>NW_024081089.1:680837-1073940 GCF_003009895.1 Hyaena hyaena | reverse complement strand
AAAGCTTATTATTTTGAGAGAGAGAGAGAGAGAGAGCTTGAGTTGAGGAGGGACAGAGAGAGGAGACAGAATCTGAAGCAGGTTCCAGGCTCCGAGCTGTCAACACAGAGCCTGACACAGGGCTCGAACCCATGAGCTGCGAGACCATGACCTGAGCCGAAGTCAGACACTTAACCAACTGAGCCACCCAGGCACCCCTGAAAATAACATTTTAAACAGTGGGGAAATAATTTACTAAGTGATATTGGATCATTGGATACAGATTATCCAATGGGTAAAGAATCATATCTTGTAGATGTGTAAAATCTATACAAAACAATAGCCAATATACTGTTAAAAAATAAGGAATGAAGAAAAAAATGGTTCAATACATATATAATGAATGTTGCAATCCCGTGTGCACTTAAAAGAGCATATCTGATATGTATGTGTATGAGTGAGTGAGTTTGTGTGTGTGTGTGTGTGTGTGTGTGTGTGTAAGCATGCAATGTCAAGGAAAGAAATCATCAAAGTGAAGGTTAAGAGGTTATGGGTTAGAAGAAGCTTTTATTTTCGTTTATTCTCTGTGTATCTGTGTTTTTAATATTTAACATTTTCCATCATTTTCATGGAATTCTAAAAGGGAAAGCAGTCCAAAGCACCAAAAAAACAAAACAAAACAAAACAAAACAAAAAAACAAAAAAAACCCTTCCCATCGAATTTTCTAAAAGTTTTTGGCAAATCGATAGTGTGTGTGTGTGTGTGTGTGTGTGCATTGTGCAAACCAAATTATATTTTAGAATCAGTAAGAGAACTATTAGGTTTTGGAAAGCCATAGTGCCTCCTTTCAAAAAAGTGAAGACCACCCCCTAATCTCTCCAGTCCTTAGGTTTAGGATTTGGCACATCTGGCTCTCTTTAATCGTGCTTATTTCTAGTTGCCCTTGCTCTCTGGGGGAACCTGATGTAGATTAACCACGTCATGCTCACTTCTGAAAGATGAGGTCGGTCCTAGACTTCTGTTACCTGCTTTTGCTTAAGCTTTTGTTAGAGTTTTCTGTGGTTGCAGCTGAGGTTGAAGACTAGACCAGTGGTTTCCATGTGGTCCAGTGGAGCATGGAGTAATGAAGTTCTGACGTATAAATATAATCGCTTCCTATCGTGTTATTTGGTTAACTGGTATGGGTAAATAACAAGGGTAGGTTAAATAAATTCAATAATTAAAAATAATAAAATATATTTACATGTAGGAGACTTGTGTTTTTTTAACGCTTACTGTGTGTGAAGTCAATTTTCCAATATCACAATAGGGTTGTTCTACTTATGAGTAAACTATAGCTTACAAAGGTTAGTAACTTGCCCCAATTCACAGACCTGTTGAGTATTGAAGCCCAGGCACCCTCAGTCCTCTTCTCTAATTATAGCCAATAAGGCAGTGTATATTCTTACATGTTTTCTTAGGTCCTCAATGAGCGGGGCTCTGCAGGTGTGGAAGTCTTGTTCCTTGGCCATCTGCAACATTCTTAGATAGTTCCCTAACACTTTATTGCTTTTATTCACTTCTAATTTTTGAAGTTTTAATGTTTTTTATTTGATACACACACACACACACACACACACACACACACACACACACACAGAATGCATGATCAGGAGAGAGGGGCAGAGGAAGAGAGAGAGAATTTAAGCAGGCTCCACACATAGCATGGAACCCATCGTGGGGCTCGATCCCACAACCCTGGAATCATGACCTAAACCAAAATTAACAGTTGGGCGCTCAAGTGACTAAGCTATCCAGGCTCCCCTACAGTTTTTCCTAACACTTTAAAAGGACTGTTAATATTGGGTATGAAAGGGTAGATCATTGTTATTTTTATTTTTCATTTCTTACCACTAGAGATGTTGAAACATTTCTACTGGGTTTTCCCTACAGATTTGGAAGATTTTGTTTTTATGTCAGAATCTAGCCATTTATTCAGTATAAATATTCCTGGGCTGTTTGTTCTGTTACTTTGGTCTATTTCCCTAGCCCTGAGCCAGTACGCATTGTCATGGTTACACAAGTTTCTTAAAACTTTTTTCTCTTCTTCCTTTTTCTTCCTCCTTCTCCTTCTGGAACATCTTATATTGCATAGGACAAATGAATCCCCATGTTCTTCCTCCAAGTAGACTTGACTGTTGGTGGTCTTTCAGCTTTCATATAATCTTGAAGGTAACATTATCAAATTCCAGAAAATAGATTGGGCATGTGGATGAATTCGAGAGAACGGAGTTCTTTCCAGCCTGCTCTTTCTGAAAATGTTAGAAACTCTAATTAAATTAGTTGCAGAACTTAAAAGTTAGTGAATTTTACTGGTTGCCATAAGGAAATAAAAAATTCTAAAGTAACTACTTATGGGCATGGCCTCTGTTAGATGCCAAGTGCTGTAGCTAAAGTTTTAGAAATTTCATTGTTTTAATAAATACTGAGGTCTTTATCTATTGTGTTAAATTTTTTAAATGTTTATTTCTTTTTGAGAGAGAGAGACAGAGTGCGATCAGGGGAGGGGCAGAGAGGGAGGGAGACACAGAATCTGAAGCAGGCTGCAGGCTCCAGACTCTGAGCTGTCAGCACAAAGCCAGATGTGGGCCTTGAGCTCACAAACTATGAGATTGTGACCTGAGCTGAAGTGGGATGCTTACCAACTGAGCCACCCAAGCGCCCCTATATTGTGTTTTTAATTGATGCTATTATTTCTATTTCTCTCTGTCTCTCTCTCTCTCTCTCTCTCTCTATATATATATATACATAACTATATATATATTTCTAGTTATATATATATACATAACTATATATATATTTCTAGTTATATATATATACATAACTATATATATATTTCTAGTTATATATATATACATAACTATATATATTTCTAGTTATATATATATACATAACTATATATATATTTCTAGTTATATATATATATATATATAACTAGAAAGTCACATTTGAACATTGATGATGACCATTTTTTTTATGCAAGACCAGGCCCTTGGGATTATCTAATAATTTCTCTGGTACTGATTCCTAATCTTTTGGGAGATCTGAAGGCAAGGATCTGCTGAGCTGGGATTTGGTGTTGCAATGCTTGTTTCAAGCATTTGTTGATGTGGCATGATTCCAATTTAGTGATTAAGATTGCACTTTGTTGTATATATTTCAATCTTGATTTTAATATTTTAGTCTTAATCTTGACTTTAATCTATAACCCAAATTTATCAACTAGATACCATCTCAGATAAACAGGATGAAAAATCTGATGAAAATCCCTGCAAGAATTAAATAGCACGGCTTTGCTACCTTCCAAACAAAATTATGAGGCTTGATTTTTTTCTTTAGACATACAAACATCCTGCTACTGGAAGAGCCAAGGTCACCCTACACATTTCAATTACTCAGATTATTGATATTAGCACTCTTAAAATTCATCTTGGGCCATGGCTTACAGAAACCATCTCTACCACATGCCAAGTACTATGTTTGGCAATTTCTTATCAATTACCTAATTTGTTTTTCACAACAATCTTATAGATTAAGTACTTATCTCCAATTTATGAGGAAACAAGGCTTAGAAAAGTTTTATAAGGTACCTTGGGTATTGTAACTAGAAGCTACAGCATTGGGTTTCAAACATAACCATATTAAATGCATGTCTGTATTATTTCATATAATTTCATTTGTTCTTCCATCGGCTAGGAACTAAATGATAAACAAACAAGCAAAAAACAACAAAGTTGAAAGTCAGATGCTGATTCTTTTTTTTTCAAAATTTTTTACACTTATTTATTTTGAGAGACAGAGTGTGAGCAGGGAAGGGGCAGAGAGAGAAGGAGACACAGAATCTGAAGCAGGGCCCAAGCTCTGAGCAAGCGTTCAGCACAGAGTCCGACACGGGGCTCAAACCCACAAACCGTGAGATCATGACCTGAGCTGAAGTTGGAAACTTAACTGACTGAGCCACCCAGGTGCCCCAATCAGATGCTGATTCTTGAGTTAGATACTAACTCGTAAAATTTGAACATTTTCTAAAAGTTTTTCTAAAAGATTTTAACGGATGGGAGAGTTTTGGATACAAACACCAAATACTAAATACCTGGGTTCATGTTCTGCTCCTGCCACATATGTATCCCATGACTTAAGACAAATTATTTAATGTCTCTTTGTTTCTTATCTGTAAACTGAAGGGATTGTATTATATGAGTAAAACCCAACATCTAAAAACTAAAAATAAACAAAAAACATCGTCTGTTATTGTGTTGGAAATGCACATACAGTTTGAGCAGAATATTAGGGTTAGCTGATAAGATTGGTAATTATCTAACTATATTGAGAAAAATCAAGAAATGCTTAACATTATAAGCAGATCACGTTGTCAGATAATGTCCCATAAACTTGGGCATCCCTCTTCAAGTCCTCCCCAGACTGTAAAAGTGTAGTTTAAATTATTAAGGCTATAATAGGTATTTCTAAAATCAATTTGTTCAAGAGCTTTTCAATTTTATTGCTTCGAATTGCTGGAACATTTTGAATATATATAGTCCACGTGGAAATTATTTAAAGTCATAGGGCGGACCTGACATAGTTTATCTGTAACTCTGCTTGGAAGCTGGGATACAGATTTATACAACTTCCATAGGCCCCTGCATGTCCCTGGAATATATGGGTAATTGGTTTAAGCAGTGCTTGAACAGCACATGGTTTGAGTATAGAGTAGGCAGAATTTGACCCCAGGAAGACAGACATAATGTTAATTTTTTAAAAATAAGAGCACTTGAAGAAAGCCAGAATAAATCCAGACTTAGTATAAACAAGGCAGAGAGAGACTTACTCATCACAGTGAAAAGTCAGGCTCATTAAAGAAGGTAATTATTACCTCTGACGTACAGAACTGTGTGCTGCTTTAAATTAAGGTTCTTAACGAGGCATTTCATTGTATGTCTTTAACTGAGGGATTTAAGGAGGCAGCCTTTCTTCCAAAGTCAATGTGAATGGGAATTCTATAAGAGTCAGGAAAGAATAGTTCAGAAATATTAAATACACAAATGTATGTATGGACATTCAGCTTTCCAACATTTTGATAGTGTGCTGAATGCCCATCCAAGCTGTGTGCTTCTAAGAGGAAAATGCAAACTTTGCCATATGCTAATGGTTTTCACTTTAACTGACTGAGCTACCCAGGAACCCCAGTGATTTTCACTTTAGATGACAAGGATGCTTGAGGTCTTTGTTCCTTACCTGTTAGTGTAATTAATGAGCTTGAATAAACAGTTTTAGAGAAAGTTGTAAATGTTTACATTTTTTCCATTTTTATTAGGTTCAGTTTATCTCACTTTTCTTGCTCATCAAATGTCTTTTCTCCCCTTTCTGTGCCTTATTGCTTATGGGATTCAGGGTGGGTTTTATTTCGGATTTAACATACTCTCACCTTCTCACAAGATGAGGAATAGTCTTGGTCACTAAAAAGAAATTCTTTACAACCATCTCTAACCTGTGGCCATGTCCAAAACTCGATATTGAACACCAATATCGACTTCTTTTGATATTCATCTTCAAAAATGTGTTCTGTTTTAAGGAAAATAAATTGCTTTTCAGTTGATACTTATTTTAAAAGATATGTTTTACGGCTCTGCTTTTTGAAAGTTAAAAATACCTCACCAAACCACACTGCTATTATAAGAAATGGAATGTAGATGTTTGCTCAAATCTAAAGTTTGTGTTCTACTCTTTTTCCAAGCATATAGCGAATTCTGGAAAACCGATAGCCCATTAACATGATTTCCCTAAGGATTTTTACCTGTTCCATCTAAGAGTAAGTGATAGTATAGCAATTTTGTAACCTCATTTTCTATATCTATCAGAAAAGCAGCAATGTCTATCTGGCACCCAAGAGATATACTAGTCCAAGATAGAATCTATGATCTGTACCTACCATAGAGGAAAAAAATCTAAATCTTTCTAAACTTCAGGATACGAGAGCATTTGAGTGTGACCCATAATATTACTAGCTGGTTAAAATCCATTTCCAGTTAAATTACAAAGTCCTATTGTTATGCACACATACCTCACCACGGGACATTCAAAGTTGGTTCATGTCCTTGGTAAGTGTTCAAAATGTTCTCCAAAGTCAAATATTCTATGACATGAGCTGTTATGTCAGTGTTTGATGCTGACCTAGCCTTAGCTCCACCATGATGTCATGCTTAAAATATATGTTTAGTCTGTTTTTAAAATAAATACATCATTTTCCGATTTTTTTTTTACATGCTATCTTTTCAATCTTGACAACTGGTACAGTCGTTATTCTTCTCTATTTTTCTCTCTGCCTTATTTATAGATCAGAGGACAGATGTCCTACCACTGACCATTTCAATTACTCCAGTTTCTCTCTATACATTCTGCATCACTTAAAATTGAAATTCAAGATATAAAATTTCTTTAAAATATTAAAATTATCAGGAAATTTGAAGTAAGGTATTTATGATGAAAATATTCAGAACCTGTTTTGAATGAAAATGAAATATATCCACATGTACACTATCTACGTCCAATATCACAGTTATTTAATTTTTAATTTAAGGTTTAATTCTAGTCCCATAAAATCTGTTCATTTAAAGGGATTCATTACTTTAATCAGTGGCCACATCTTCAGGTCTCAATTTTGTGTGGGTACCTAGAGATCACAAAGCACAGAAAGAATGCCTCAGATACGTATCTTCAAGAATATTCCGTTAAGGCACCCTCCTACACTGTTGGTGGGAATGTAAACTGGTACAGCCCCTCTGGAAAACAGTGTGGAGGTTCCTCAGGAAACTAACAATAGAACTCCCCTATGACCCAGCAATAGCACTGCTAGGAATTTACCCAAGGGATACAGAAATGCTGAGGCATAGGAGCACATGTACCCAATGTTCATAGCAGCACTCTCCACAATAGCTAAAACATGGAAAGAGCCTAAGTGTCCATCAGCAGATGAATGGATCAAGAAGATGGGATTTATCTATACCATGGAATACTCCATGGCAATGAGAAACAATGAAATCTGGCCATGTGTAGCAACATGGATGGACCTTGAGGGTGTTATGCTGAGCGAAATAAGTCAGGCAGAGAAGGACAAATATCATATGTTTGCACGTATAGGAGGATTAGGAGGAACTTGACGGAGGAACAAGGGGGAGAAGAAGGGCGGAAATGGTGGGGGAAAGGGAGAGAGGCAAACCATGAGAGACTCTTGAATGCTGACAAAAACTGAGGACTGATGGATGTGGGGGGGAGGGGGGATGGGCATGGAGGAGGACACTTGTGGGGATGAGCACTGAGTGTTATGTGGAAACTAATTTGACAATAAACTATTTTTAAAAAAAAAAAAACAACTTTAAATAAATGCACTGTCTTTCACATGGCTGTGATAAACATATTATAATTTATAATTAAGATTTATTTGTCCTCAAAGAATGGCTTTAAATGTCATTTGAAAAAGAAGTCAAGAATGCTACCTGCAAAATAAAACCAAGCCATATATTTAAAAAAAAAAAAAAGAATATTCCGTTAAATGCATATTAATAATCATTTCATTAAATTTCAATGTTCAGTCACTGAGAGATCTTATTGGGCTGTCTCATTCTCCCCATAGTTATTCACATCTAAATTATATGCCTTAATGTCTTTATAGGTCAATTTCTCACCCAAAGTTGAAAAGGTTATAAATGTCCTTATCATATTTGGGGATTATTGAGAGGATTCCTTTGACAATGTCCATTTATAGTCATGGTTATAACTGTAAAAACTAATAGCTCATGGAGCTTTAAACATATTTTGGGCCTAATTTATAGATGGGAACATGGAGATTCTAAAGAGTTTAAGCTCAATCGAAAATGAATATCCAGGGGCTCCTGGGTGGCTCAGTCAGTTGAGTGTGTCGGACTCTTGATTTGGGCTCAAGTCATGATTCCAGGGTCATGGGATCAAGCCTGGCATTGGACCCTGTGCTGAGCATGTAGCCTGTTTAAAAGTCTCTCTCTCTTTCCCTTTGCCGCTCTCTCTCTCTCTAAAAAAAAAAAAAAAAAATCCATTTTTACCAGTTGTTTAGTGGAAGAAGGAAAGCATGACTTGAATTTCATAATCCTTCATCTTCTAATTTATTGCAACAAAATAAGTATGGAATTATGACAAAAAATCTCAATTACCTATTACAGTTAAATGTGTTCTTTCAAAACAGTCCTATGGTTATCAAACATACTAGTGAATGCTAGTTGTCGATGTTTTTGGAATTTGCAATTGATTAACTGTTTCTAAGGATCTTCTGGCAACTATGTTTTAGAGCTATTGCAAGGAAATTTGAACATTTGTGTTTGAGGTCCTTTAAATTTTTATTTCACATTTTGGTCACTTCCCCAAAACAAGCTCAGGACGACTAATGTCAAGTTTGAGGCAATCCAAAGCAAACACCACGAGTTGCCTTCAAGATCACCTTCACATGCTGCTTTCCTTATTTTGGACACTGTCACACCCTTCTTCTCTCAGCAACGGCTGATGGAGCTAATACTTTACTGTTGCTCTGGATCTCATTTTTGTAAGTCCTTCCAGGTCCTCATCTATAATCACATCTCAAGCTTCCGTGGAAAGATTCTCTCTTTAACATATTCAGTTTCCATTATCCTGAAAACCAAGCAAAATCCCATTACCCAATATTGCTCATTACACTCATTATTGTTCATTATCACAGGCACTATCATTTTTCTCCTTTCTTTTCTTGCCAAATTAAAAAATGTTCCATAACTCATTGATTTACTGGTTCATTCATTCTTACATGCAATAATCTATTAAGAATGTTTATTAGAGAACTGATACTGTGCTAGGCCAGTGGAGAAAATCTTATTCATGTCTCTGTCTTGGCCAATAGGACATACTTAGCATATAGTATATGCCAAGCAAATGTGTTCTTTTGCCTACTCGCCCTTCATTTTTTCCCCACATTCACTGATTATCTTCCTTGTTCATTTAAATTTATTTTATTAGAGCCAAAGTTATCCTTACTGTGTGCAAATGCCACATATGCAAAATATTGGGAAATTTTTAAAAAAACTTATCACTTACAATCATACAATTTTACTACTACTGTTTATTTGTTTTCATTTTCTCCAAGAGTTACTTACATGTATATGTACTCTCATGTCACAATTTTGTGTGGAAATCACTGGAGCCTTATACTCAGGCATGCTGTCTTTTCCTTTATCCAAAAACTCAAGGAGAATAGTGTAATGCAAAGATTAAAAATAAAATGAAATTCTATCACCCTGAGATGCCATCTCAGTATTTTAGTGACCATGATTCATATATTTCCCTTATGCACACTTATAATTTCATATGTATTGGATACTGTTTAAACTGTTCAGACATTTCAAAATCATACCTGTAATATTCGAAGACACCGTAAATACAAACATTTCAAGGAATCAAATTTTATTGAGTTCAGTGTAAGCTCTTCCTCTTGAGTAGCCACCCTGTTCATTGTGACTCATTCTAAGTCTTTCTCGACACAAAAACATACACGAGTAAATATCCAAATATATAACTTTAACAACATAACTGAGATTGTACTGAAAGTATTTGTCTGTGGCTCACTTAATATAACTGACTTTCTTGAATATGATACCAAATCAATGGTTCTGTATTTATCTCATTCAATGTTTTCAATTTCTTACTTTTATTCAATAATATACACACATGTTTTTAAAAGCCTTACTACAATCAGGCTTGAAAATAAAAACAGCAGGGGTGCCTGGGTGTCTCAGTCAGTTAAGTGTCCAACTTTGCCTCAGTTAATGATCTCACAGTTTGTGAGTTTGAACCCCGAGCCCATCGTCAGGCTCGGTGCTGAGAGCTCAGAGACTGGAGCCTCCTTTGGATTCTGTGTCTCCCTCTCTCTCTGCCCCTCCCCACATCATGCTTGCTCCATCTCTCTCTCCCTCTCTCTCTCTCTCTCTCTCTCTCTCTGTCAAAAATAAATAAACTTTGGGGTTTTTGGCTTGATAATGAATAAAAGTGATGAGAAAAGTAAAAAAAAAAAAAAAGACTTACACTTTGGGGCCAATATATCAGACAGAGGAGAAATAGCATCAGAGTTTTTACAATCACTTGTTGAGAAAAGTTTGACGTTTCATTCAGATCCAAGCTTTCTTTAGCCTCACTGCTGTAATTGGATTTCTTCTTCCAGATTAGATAGTACAAATATGCCACAAGCACAAACGTGCATGCACACATACAAACCAAAATAGCAAATTATAATATGGCTTATAACTAAAACCCACCAGAAGTGATGCATCTTGTTCAGTAATGTTTTAACAACCAAGTGCATAAGAAAATGATTAAGTAAATTTTATCATCAAAAATGGTACTGAAGTGGCTAACAAAAGTGGATCCCAGAAGATAATACCCCTGATACACCACCAAAATGAGGGAGGACTATAAGTTACTGCTTACAGGAGGCAGATGGCAAGGCCAGGCCCATCAGTGCTGTGGACAGCGAGTAAGTTGTGGCTTTCATGAGAGCCTGCTGTTTGGTTGTTGAAAATGTCAACATAAGGCAAACAGATGTAGGGTACATTTCACATACCATCAGCATCTACCTAAAGCATTTGAGTGTTATTGTCCTGAATATGCTCATGTTCTATAGTTATGTTGTGTCCACACATCTTTTCTCTTGGAGATGCTCCTCAAGATTAGAATACTCCTTAGGTGCTGAACAAATACTTAGGAACCCAAGCAAGATATCCCATTTGGTATGCCTCCTTTCACCTTAGTTGGAATGGTCTGGATATCTCTGTCTAATTTTTGGAAGAAAGCTTCTGGGAAATGGCTGCTCGCAATATCTATCAAAGCAAATGAATTCTGTAAAAAGAGAGATTTATGAGAATCCTTAAAGTTTCTGCAATGTGAGTTCATTCCCAGGACCAGATCCTACCTGCCCCTCATGCCAAGCAGCTGACTGCAGCCCTGGTGATGGTTTTCTCAGGATGGCGTGGTGGTGCTTTCCTTGGTGACTCTTGAACCATTGAGTAGGACACATTTGGCAGTCTTAAGGGGAGGTCTTATTGACCCCAGATCTATCATCTTTCAATCTTTCAATCAGAATAATTCTTTATATATATTATAGTTAGGGTGTTATTTTTCCAAACAACACCAGGATACTGAGAGATTACTTTAGCATGGACCCTGAGACGTCTTGTTTTTTAATGGTTTAATTCTTAAAAGAAGTCTGAGATTAAACTAAACCCTACTCTCCAACAGTTTCATTAATAATACAGAGAAATGCTTTGTACTTCTGTTTTTTCTCTGTCCATGGCCCTCTGTGACATTCACAGGAGACATCAGTGAGAAATGGATGTCATCAAGAAAAGAGAAATATTTACACTAATTTTCACAATTATTAACCTGTCAAATTTTGTAGATTGATAAGGAAGTCATGGGTTTAACAGCAGGCAGTGTGTTTTGTCTCTTGGTGGTCCACTGGAACATTCTATAATTGTGGACGAGATCAGTGACAACAGGTTGTCAGAGTTCACATCCAACACTAAGAGTACATCCGTATGGGAAATACAGTAGAAGACCACATATATCTGAGGAAGGGGCTCGGAACACTCTCTCCCGAGGAATTCAACCTCATATCAGTAGAGGTAAAGTGGATAGAAGAAAAATGCCGTGTCTGTGGAGAGCATTAGGAAAGGTCATATATTTCAAAAAAGAATATTGTTTACAAGGAGTGTTAATAGGTTTCAGGGGAAATGTTAATTTTTTTTTCCTGGATGAAATAGCTACTGTAAGTTTTTAATGGTTAATCATTCATTCCTGAATTTTTATATTAAGCATTTTATATTACTTTATTGACTTAACTTTTATGCTCTTCTTCATTTTGACAGTAAAGAATGACCAGGCAATACTCTTTGAAAATTGGAGGCCATTTGCAGCTGCTCTCTGTTGAGGAAAGTGAATAATAGGGTGCCCTCAAGGAATTTCAAAGGTATCACTCAACAGAAACTTTTGTGTCTGAAGAAAACTAGATCATTTTATCATGGTAGGCATACTGATATGTTTGCTTTAATAAAATGCCATATTTCTGCCTTTAATCTCTTGTCAACCAGCTATTAAAAAGCCCCAAAGTGCATGCGTGCAGCACATGTAAACACTTGTGGTTTTGAGGTTACTACAGAACATACTAATAAAGCATGTAATTTGTGTTTTGTGCACAGACCGTAATAATTTATTGAGTGGTAGAAAGAAGCTGGAAAAGGATTTTCTCTAACTTCAGCCAGCAAGTCAATTTAATTTTGGAGCTCTACACAGAGGTGCGTGTATACGTGTGTTCATGCAGCAAAATCATGCTTAAAGAGCATCGCTAGACCCTCGGAACAAAAGTAGGACAAAAAATGTAAGTTAATTTCATACACACCAAACACGTGCTATCAAGTAATGTTGTTCCTTTAAATTAATCAGCTGGGAAGGCGTGCTATATATTCCTTCCCAAAGGAGTGTGTGTGTGTGCGTGTGCACGTGTGTGTGTGTGTCACACGCTGACAATACATTGGCAGATGTAGATTCAGTTAACTCAAGTAAATTAGAAGAAACTGTAGTAAAAATAACTTGATTGCACTTTATGAACGGGATCTCCATGGCTCCTGTGAAGAGAGAGCTGAGGATTGTTTTGTTTCCCCTTTTTATATGGAATAACGAAGTGTGGGAAGGTCAAATCCCTTCTATGGAGTCACACAAGAGCTTATTGTCTGAACACAGCTTCCATCATGCTTATTTGAGTAGCTGACTTATTTATTTATGCGAGACCCTTACAGGTAAGGATTGTATGTTACCCATCTTCTTCATCTTCTCTCCTCATGAGATAATTAGCACACAACAAATAATGAATGCAGGTCATTGGAATGCACTGGTCTTCAATGTATGGAGGAAGTAGGACCTTCACCGCATACATTCCCCATTTCTGAAAAATTTTGTGAATTTCTATAGTTGGGGAATAAAGCCTTATTTACTCAGACAGACAAAAAGCTTATTCAGTTTGGGGAAAATGTTTCTGCCCAGAGGAAGTGGGTGTCAGGAATCTAAACGTGTTTATTCCAAAAAAATGCAAATCTTCTGTTCTGGAAAAGAACCTACTCTTTTCCTTGCCATTTTTTGCTTAAAATGTATACACATTTTAAATGTGCAACACATCTTTTTAGGTTCAGAATCTTTACATTTGAGGACTAATTAAAATGAAGCTTTTGTGGCACTTTTAAGCAATGACCCACTTTTTCATTTTGTACATTCACTTATATCTAATCAACCAATACCGATGTACCCAATTAGGGATCACAGAACTTCCAGTGGCCATTGGAATGTATAGAGGCATTTTGCAAATCTGTGAGGAGACAACGGCAATGAGTGCCTGAGGCCTGTAGTAAGTGAAAGAGAATTGAAATTGCACCCAAGTATGCAAGGCTGATCACACTTGCAAAGGGTTTTTCTATGAGGGACTAAGCCAGTTTTCCAGTCTCATGAGAAGGAAACCATGTACCTCATGGACATTCTATCATTCCCGTGGTCTGAAGTGCTCCACCGTTTAATCATGTGCTTGTATGATAGGTTGAGAGAGAGAGAGAGAGAGAAGAGAGAGAGAGAGAGAGGATAGGAGGGGAGAAGCGAGGAAGGAAGAGGACAAAGGAAGAAGAAAGAGAAAGAACAAAGAAAGCCCTATCATTCACATGTTCCTCTTGTGCATGACGGCTAGTAGTTTTTTGTTTTCTAGTAACAGAGGTACTGAAGTCAATGTTAATAAAAAGCCAGGAACTAGCGTTCTCAGATCGATAAAATTACAGTTTGGAAGGTTTTTGATTGGCATAAAATGCAGGGATATATCAAGTAGAGATTAACTACTTAAGGAGCTAAATTAAAACAAGCTTCGTTGGGGTTCTTTGGCCTCACATCTTTTTCTGTGGTATTTATCTTTGGGTCTCTGAACCTCAGATGGATGTCAAATCATCTTTCATGAAGTGTCTTTTTAACTGAGCCGATTACTCTTAACACACACAACAAAAAGGGGAGAGGGGCAAGTAGATGCAAAAGATTCAGAGTCAAAACAAAGATAGTGTTCCCCAGGTCATGTTTAAATCTGTAATTCTGTAAGATTGTAAAGGTTCATGCATATCAAACTTCCTTTATTTTATGTTAACGTGTTGGTCACGATGGCTTTGAAACATTTTAGGTAAAGAGGGAGAGATTTGAAGACAAGCAACAAAACTGAATCAATTTAGAATACCACAGACAGATTCTCCTCTAAATTAAAATGATTTAAGAAATCAAATCATTACCTTCTATTCTCTGCTTTAGGGCTTTCATATTTTGTATTTATTTTGTCAAATAAAAATGACATACATAAAGGCTGTAATTCCTACTTAGAGTGATTGACTTAAAATAATTCCATAATTGCAGTGGAGCCATCATTGATACCAAAACACACAACACTGACATCACAGGATAGAATGCAAGTTGTAACTCGCTAAATTGACTCATACTACATGAAACTAAAACCTTTAAAAACCAGTTTTTCTCCCCTCGATAATAATAATGAAGGAAAAGCAATACTTTAATTTTTTTCCAGTGAATATCTATACATTCATTGGAATATATCTATACATTCATTGGAATATATCTATGTATTCATTGGAATATATCTATATATTCATTGGAATATATCTATATATTCATTGGAATATATCTATATATTCATTGGAATATATCTATATATTCATTGGAATATATATCTATATATTCATTGGAATATATATCTATATATTCATTGGAATATATCTATATCTATATTTCTTTGTAATGAGATCTAGAACTAATAGAAGAGTAGAAATCCAGAGCGAAAGAGCAATCACCAGTTCAAGTTTTAAGAGTTTCATAATGCCTGTGATTTGTCAATATCTTGTAGTAATCATTGATCTTTTATAATAAGTTGCCAATTTTTTGAAAATTTTTTAATGTTTATGTACTTTTGAGAGAAAGAGAGAGACAGAGACAGAGCATGAGTGGAGGAAGTGGTAGAGAGAGGGGGAGACACAAAATCCAAAGCAGGTTTCAGGCTCTGAACTGTCAGCAAAGAGCCCAATGCAGGGCTCAAATCCATGAAATGTGAGATCATGACCTGAGCTGAAGTTGGACGCTTAACTGACTGAGTCACCCAGGCACCCCATGAATTTCTTTTTTTTTAATCACTATGTTCCACGATTTAAGATTAAGTAGTTGTGAAATTAAGAAGATATGGATTCAAACACATCTAGACTACATCTTGTTGAATGTGACATTACCAGCTGAATTTGTTAGGGTATTATAATTTCTATTTGATCAACTTTCTTTAGTATTTACCTTTCACATTTGAAATAATCATTAGCTCTGAATAAACATTTAAAAAATCATTCTAGGTCTGTCCATTTTGAAGCCTGATGCAAAATATCAATAAATTCAAGTGCCAGACCTCCTAAATTCTGATATTTAAAAAAAAACTGCATTAATAAATTAATTCACTCATTTTTGTATGTGCCATTGGGAGGTTCTAAATAAATAATGTGCTGGTTTGGAGAATGAAAGAGGCTGAATAAAGTTCCATCCACCTGGAGCATACCTCTTATATATGAAATGGTCTTTAACTCAGAATGAACTTTTTTCCTTTTTTAAGAAAAAAGGCATTCTATCAAAACCACACTGAGATACCACCTCACGCCAGTCAGAGTGGCTAAAATGAGCAAATCAGAGAACACTAGATGCTGACAAGGATGTGGAGAAACGGGCACCCTCCTACACTGTTGGTGGGAATGTAAACTGGTACAGCCCCTCTGGAAAACAGTGTGGAGGTTCTTCAGGAAACTAACAATAGAACTCCCCTATGACCCAGCAATAGCACTGCTAGGAATTTACCCAAGGGATACAGAAATGCTGAGGCATAGGAGCACATGTACCCCAATGTTCATAGCAGCACTCTCCACAATAGCTAAAACATGGAAAGAGCCTAAGTGTCCATCAGCAGATGAATGGATCAAGAAGATGGGATTTATCTATACCATGGAATACTCCATGGCAATGAGAAACAATGAAATCTGGCCATGTGTAGCAACATGGATGGACCTTGAGGGTGTTATGCTGAGTGAAATAAGTCAGGCAGAGAAGGACAAATATATGTTTGCACGTATAGGAGGAACTTGACGGAGGAACAAGGGGGAGAAGAAGGGCGGAAATGGTGGGGGAAAGGGAGAGAGGCAAACCATGAGAGACTCTTGAATGCTGACAAAAACTGAGGACTGATGGATGTGGGGGGGAGGGGGGGATGGGCATGGAGGAGGACACTTGTGGGGATGAGCACTGAGTGTTATGTGGAAACTAATTTGACAATAAACTATTTGTAAAAAAAAAAAAAAAAAGAAAAGAAAAAAAAGAAAAAAGGCATTCTAGGTGCCGGAGATTGTGTCATAACACAATAGACTAAATTTCTTGCCCTCATGGAGATGACATTCTAATGATAAAATTTTATAAAAGATACTCCCGCATGTCAAACTAAACTCCGCAACAACTGGGAAAGTCATTTTTCTTTTTCTCTTTTATTATTTATTTTTTAAAAATTTTATTATTAACTTTTTAAAATGTTTATTTATTTTTGAGAGAGACACAGAGACAGAGAATAAGCTGGGTTGGGGCAGAGAGAGAGAAACAGAATCTGAAGTGGGTCTCAGGCTCCGAGCTATCAGCACAAAGCCGATGGGGGGCTTGAACTCACAAATGGAGAGATCATGACCTGAGCCAAAGTTGGATGCTTAACCAACTGAGCCAACCAGGTGCCCTTATTTTTTAATTTTTAATGTTTATTTATTTTGAAAGAGACAGTGACAGCACGAGTGGGAAGGGGCAAAGACAGAGAGAGAGAATCCCAAGCAGGTTCTGTGATGTCAACACAGGGTCTGATGCAGGGCTTGAACCCACGAAACTGGGAGATCAGACCTGAGCAGTAACCATGAGTTGGACACTTAACCGACTGAGCCACCCAGGCACCCCTCTTTTTCCCTTTTAGACTCCCCTGGTTTCCTCTGCCTTTCACCTTGAACAGGCTGCAAATGTCTTAAAATGAGTTGGTGCATGAGTTCTCAAGGTGAAGGAACTCGCTGCTATTACAACTTGTGGACTTCCTCATGATGGCATTATTAGGGGGATCTCAGGTATAATCACAGGAGGAAAAAAGGGATTTCTACACAGCATTAGAAAGTTGGACCCAACGTCAGAAACATTCATTCCAGCGCTCTTCTCCCTGGAAATGTCAAGAACATCGCACATGCCAATGACCATCTGAGCACAGATGTCTTACAGGAGGCATTTGCAGATTAGATTAAAACTGGCCAGATAGATAGGGGAGAAAACAATCTTTTCCTGTAGCATCTATCGCCACTTCTTCTATCCTTTCCGATACAGCAGTAGCATACTCTGACTGCTTCTTGAAGTCATATTTGATTTTTCTAGCAAGTCCATTTGCTGCCCCAAACTCCTGCGTAGGATTTCAGACTTTCATCCCCAAGAAGAAAGATGTCAGGTGTAGAGGGGGCCCAGGATTCAGACATGGGGGCAGATTCCAAGGCAGCCTTATTTGCTTGAGGTATTGGAGAGTCTTTCTAACAAAGCTCGCCTTCAGGATGAAAGAAATCAAAGCACAGAAGTTGGAGCCAAGGAAAATAATTCATGGTCAGAAAGGGTGATTCTAATATTGGAGGAGGATTTGTCATCTAAATGGGTCCTTCTATCCCTAATTTAACCCTATGGAGCCATGCCTGAGTGTTAGAGAGGGAGCTAGGAGAGAAAGAATGAAAGCAATCAGAAATAAATTTCCCTGCTCTGCGTGGACACAGCCACATGGCTGTAAGGGCCAAGCAGTACGTGGTCACGTGGCAAGGGCAAACCATCCCTGGGCAGCGGAAGCTCCCCTCCTAGGCGGCTACTCAGGGGTCCTAGAGAACCCATCCGCGCCTGCCTCGTAGGCACACATAGCCGTGGCTGCATTGGCTGCGGTGAGTTTCAGGCCACGCACGCAAATGTAGCACAGGGATGCTTCAGCGGCATCGGCCACAAGACAAAACCCGGTCCTCAGCCCCCAGGGGCTGAAGCAGGATATTTACAATACCCAGTACTTGAGCCCTAACTCTGTGCCTGGAAAAATTCTAAGTTTCTTAGAAGCATTGACTCTTACAATCCTCAGAACAACTCTGTGGGTTTATTATTCTCATTTTATAGGCAAGGCAACGGAAGCACAGAGAAGCTAAGTAACTTGTTCGCTGCCACACAGCAATTAATGGCAGAGCCGCTCTTTTAATCCGGGTCGAAAGGAAAATCAGTGATTTTTCCAAGTTCTGAGAAACGCGGAGTTGGCTGAGAAGACAGGATTTTTGCTTTGAAGGTGGCTTCAGCGGGTGCTGAAATAGCCTGGAAGAATAAGAAACCTATTTTTAAAATTTATTTAATTATTTACTTTTAAATTTATTTTTTATTTATTTACTATATTCACCCTCTTCGGGATCTGCACCTCAGACTGCTCCAAGAAAAAAGGACAGAAGAGCTTGTCTGAAATGCCTGTCACGAATCAGGTGCTGGCCTAAGTGTGGTAGCGCTCCGCTGTTCACAGATGTCCTGCCGTGGAACATTTTCATTTCTATTTTGTAGTTTAGGAAATAGGCTCAGAGAAGGTAAACAAATTTCCCAAAGCCTCATAGTCACCATGTTGCAGAAATGGGATCGGAATGCAGATTCCAAGCCCAGGCTCCTTAGAGAGTACCATCTTGTTCCTCCCCAGAGAAGAGATACACCAGAATGAAAACAGAAAAAAAAAAAAAAAAAAGTGGATTTCAGACATCCTTTTGTTTTTTTTAAAAGTGAAATTCATAAGATATGTTCAATGAGTAAATTGTTAATTCACCAGAATTAGACATTCCTCAGAACATGATTGATTAAGATCCTATTCATCTATTTACACAAGGGAATACAGTCACAAACAGTGTTGTAAAGGCTTCGGTTGTTGGTTGTTAACTAATAGTTTTCCCTAAATGCATCGGCACTGCTTTTGATTAGGGCAAGCACAAATGCTGACCCAGCTGACTTGCCCTGGCTCAGGAAGCACTTTGGAAACCAAACTGTGACTACTTTGTAGCAACTGTAGAATTCGTCAAAACCTCAGCTGCACAGAGCAAACTGTCAGATTCACCCCTGCGTTCATTCTCTTAAATGTTTGTATTCATTAAATAGCCTGCTTCTGCTATAAAGGGTTTCTCCTCTACTCCTTTAACCCACACATATGTTTTTTGGGAAAAAAAAATTAAGTTTATTTATTTCTTCTTCTGAGAGAGAGAGAGAGCGAGAGAGAGAGAGCGCAGAAGCCGGGAGGAGCAGAGAGGAGAATCAGAACCCCAAGCAGGCTCCGCTGTCAGCACAGAGCCCGACACCTCAAACTCAAAATCGTGAGATCATGACCTGAGCTGAAGTCGGTCACTTAACTGACTGAGCCACCCAGGTACCCCAGTTTCTGATTTTAGTTAAGTTATATTCTGAAAGCTTTTTTGGAAATCAAATCCATTATCTCAGAGAACAGTGCTTTTTTAAAAAGATGGCTAAATTTTGAGTTAGCCCACTTAACCTTGCCTGCAGGTTAAGACTGCAGACTACAGCGGCCATCTGGAGGAAGGGGGAGAAATAAGGTTGGTATCAGGAGAACAGGGTTCAGAACCTTTAACGAGTAAAGGGGCAACTCTCCTTCTCACCAACTTATGTGTTCTAAGGCTCCTTTGTAAGTCATGGTGACTCCACAAACCAGGTTTTTTCTCTGTGTCACACATGGTTCTGAGTACTTCACATATTGCTTCATTGTTACAATCCCCTGAGGTAGGTCCTATAACTGGTCCCATTTTACCAAAGAGAAACATGAGACACAGAGAACTTAAGTACTTCACCCAAGGTCACACAGCTGGTGAAGGGAACCAGAATTTGGAAAACAGGGAAAGATTATATCCATATTCACAGTTTGGAGATTCACTTAGGAGATATGTCTGAAAGCACCCCTCAGCAAACTCTAAAGCGTGAGACACATGGTTGTTCTTTAAGTTCGGAGTTAAAACGCCGTAGAGAGTAAGGATGAGAAAGGAGAATCTTCTCCCTTCTGGATAAACACAGGAGAGGCCCAAAGACAAAATGGATGTGAGCGTGTGTTTGGAAATCTCACTTTATCTTGTGTGCATTTCGCCTCAAATCCCCTGAGCTTTTTCAGTCCCTCCTCAGCTTCCTCCTGTGCTCACACTGAAGACCTACTTGAACTTGGAGCAGAGGCTGGGGCGATGGGAAGGGAACGCCAGAGTTCATGTTTTTCTGATGCTTTGACATCAGTGAAAGAAGAACACACAAAACACTAGGTCAGTGGCTGCTCCTTGGAGTTTTTGCTAAGCAGGTCACATGAGCACCATGTGGCCTGTCCAGTAGCAGGGGCTTCTGGGAGTAGACTGTAGTGTTCAGAGAGGCGGTCATTGGGGTCATTCATAAACCAGGTACTAGTGGTAATAGTTCCGACCATTTTTCAAAACTTGAGTTAAATATCAACCTCAATGAAGACTGATTTAGAATGAGTAAAATTGCTCTTATTACGGTTTTAACCAATTCTAGCTCATACTCAAACTTGACAGACTGAAGACGTACAGTAGCACTACACTTTCAACTTCAAGGATTCATACTCATAAGGAAGACCCGATCTTCCACTTTCAAGCCAAAGTTCAACAATCAGAAAGTATAATAGTTACATATTTCAAACACTATTGCATTTCATTTCAGATTCTACTGAAATCAAGAAAATTCTGTTCGTCAGTGTCAATGGAATGTGTTAAAGTAATCACCACTACATGTTGATGGTGCTTTAAGACTAACTTAATATTTATTTTCTTGCATAACCTCAATTGCTGAAAATATAAATAAATAAATAAATAAATAAATAAATAAATTTTTCTCTCTAGGGGATACCAATGAGATCTTTTTCGGTGAAGATCTTTTTTGGCTTTATTACAAACAACCTTCTCTACTCTTTTATGAGAGACAGATTTTGGCTCACTATGAAAGAGGTCTCTGGTTTTTTTCTTAGACTCAGCGGTAAACCTTACCACTTCCTATTTGAGCACGATACTAGTTGAAAAAACTGCTACAAACAAGGTAGGAAACAAGCACCTAAGAATGATTGCCCTCTGCCCCCTCTTTTTTTCTTCCTGACTGAAATTTTATTTGGATTATTGCTCTAGCAATTATTAAACAGCAAAAATAAAAAAGATGTGGAAATAAAACAAGATGTTTTCTTCATTGTGAATATGGTGAAAAATCAAAGTCTTCAAAAGTCCTCAAGTATCAATTGATATGTTTAAATAAATTCTGGTTTAAAATAGGTAGTGAGAGACAACTGGGTGGCTTGGTTGATTGAACGTCAGACTTCGGCTCAGGTCATAATCTCATGGTTCATGAGTTCAAGCCCCACACACCGGGCTCATGGCTGTCAGTGCAGAGACCGCTTTGGATCCTCTGTCCCCCTCTCTCTCTCTGCCTCTTTCCCATTCAAGGTCTCTCTTTCTCTTTCAAAAATAAATACATAAATAAAATGAATAGTGATAACTGTCACTTATAGGTCACTCAAGCACACCTGAAAATTTGTGAGGATTGATGGGGTCACCATAAGTCCATATGCCTTTATTTTTTAAAATGTTTTTTTAATTATTTCTGAAAGAGAGAGAGAGAGAGAGAGACAGCATGAGCAGGGGAGGGCCAGAGAGAGAGGAAGACCCAGTATCTGAAGCAGGCTCCAGGCTCTGAGCTAGCTGTCAGCACAGAGCCCCACTTGGGGCTCGAACCCATGAACCGTGATATCATGACCTGAGCCGAAGTTGGATGCTTAACCGACTGAGCCACCCAGGTGCCCCAGTCCATATGCTTTTAGAGTGCATGTGGATTCATTAAAGAATGAAGATCTTTTAAGGATTAACAGACATTTGAAAACCAATCCTTTTAAGGATTAACAGACATTTGAAAACCAATCCTTTTAAGGATTAATAGACATTTGAAAACCAATAAGCAAAGTTCCCCAGTGATTTGTTACTGGATGCCAAAGAAGAATGATGACCTGGAGAGAGTGGTCTAATCAACTTGATGGACATCAGGCAGAAGAGGGCATTTGGTAACCAGATATTCTGACAGCAAGGCTGGTGACACATTGCAACAGACTTCAGTGAAAGGAACAAGCTTCTGAAGTATCTGTCTATGGTCCTCCAGAAGACTCTGAATTAAAGACCTCAGGTGCCGTGGGCTTACTGTCCCATGCTAAGAATTCCTGAGTGGCTGTGAATGGTAACATGGTAACATTCTTAGATAAAGCAATGGCTCTTTGAATCTTCATGGTGAACTTTAGCCCTACAAAAAATCCTACCTGATTTCCGGTATGCTGCCTGGCACAAACCTAGCCTCGCCTTAGGACTTTGTAACAGATTTCAGCAAACACATTTTACATGGTTTTTTTTTTCTTCTCCACTAGAACTTTAGGGTTACTCTTTTCCTATTGCATTTCTATGAAAAAGGAAAAGGTTGATTCTTATCTTTCACCAGGGAGCCTTTCGGGTATATAAATAATAGTCATAGCCATGTGTGTTTGATTTATCACTCAGACCATGGTAGAGCTCTGCATGGCCATTGGTGTTCAAGGTTTAAGTGTTGCGTGTCTCCTAGTGGGGCTATTATATTTTAAGTACGATTCCTGTAATTCTTTTTTATTCTTCCCCCTATAGTTAATCTCAGATTATACCATAAAGGTAACCAGCTGCGGAAATGGAAGAGTGCCCGACATCTTACGGAGCGGATAATCTGAAAAGGGCTGATAAGATCGTTTCAGTCTCCGAAGAGCAAGGCCAAGGCCAGAGGGCAGTTTGTGGTTAGCTTTATGCAAACCAGAGTGTTCTCCTCTCCTTTCGCACCAGAGTCAGGCCTGTTAAACTGAGGACACAGTGTTCTGAAGCTAGAGAGGCTTTCTCTTTTTAGGTATTATGTGTTAGCAAGTCTATTCTGTTTAATTACAAAAACATGATGATGCCAGGAATCTGATAAACCATCGAGAGATTGAAAATCAGGTTTCAGGCATGTCTATTTCCTCTGATGCTTCCAATTCTATTGGAGGAACTGGTATGGATAGGTTAATCTGGAAATGCCTCTAGGCAAATTCAGTCCTTTGCTTAGGACTCCAAGCACCAGGATCATTTTACACCCATGGATTATTTGTGCAATACTTTTCCTGGGTAAGTTAGTTAATGAAAGTAAAGCCTCTAGAGAAACTACACTTATATCTTGCTTCTTTATTGATCCATTTAATATCTTTCCCCTTCCTTTTAGGGGGAGCTTAATCCAGTGTATGGTGCTTTTTGTCTGTGGCAGCATGACTAAAATCAATCTCTATTTGGGGGGAGGGACAGAAAGTATCTGGAGATAGGACTCCCTCTCCAATCTCTGCTGCTAATTAATTAATTGTATCATTTTGAAGAGCCACCAAGCATTCTGCCTCCATTTCTCTATTTGCAAGAAGAATCATTCATGTGGCTAAATTTCTAGGAAAGGGGTAATACATTACATTTGGAGAAGGAAATACATTCAGCTGGGTAGCCAACTCTCTTGTTCCCACATTGGTCACTTATATCCCCTATTTCTCTACTCAATTTTTTTTCATTCGTTCTACAAATATTTTTTTGTATTCCAGTTATGTACCAAACCCCGAGCTAGGTACTGGAGATGAGACATTCCATTTTCATAGAATTTACATTTTGTCAGGGAAGAGAGACAAATAAATGGCGCCAATAATAAAATGTTGGGTGCTCTGTTGGAGAAGTATGGCGTACTTCAGGAGCACATGAAGCCTGTCTAATCCAGTTAAGAGGGTCCAGGGAAGTTCTAGAAAGGACCATTTAGACAGAAACCTAAAAAGATACAGGAGAGGCATGCAGAAAGCAGAGGAATTATCTCATGCTGAAGGCACAGGTAGTGCAAAAGAGTCAAGGTAAGAGGTCATGTTCAAGGAAACTCACAAGAAATTGAAAAACCATGGACAACAGAGTATAAAAGTGACTGGTAAGTGACGAGGCTGATTTGCCATCACAGGGAGATGGGCTTTGAAGCCTTGAATTAGGAAGAGGGCATCATCAGTTCCAAGCTTTGAAGGGTACCTCTGGCCACGTGTGGAAACGGATTAGAGATGTCAGGTATCTTTAGCATGCTTAATAAATGTTTGCTGGTGCATAGTATCCTTCAAAACCCAAGGGCATAAAAATCTTCCTAATCCCCATATGAATAATTGGAAATGGATTCTTAGTCTAAATTTGTATCATCTTTTTTGCAGAGTGTATTATGGAAGCATTTTGATCTTTTCCTGGGCACCAATAAAAAAGGATGCTCACATGGAAAGCCCACTTCCATGGGCATATCTAGTTTTATTGAGTGATTTGTTTGTTGGCCATCATCATGGTCATTGCACTTACCATCATTATACCCTAGTCCTGTAGATGGGAGATATGGATAAGATAAGCTTCAGTGACACAGACACCATATTATCTTCAGTTATTGTTTCTCCCTTTTTTTTATCCTCATTTATCAGGATATCATATATCAGAATTTATCATATATCAAGACTCTGTTGCTGAGGACTGAAATTGTAGAAGTCCCCATGTCTTGAACCATTGGGAACAGTTCACCTGGTTATCTTACCTTCTTTGTAAGCCAATTTATTTTCTACTGTCTTATTTGTACCACTTGTGTTCACCAGATTTTGTGTACAATATATTGCTGATTCACTAGGTATCCGCTGCAATCTATTTGACTTTCTTTAAGCCCTGGCCTCGATCATATCATACTGTTTTAATTGCTTGGATAATGCTGGTGGGGCAGGTCAATGTATCATTCTTATCCATCCTCAATAAATTAAGAAACAAAAAACTAAAAGGTCGGAATCATGACTTTGACGAAAGTGATCTTCCTCCCTCAGCCCCTGCCATTCTTATTTTTTCCATATCAGACTTATTTGTTTGTGGTCTCTGACATCCTGTTTCCCAGAAACAGAAGTGGAAGAAACAGAAACATAGTCACTGGTATGTGACTATTTGCAAACAATAGAAATAGAATAGATTAATGGGAAGAGGACAGAGCTCTCACAAAAAGCTAACTTTCTCTGAACCCTTTTAGAACTTATCATAAATGAATTTGGTTACAAACAATACGAGTCTTTATTTAGGAAATGTACTTGCTTCAACAACAACAAAAATTATAACATAAAGCTATGTGAAGTAGAAATTACAGTGTTTATTTTTTTATTGCTTCATATAGTTTATTAGCCTCAATAACTTTATACAGAAATATATAGCTTAGCTTTCTCTAGCTAGCTAACTATCACGTTATAATATACAAATGACTTGTAAAATACTGAGGTTCAAAATAGAGAAGTTAGGAGAATTTCATATACTGCAAAATTCTTCATTCATCGATTTACAAAGTACTTGAATTAGGGCTTTTTAAAATAAAAGAACACTTTTAAGGCAATTAAAATATTTACTATGCTTTATGTAACCATTTTACACATATAGGATCTTACATTTAGTAGGAAACCTCAAGATTATTTAGTACAACCTCAACAAATAAATGAGTACTCTCCACAACGTTTGTAATAAGGGGTCATTTCATTTTCTCTGCATTTCTATTGGAGTGAAATGGACCATCTCCTTCGAAAGCCAGACATATTTTCAGGCAAAATCTGCCTTTCTGTGACTTTCACCTGCCTAGTTTTTGTTCTGCCTTCAAAAGGTCTTGGTGAATTCATCTAACCTCATCTCATCTGACAATATTTCAGATATTTAGAAATGGCTATTATATTTCCACTGTTTTTCCATCTCCTATTAAATATCCTCAAAATTGTCAGTGTTACTCAGAATTTGTTGGTTAAAGACCTACTGAATTCAGACACCCAGACCTGAACATTATGTCTCTAAGGTGGTAAGAACAAAATAGTGGAGATTCAAGAGTCATCTTTGCTCTTGAAATAAGAAGGGAAGGAAGGAAGGAAGGAAGGAAGGAAGGAAGGAAGGAAGGAAGAAAGAAAGAAAGAAAGAAAGAAAGAAAGAAAGAAAGAAAGAAAGAGAAAGAAGGAAGGAAAGAAAGAAAGAAAGAAAGAAAGAAAAAGAAAGAAAGAAAAAGGGAAGGAGGGAGGAGGGAGGGAGGAAGGAAGAAGAAAGAAGAAAGAAAGAAGGAAAGAAAGGAAAGAAAGAAGAGGGACAGAAAGAAAGAAAGATGAAAAGAAAGGTTTTTTCATCTTCTCATACTAATTTGCAAAAGATATCCACTGGATTAACAACTGTCCTTTTACTTGTGGTTTTGTGGCTTACCGTTCCATTTTTGACTCAGATTTGCATCAAAAAATCCATGATAAAAAACATAGACAAAAAAAAGGAAATAAGAGATAAGATCCAGTTTTCTTCTTGGAAAAAATTACAAATCGTTGCTCAAATTAAAGAGCATCTTTAAGGAGATTTGCCTTTTAGGTTACTAAATGGAAAATAGGAACATGTAAAATGTACCTCATGACATAAGAATTTCATAAACGGGGTCGCCTGGCTGACTCAGTCCTTAGAGCATGAGACTCTTGATCTCAGGGTCATGAGTTCAAGCCCCACATTGAGATTAGAGTTCACTTAAAGTATAAAATTAAATTTAAAAAAAGAATTTCATAATTGTTTTAACCTATGATTTTGCTCTTTCATCTCTGAACACTTTTTATTACTATTTAAATTTAATGTATAGAAAGTCAGAATTTAAAATTTTTTTCCCCCAAAGCTGAATTCATTTCTACAGTTAAGACATATCTTTAAAACTCTGAGTTGTTGTATTTCTTTATATATAAACACTTATATCTATCTATATATATGTTTGCTTGTTTGTTTAGAGAGAGCGTAAGCAGGGGAGGGGCAGAGAGAAAGGGTGAAATAGAAGCATAAGCATGGAGCCCGACATGAGGCTGGATGTCACAATCCTACAATCATGAGATCACAACAGCAAGATCACAACCAAAGCCCACATCAAGAGTTAGACACTAAGCTAACTGAGCCACCCAGGCACTCATGAGTTGTAGTATTGCTGAGCCTGGAAGCTTGCCTTACTAACTTTGGATGCAGTGATAAATCTCCTTGCTGTTCTTAAACTCACACCTGACTATTTTTTTTTTCTTCAATTGTCTTTTCCATTTCTTTCTCCATTATCTTTCTGGACATTCTCTCACCCTCAGGATTTATCAACCTCTTGCCTAATCGTTTTAAATTACCTTCTAGTAGATGCAGCACAGATTCAATCTTCTCTGTTGAGAATGCAATGCCCTGCTCTCCTGGTTTATACCTAGAGAAGAGAAGGAAAAGAAGAAGTATTTACCTGGGGAAGATATCTATAATAGGTAGACTTCTTCAAGGTGGAAAAATAAGTGTGCAAAGAATGTTTCCACGCATTTGATAAACTGGTAAGAAAATTGGTTTATTCAGCTGGACAGTCTTACATATTTTAGGGGATTCATAGACATGATACAGAAAAATAGCTATACACAGATTTGCATTAACTAAAGATAAATAGAAAACAACTCCAACATTATCTTCTAAAAGACAAATCAGTAATAGAGTGTTCTTTAACAAATATTTCTATTTTGCCTTAGTTTTGTATTCCTACTAAGCTTTTGATAGACTATGTATTTAATTACAAGTAGAATTGCTTCCAGTACAAAGAAACTTCATAATAATTTTGTGGGTTTGAAAGCAGCTTCTCATCTCTTTTAAATTTCCAATTCTTCTTTTCCATGGATGAACAACTTTCTAAGAGAAGGAATACAGAGTTTATTTATTCTTTGTGCTTATCAGATTTAGAAGTGGTGTCATTTCATACTTTTTACTGTTTAATCAAAACATTAATAAAATGTATTTACACCTAAGCTTAAGAAGTTATTGGAAGAGTATAAAAATTATCTATTTATGCATAAAAACATTAAAAACATGGACTCCATATCAACATCTAATATGGCAGACTGAGGACACATCAATTCCATGAAGTTTTATACAAAAATGTGTAATCTTAATGTGATCATAAGAAAACATTAGATAAACCCGAACTGAGGGATATGAGACCAGGAGTCATTGTGCAAAATACACTATCAGTACTCTTCAAAAGACTATGTTAAAGCCATAGGACACAAAGAAAGATTGAAAGACTGTTGGACATTGAAAAAAACTAAGGAGATAGGACCACTAAATGTATCATACAATCCTAGACAGAAAAAGGATAATAGTGGTAGAAATGGTGAAATCTGAATAAAGACTGTGGTTTAGTGAATATTGTACCGGTGTTCGATTTCTTAGTTTTGATCACTTAATTTTTAAAAAATGTTTTATTTATTTATTTATTTTTTAAAGCGGGACATATCACAAGCGGGGAATAGCAGAGAGAAAGGGAGGCAGAGACAGGCTCTGAGCTGTCAGCACAGAGCCCGATGCGCAGCTTGAATCCACAAAGAGTGAGACCATGACCTGAGCCGAAGTTGGACACTTAACCAAATGAGACACCCACACGCCCCAGTTTGATCACTTTTTAATGGTTATGCAGTATGTTAACATCAAGAAAAGCTAGATGGAGCGTATATGAGATTTCTCCATGCAACTCTTTTCCATTTTTCTATCACCCTGAATTTAAGATAAAATTTTTAAAAATCTTACACTTTTCTGAGTGTTCTATAGAGCCATGCTCATATACATTTATATTTCTCCTTATTTGAGGATTGGGTTTATTTCATATAATAGATGGTGGCATAGAATCTTGACTTAGATCTGAAAGGGGGCTGATTATCATGCAATTTGATCTCATTTTATAGAGTAGGAAGATAGAGAGCCAGAGAAACTGGTGACTGAGCTGAGATCAGCATTCAGGAACCCGAAGTATCAGCACTGTCAGTGTGTGTGTGTGTGTGTGTGTGTGTGTGTGTGTGTGCGTGTGTTTCCACATCATTCTGACTCCAGACTGAGGAGGGCTATTAGCAGAATTTATGATTTAATTACTTTAGACATTTTTTAATTACAAAGAAAAAAATAATTTAAGACCTGCTTTTTACCTAGGGTCTACTCAGGGCTTGGTTTTTGGTTTTATCCACAAAAGTGTTCACTGGATTTGTGTTACTAAATGAAATTTAGAGCTGGTGATATACAAACATATTTATCAAAGGCAAATATTATCTTATTTATTAGTGTTCTCTGATGCGTATAATTCAGCACAATCTATTGAATAAAATAGACTGCTTCTTTTCTTTCTATTGATTGTTTCTTTGAATTTTCTTAAGGTAATTTATTAACAAAAGGCTATCTCCACTATTACTTCCAACACATTTGTTTATTCACATATTTTTCTTTCCTTACTAAATAAAAATGAAACAGCTGAAGTAGTTTTTCAAATGTTTCCTTAAGTTTTACTTATTTCTTCACATATGTGACTGTGTATGTCTGTGTTTTTCTTCTTCAAAGTATAAGGCCTTTGTCTATTTTATAGAAATGAAAAAAATTTTAATCCTCAGCGTTTCTAATGAAGATCTGAGCCAGTTACTAAACTGCTAAATAGCATGAGTACTTGATTCAGAGCAGTTTTATATTGTACTTAAATAGTTACCCATGATTTTTATTTTCTTATTTTTCATTAAAACTTTTTTTAATGTTCATTTATTTTCAAGAGAGAGGCCATGTGAGAGAGAGAGAAGGGGAGAGGCAGAGAGAGATGGAAACAAGAATCCGAAGCAGGCTTCAGACTCTGAGCTGTCAGCACAGAGCCTGATGTGGGACTCAAACCCACGAACCATGAGATCATGACCTGAGCCAAAGTTGGACGCCCAAAGGACTGAACCACCGAGGCCTCCCAGTCATCCATGAATTTTAAAATATACTGTCCTCTTAATATTAACAGTCATGTGCCTAGGGTCTTGAACTGAAGTGTGGAGGAGGCAGTGACTCTTTACCAGTCATATTAATGTGGTAAAATGGCATAGTTCCTCTTCTTTAGCCTTACTTATTATTTTTACTGAAATATTATTAAATATGTGATAAGAGATCTGTAAATGCATTTGACACTTTTCTCCTATCAAAGGAAGCTTTCACACTCAATGCTGACCATAGTTGTGTGCTGTCATCCTATGGAGGCTGCCTGACATCTGATGACCAGAGGTACTGTTTTGTAGAAACTGAAATAGAGGGAGTCTCACTACATTATGTGGTCAAGAAGAGTTTGCTTTAAAATAATGCTCAAAAGAGGATCAATAAAATTGATAAGCCTCTAACCAGGCCAATAAAGAGAGATGACACAAATTATTAATATCAGAAATGTAAGAAGGGACATCACTATAGATACCATGGACATTAAAAGGATAATAAGAGAATACAGTGAACAGCTCTATGCCCATAAATTTGATAACACAGATGAAATGGACCAGTCCCTTAAGAGACGCAAATTGCCAAAACTCACATAAGAAGAAATAGACAATATAAATAGACATATACCTTTCAGAAAATTAAATCAGTAACTAATAACTTTACAAAAAAGAAAGCACTAGGCACAGATGTGTTCACTCATAAATTCTACCAAACATTTAAGAAGGAAATTGTATCAGTTCTCTACAATATGTTTCAGAAGACAGAAGCAGAAAGAATGCTTTCCAATTCATTTTATGGGGCCATTATTACCTTAATATCAAAACCAGACAAATATAATACAAGAAAAGAAAATTTGCAAATCAATATCTCTCATGAAGGTAGAAGCAAAAATCCTCAACAAAATGTTAGCAAATTGTCTAGAACAGCGCATAAAAAGAATTATATACCATGATCAAGTGGGATTTATATCAGATATGAGAGGTTGGTTCATCAATTGAAAATCAATTAATGTAATTCTGTCATAGGCTAAAGAAGAAAAATCACATGATTATATAGCTGCAGCAAGAACATTTGACAAAATCCAACACCCATTCATGACAAAACACTCAGTAAACTAGGAACAAAGGGTATCTTCCTCAATGTGATAAAGGACATCTACAAAAAAATTGCCACTAATATCACACTTAATGTGAGAAACCAGAGGCTTGCCAGCTAAGATCAGAAACAAGGCATGTATGTCTCCTCTCACTACTCCTTTTCAATGTAGTACTAGAAGTCCTAGCTAATGGAATATGGTAAAAAATAAATAAGAGGTATAAGAGGTTATACAGATTAAGAAGGAAGAAATAAAATTGTCTTCATCTGCAAATGACATAATTATCTATATGGAAAATCCAGAAGAATCAACAACAAAAGTCTTCTGGAATTAATAAGTGACTTTAACAATGTCACAGAATACAAGGTTAATATACAAAATTCAATCATTTTCCTATATATGAGCAATGGATAGATGAAATTAAAACATAATACCTTTTACAGTAACTCCCCTCAAAATCAAATACTTAGAATAAATTTAGCAAAACATTTATTCTATTCCTGATAGAATAAGTCAAAAAAGAACTAAACAAACGAAGAGACATTCCATGTTCAAGGACAGGAAGACTGAATGCTGTCAAGATGTCAGTTCTTTCCAATTTGTTCTATAGATTCAACACAGTCCCAATTAGAGTCTCATCAAGTTATTTTGTGAATATCAACAAACTGATTCTAAAGCTTGTATGAAAAGGCAAGTCAGCACAATATTAAATAAGACAAAGTTGGAGGACAGACACTATCCAACTTCAGTAATGACTATAAAACTATAGAAATTAAGACAATGTAATATTGGTGAAAGAATAGACAAAAAGATCAATGGAATAGAACAGAGAACCCCAAAATAAACATATAAATATAGTCAACTGACCATTGAAAAAGGAGCAAAGTCAGTACAATAAAGAAAATACAGTATTTTTAACAAATGGTGCAGGAGCAACTGTACCTCTATGTGCAAAAAAATAAATTTAGATACAGACCTGATAGATGACATTACACATTTGTGAAAACCCATAGAATGTGTGACTCTAAAAATGAGCCCTAATTTAATGTATGGACTTGGGGTGATAATGATGTTTATTTAGGCTTACTGATTGTTAACAAATGTGCCACTTTGGTGTGGTATAATGATAATGGGACAAATTTTGCACATGTGGGAGTAGGCAATATATGAGAACTCTGTACTTTCTTACTTAATTTTGCTGGGAATCTGAAACTTATGTATAAAATAATTTCTATTCATAAGGAAAAGGGGAAAAGAATGGACTATTGATAATTCAACAACCTGGGTGAATCTCAAAGAGGTTTTGCTGAGTGGAAAAGCATATAAGGTCATATAAGTTAATATACACACAGGAGTCCATATATATAGCATTATGCAGCATTCTGGAAATGACAAAATTATAGGGATAGAGATTAGTGGTTGCCCAGGTTTAGAGATATTGGGGGATAGAGATTGGGTGTAGCTATAAAGCCATAGCCAGAGGGAAATCTTTGTGGTGATGGAGCAGTTCTGTCTCTTGACTGCATGGTAGTTATAGGAATGGAATAGAACACACACACACACACAAACCCCACATTGTACCAATGTCAGTTTCTGGGTTTTAATATGGTACTAGACTGGGGTGTGGGCAATTCAGTCGATTGAGCATCCAACTATTAGTTCAGCTCAGATAATGATCCCAGGGTCCTGGGGGATCAATCCTGTGTTGGATTTCATACTGACCCTGGGACCTACTTGAGATTCCCTCTCCTCTGCCTCTCCCTTTCTCTCTCTCAAATTAAAAAAAAATCCTACTGTACTATACTTATATAAGGTTTGTTAACTATTGGCAAAAATTGGGTTAAAAGTGATCGTGGAAACTCTCTGTATTATTTTGCAGTAATAATACAATAATTTGTTGAATCTATAATCAATTCAGAGGGAAAAGTTTAAAAACAAACCCACATTAACAAAAAAAAATGTTCTAGGTCTTAAATGGAGGTGGCGTGGATAGGTTTGAGGAGCTCTGTGGGGCATTCAAGAGGGATGTTTTTAAGAAAATGACCTGTTGTCCTACATCTTCTATGAATTTAAAGACCTTCCATGTTTGTGTTCATTCTTTCTTCCCAATGAAGAGACTGAATTTTTCTCTCATTTTCAGAGATAGTCATCTTAGAAGATTCATCTTATTGGACAGTATGATTAAACTTCAGAAGGTAAATTGGTTTCTTGTAAGGATTCCCAGAATGGCATGCATCCAGCTTTATATTAAGCATTTGAAGAACAAAAAAAAAAAAAAAAAAAAAAAATTAAATCCCGGCACCCATTACTCAGAAAGTGAAGCAAAGTGAAGGCATCTTAAAAACATAATTACTAACTAAATGAAGAAAGGCTAGAGAAATGCTCAAAGAATTCATGTTTGAAGTAGTGGATAATCCCGTAATTGCCACTTCTCAGAAAAGTTCCGTGTAGATGTGGAAGAAAGCCGTTATTTAAATCATGGAACATTATACATCAAAGCTGTTGCTGTCAAGAATGTTTTAGCTGCTTTAAACATGTTAAAAAAAAAAAAAAAAAACCGACAAGACTTAGGTCCAAGATTTCAGATGAAACTAAAGGAAGGAAAGGAAAAGAAACTTTCTTTGTATTTCCAGTGCATTCTTTTCTAGCATACACACACACACACACACACACACACACACACACACACAAAATGTAGTCCTTTGTGATAAGTTAGGATGTAAAAGCAACATTTCCTAGTTGGGAGCTAACTGCATTGCATCTTTTTATCATTCCCTGTCTCCAGGATGGGCCCTTTCACATGGATTTGGCACACTCTAGTTTTGCCAGAGACAGGCAGGTAAGGTATAAATTTGATTATGCCGTTTGCCTCCTTAAAACCCCACAAATGACTTCACATCACAGATTTTTAACTCTTTGAGCCTCTTGATGTGAAATAGAATCCCCTGTCAAAACGCCTCCTCCTATTTCCCACGTCTACGTCTTTCAAACTTGGCTCTCTAGTAATTGCAAATTCAGCTGTCGCTCTTTACGATGCTGTGCTGTTTAACTCTGCGACGCACTGGGCTTGCTTCACCCTCTTCCTACATGCTGTCGCTCCCTCCACACACACACAAGACATTCCTCATTCTCTTGTCTTAATCTGTCCATGCTGCTGTAACAGAACTCCATAGGCTGGACGGCTTATGAACAACAGAAATTAATTTCTCATAGTTCTGTTGGCTGGGAAGCCCAACATCAAGGTGCTAGCACATTCAGTGTTTTTCTCCGTGTCTTCACACCGCATGAAGGGGCGAGGGAGCTCTCTGGGGTCTCTTTTATAAGGGCACCAATTTCTTTTTGTGAGGGATCCACCCTCATGACCTAATCACCTCTCAAAGTCCCCACCTCCTAACTCCACCACATGGGACCTTAGGATTTAACATATGTATTTTGGGGGAAGGTTAGTATTCAGTCTGTGGCACCAGGCTAACTTTTAAGGCCAATCCAAGGTCTCCTGGGTGTGCTGGTGTTCCCAGCACCTTTCTATCAAAGCCCTTACAAGAAGGAACAAGAATTACCTACTGATTCATCAACCACCCCTTTAGACTGAGACCCCCTAAGAGAGAAAGGTCACATTATCCACATGTCCCAACAATTCAGCACACAGCATACACTTAGTGAATAAAATGAACTTAATCTTTCCAGCAATAGTACCTCCTTTCGTATGCTTTACTGACTCAGGAAGCAGTCTGTTGGACCTTAGTACGTTTTGGGAACTGGTTAATTTGTAATATATTTGCATTTTAGGGTTCCCCAGGAAACTCCTGGACCTTTGCGATGCTTCTTTAAGCAGTAATTAGACTTCACAACAAATATATATGAAGTCTATTGTCATAGCAGACTTTCATTTTTTCTGTTGAGAATGTACGTTTTAGGTCATCAAGGCATCTCTGGTGTTTGTGAATACTCTCAAGTCATCCACAGGATTTTGGGGTAGGTGCATTTTGTGGGCAGAGAGTCTATACCTTTCTTGAGCTATCTCAGGTAGTCTGAAGAGAAGAAAAGGAAAAGAAGGAAGAAGTTACCAAATAAGAATGTAGGATAGATGTCTAGGGAATGTCAGAAGAAAAGGAGACAGATTCTCAGAAAGGGTACAATGATACATACAAATAAAGTGACTAGGGCCATGGACAATCCCATTCGCTCAAACTTTGTCCAAATTTAGATGTAGTATGCTGTTTAGCCCTTCTTTGGGGGAATACTTAAGCATGAGCATAAATAGATTCTCTTTTCCCTGCCAGAGGGAAAAAAACCAATAGAGGGTTTAAAAGGATATGACAGTATCAGTATCTGCATAATACTTATCTTTCAAAGTCACAATATCCAACAGATATCAATAAGGTGAGAGACATATGCTATTTGTGACATAACTTGCTTTGGGTCAAATGTATGCAAAATATTTAGTACCTGAGCCCTTAGCACAATTATCTCTGGAAAAGACATCTCATGAACAAGAAACTGAAATTAAAATATCGAAAGCTGAGTTTCCTTTGGAAATGTCCATGAACAACATGAGGATAAAATTCTAGGTCATCCCAGCGACGGGAACATGGGACTCCCTGAGCATATCCAAGTGTGACTTGTGTAGACATTTATTTTATTCTAGGACACCTCCTCAGATATGACAGTTTCCACAACTGTGGAGGAACCAGCCATAGGATTTCAAGTTCCAGAGAAAAGGGGAGAAGTGAATAAAGAGAATCTCAGAGGTCTACCTTAATTAAACTCGATCAATTACAAAACAAACTAAAACTTAAATGAACTGGACATTTTAGCTCATCGCTGGGGGGTGGGGGGGAGGGGCAAATCAACAGATTTCCAAAATTCTACCTTAAAGAAGGAAAAACACAACATTTATAAATAAAAGCCAGGACATTAATTCAACCCCAAAGCTTCATTGTCTGGCAGCTTTGAGGATGTTCACCAGGCTGTTATTTGGTTGAATGCAGGTTGAAGACTTTTAACTAGAGGATTTAATTTGCTAGATTCACATATGTGTTAGTCACTGGAGTAAGAGGCCATGTAGAAGTATTTTTAGCAAACATTCCTAGAGTGAGCACCTTAATTTGTTGTCTCATAAAGGCTCAAGAACAGCAGGGCCTGCTTACAAACATTCCGAATTTACATGCATTTTTAATACAGTATGTTTCATAAAAACCTACAGAGTGGTTACATTTCATTAGTAATGGTCCTTCATCTCAAACCCCTGGAGGGTTCTTTATTCTGGGAAAAAAGTATCTAGGCACCCCCGGGTACTGTTTAGGAGGAATGACTGCATGACTCCTGTGTCAGTTCAAGTTAAAATATTTTATGACACTGTCAAAATTTGGTCAATAGCAAATAACTTATTGTCATAGTCTATTGCAATAACAAGTAAGTATTTGTCAATAGCAATGCAAAGGATAGCTTATCCATCCTGGGTTTCTGTGTGTGTTATGCTAAATCAAATGTCTACAAAAAGAAGAAGAGAGGAGGATATTCTAAGATTAAATCTGGTTATGGAAGGCATTTGATATCTCCATCAATGGGAAGATTCATGCTCTTAAATAACGGAGAAAGATCTTTGGAAATGAAGAAAAATAAGTATTGGAGTGAAGATTTTCTCAAACAGAGCACAGGAGATTTTTTAAAAGAGTTCTCAAGTTAGAAGTGTTTTTGAAATATTTTTTGGAACGTTTTTCACATTTATTTTACATACAGACTCTTACAGTGAGGTTATTTTTCAGATGCAAACTTTAATCATAATGATAATATTTTCGAGGTCACAGTTGCCAGGGATAGAGAAATGGGTTACAGAATCAGAAGCTCTTATCTTGGTTTCCACGCACGTTGGTGTCACTTTGTCTTCTTCACCTTGTGGTGGTCCAAGGAGGACAGTTTCTGTACTTGAGCCATTGCCAGGACTCTGGGAATCGGAGAGGACATTTGCAGGCCTTACATGTCAAATTCATTTTACAGGACTAGCCTCTGCGATTTGACAAAGCACTAAGGCGCCGATTCCCTGAAGCATGGTCAGATCATAAAGTCTGAGCATTGGAATAGAATTTGGGATCATCTAATCCCACACCTCTCCTTAAAATAATCCTCCAGACTTCAACCTGTATGCTGGAACAGCAAATATTGTCCAGGAATAGGACCGTCTCTTCTTTCTGGGGCAGAATTTTCGCCTGTGCTAAGGCTCAAAGTGTTGGAAAGATGTTCCTTCCATTGGTATTGCTTCTGACCATAATCACATCTGTGTACTTTCCTCCATCACAGTCCTTTAAGATAGCTATAAACTCCCCTCCAAATTTCTTCCTATTTCTCTTTATATGGCTCTGTAAATAGTGTGGTTTCCAGACCTTTCCTCATCTTGGTGATCCTCGTCTGAACATAATTCAGTTTTCAGGCTCTTTATAGCTAAAGACTTATCTTACAGATGTATTTTGACCATTAGCCAAGGATCTTCACCTGTATTTATCCAAGCACTGCAAGTGCAGCCTAAGTTTTTCTATCTTATTATTAGTTACATATGACATAGATTTATGGGGCACTAATGATATGACCTCTAGAAAGAGTGAGCCAGGTCTCTATTTTTTAAAATTGAGACAGTGGACACATTATCATTATAGAAATTCCAGAATGTAGACACAGGCCGAGCCCCATTAGAAGTAGACCACATGGGGTAAAGCTGAACCCAAGGACCATGCAGAGCCATTGCAGAAGAAATAAAACAGTGTCTTGGGGGCTGGCTAGAAGAAAACTCTATTAAGTAAAAATATAATTTTAATCATAATGGTAAGCAATTGCTATTTGTAAATGTGGTTCGCCTACTTGATTGCTTTTAAATCCTTATCACAATCCTGAGAGGTAAGTATCACTGCCCATGTTTGACAAATAAGGAAACTTGATCCCAGAGTAGTTGTGTCCATAGCCAAGGTCACATAGCAAGTCAATGACGAGACTGAACCTCAGGCAGGTCAACCTGATTTTGGAGCATTTGATTGTAACCAAAATGCTCCAAGCCCGTTAGATATGACTCCCTTATCTTAGGATTAATCAAGGGGTCTTGGGGTCTGTCCCAAGTATGAAGACAGGTTAGTGGCCCAGAGCTGGTTAAAAGGACAGATTGTAAGGCATTGGGACTGGTGGAGCCTGAAGTTTACTGTTGGCCTGCAAGGTAATTTACTACCATGCTAATCAAAGTGGTGTCACTGGATTGAGAGAGTGACATAAGATGCCTTGTACCCGCCAAATTGTTTCAAAGGGCAGTCTCTCCTCCATACGTGAAAAAGGAAAGATCAAATCTTTGTAATTAGATATACAAAGATTTTGGGGGTGCCTGGGTGGCTCAGCTGGTTAAGCGGCAGATCCTTGATTTCGGTGCAGATCATGATCTTGTGGTTTGTGAGACTGAGTCCCACTTTGGTCTCCACACTCACAGCGTGAAGCCTACCCAGGATTCTCTCTCTCCCTCTCTCTCTGCCCCTCCCACCACTTGCACTCTCTCATCTATCTCAAACATAAATAAACATTTAAAGAAAAGAAATATGAAGACTTTAAAATAGACTGCTGAAAACTGACAACTCACCCCATTTTAGGAATACCAGTTAGTCATTTTTCAAGCCAGCAGTTATTATGTGCCTTACACTGTCTTAAGGGATTTTTATGAATTAATATATTTCATGCTCATAATAACTCCATGAACTGAGTACCATTAGTCTCCTCACTTAAAGTATGGGTAAACTGAGGCACCGGTAGGGTTAAGCAGCTTTCTGGTGTCCCATAGTTAGGAAGTCACAGAACTGACCTTTGGGCCGGTATCTCTAGAACTCCCATTTTCTTTGCCCCTACATCATACAGTCCTTTTATTTGGCATGTAGTACTTTTTCCATCTCTTGCTGGATAATTCCTTGGGAAAATGCCCCTGTCAGACATCAGGATAAGACCCCACCTAACTTCAGAGCTGAACCCTATCTTGTCCCCAGGAAACAGTCTGGTTTAAGGGCTCAGAGTTATAAACCCTGAATAATACTAAGTGATTCCCTTCCTATTTTTTGTGTTTCTTTTCTTTTTTCAGAGTTTTCTTTTTTTTTGAAGAAATAACTGATACCCAAATGGTCTTGCTTATTTCTCTAAGATGTCTGTTCTATGGCAGTCATGAGTACGATGACTATTTTAAATTTTTTTCCCTATAACTTATTTAGTTTTCTAAACGTCACCTTAATTTCCACCTTTTTCAAATCTCATTGACTTCAATTTCCATTCCAAAAAAATCTTTCCCTGAAAAATGATTCCTCCCCTTATACTGATTTTTCATTATTTGAAAAAGACTTTAAAGAATTATCATAATGATAATAATAATTATAAAACAACAACAAGAAGAAGTAGCATAGGCAATGAGTGGGTAAGTAGCTTTCGCTTTGGCCCATTTCCTGTTTTCTTTCTTCCTTCTTTGCCTGGGCCTATGTTTATTGAACTCCATAGAATGTCAAGACAGCATTTGTAAAGGGGGATTTATTTAACTGTGGGTGTGTTGTACAAATGCAATAATGTGGCCCAACTCTTGTTTAATTTTGAAGGCTTTCTCCTAGACAACATTGCTCATAATGGACAGTTCAAGCCAAATTATCCATTATTGTTCCCAAAGTTTACAATTAAACTATCGATCAAAACTGGCAGCGATTCCTCCAGCAGCCTGAGCACTGAAGCCGCTGAATTGAATCAGAACCTGAGCATGCGGAGCCAGAAGAAGGTGGTGCAGACACACAGATAACAGACAGACAGACAGACATGCCCTCCACCAGTCACCCTGGGATCCAGCCCTTGGTAATTTTCCTTGAGCCAAGAAACAGGCTGCAACCATGAGTACGCAGTGTGCGTGTATGGTTTTAATAGCCAGAGGTCCCCGCAATTTGTGACCCCTATCCCTGGCTGTAAAAATTGGAGTTTAACAGGTTCGGCTCCATAGGGAACCAACCTCAGCTTTTAGGCTCCTTCAGACACTGCAGAATGCATCTTTTCTGGGGAATTCCACAATAAAATGACTGTTATTTATCATTACAAACCTCTTTATCATTTAGTCAATAAAAGGCCTCTCTCTCTCACTTTTTTTCCTGTGGCGTGCTCAGAGTCAGAAATCGGTATTAGTCTCTCCTGGCCTGAAGGCAGGAGATGTCAAAAGCTAAATCATGATCTACCCTGGCTTCCTGGCTAAATTGTGTATGAAGGCCTGAGGCAAAAAGGTGCACATGCTCATTATTTGAAACCAAGATTCTCCCCCCCTTTCTTTCAGTTTTTCTTTCTTTTTCTCTTTCCTCTTTTTACATATTGAGACATGTAATACATGTATGACTCAGAAGACATCGGGCATGAGACAAGGCAGCAAGAACTTGACGTGTTGCCTTCATATATTTTCCGATCAGGAAATAAAAAAGTGGATTGTCACTTAAACAAACAAACAAAAAAGACAGTGGATTTCACCTCTTGAACTTTTTGATCATGGGGGGAAGAGGGTGTTGTTTATGATTGAGTATCAGTCATGGCTTCAACGTGGAGAACAGAACTCAAGAAAGGCAGTTTCTTAGTTAAGCATTATTAGTGTTATTTTCATTTGCACGGAGAAGCAGGTGCAAAATTCCTGGTATGGGGCCGGTGAGAAGGATCTGTTCCTTTGCAAACAGGTTTTGCCTCCAGGACTCCCTTACTTCCCTCAGCACTGCGGTGTTGGCCATGCGGTGTGAGGCGCTGGCATCCCCAGAAGTCAGCAGGCATGCTGGGGTGGAAGTGTCATCCGGGGTACTTCTTGCAAAATCAGATATCCGGAGTATAGTCTGAAGCATCACACTTTAACATCAAGTACAGTTTGGCGGCCTTAGATCTCCTTTTCATTACATCGCTGTGGGTATGTGCTCTCTCCTGGTTTTTTCATGTACCAAATAAACACCGCACTCTGCAGAGATATGAGTCTGCTTGTGTCTTCATTGTCTTATTTAGTCAACACATAATCTGGGCTCATCCTATGCAACAGATACTATGCCTGTGATGGGAGTACAGCTGTGGACAAGTAAGGGGTTATGGGGTGCAATGAGATGGGCCCAGGATAAACTTTTAATGATTACAGTTCTATAGATCCATGTCCACTTATTTCATTTCTAATAGGTCAATTTGCAAATGAAGAAATAAAATCTCCTGGTATCTCTAATACTAAGAGGTTGATATTTCCCCCTGTCTATCTAATTCCTGGAGGAAATAACATGTGGAAGTATAGAAACTGATATTTTTAGAGCTGAAAATACTTTAGAGAGAATCTTGTTCAATAACTCCTATTATAGAGGGGAAGAAATTGGGGACTAAGAAGATTAAACAGCCAACAAAAATCATACAAGCATTCAACTGGTAAGTGCAGTGTAGGAGCTGAAACTTGGATTCCTGTCAGTATGTCCTTTATGAGATCTTCAGTCTTAGGCTTTTCATGTAGCATTTACTGATGATGCATTCAAAGTTTGCTTGACGATGGCAAAAAGACAGAGGAAAAATGTTGTCTCAGTGGTATCAAATAGCTGGACATATTATCATCATTTGCTCATCTGAATTCTTAAAGATAAGCAAGAACGTATGCACGTATAGAGAGGTTCAATTGAGGAGTTCAGCTGAACTACAGAATCTGTTTATTTTGGGATATATGTGTGTATACATATATATGTGTATATGTATGCATATATATGTATTTGTATATACACAAATATGTATGTATGTGGGTTTTTTTGCTTCACTTGGTTATTAATCACTCCCGTAAATGTATTGATGTTCACTTCTTATCCTTGACACAATCCGGACAAAGATTAAAAGTATTTGTTTTAATTCTGGCCTTCTAGCCTTATTTGACTGGCCTGTGAGTTGCCCTTTGACATGAGGTCTAGAATAGAGCGACTGTAAAGGATTCAAATCTGTAAGGCAGAAGAGCCAATCCTAAAATGAATTAGTCTTAAATAGGCCCTTGCTAATCTTTGAGGCTATATCAACAAGTTTTGGGGATAAACAGATCATGTGCTATGGACCTAACAGTGTGTATAGCAGAACTTCCATTAAGATGAAAAATGATGTGAAGTCAAACTGGGGCTGTCCAAAAAAAATCAAGCATAGTTTAAAATCTTCCAATTATTAATTTATTTATATTCAAAACAATGTCTATAGCAGCTGTATCAACAACAACTAAGCTATGAAGAGAGCCCAAATGCCAATCAATCAATGAATGGTTAAAGAAGATGTGGGGTATGAATATATATATATATATGTATATTCATGTATATACAAACATACATATATACATATATAATACACATACATATATGCATATACACATATACAATAGAATATTACTCAGGCATCAAAAAAATGATACATTGCCATTTGCAAAGACATGGATGGAGCCAGAGAGTAATATGCTAAGGGAAATCAGTCAGAGAAAGACACATACCATAGATTTCACCCATATGTGGAATTTAGGAAACAAAACAGACAAACACATGGGAGGGGAAGTAAATGAGAGAGGGAAATGGACAACAAGAGACTCTTAAAGATAGAGAACAAGCTGAGGCCTGATGGAGGGAAGTGAGTGGGGGATGGGCTAGATAGGTGATGGGTGGTTAGGAAGGCACTTGTTATGATGAACACTGGGTGTTGTGTGCAAGTGCAGAATCACTGAATTCTACTCCTGAAACCAATGTGGACCTGAATATTAACTAACCAGAATTTAAATAACAGTTTGAACACAAAACAAACAAACAAACAAACCCAATGTGGAATATTTTTAAATATTTATGAAAAAAGATTGCTTCTAGACTGAAATCTTATATTCTCATCTTACAGTGAACTCTTACGACAGCTTATTAACCATTGAACAAGGTGATTGCTTGTCATATGGATGCAGATGGAGGGTTAGGAGCATCTGACTGCAGACACTGCTGAAATGAAGAAGGGCGGCATCAGATTTGTCTCTTCTTCCATCCTGAGTGTGATATTTACATCAGATCTCACCTTTAAACTGCGCATAATTTAAAAAAAAGAAAAATATATGCATATAATTCTCTACCTCTCATCTTTTTTTTCTTTCTTTTTTGGTTTTTGATGCTATGAAGAAAAAAAGACTTTAGCTTCAGGTTGCTGGCTCTGACCTACAAACTACAAGTCTTCGTGTTCTTAACAGCTTGAAAAATTACTCAAATTATTTCTTATAATCATGCCTCTTTTGCCATTTAATTCTAAATCCACATCTAGCTAGGCCTGTTTCACAGGCACAGAGGAATGACGCTTCCATAGAGCCAATAAAGAAAAGAACTCTGAGAGTATCGATGAGTTTATTTAGATATCTGCCACTTTATAACCTAACTGCTCATTTTCCCTCTCAAATGACTTCCTTTGCCACAGCGGCTTGGTGCTCATGTGCCTGTGGTCCAGTTGCTTTATGAAGAAGGCAAATACCTACATCAGAGCATCAGATGGCACCATGCATCTGAGCACCTTTCTTAAAACTGATGGACGATTTTATGGTGGGCTGTCATAAAAGCAGCATGGTGGCTTTCTGTCATGGGGATGGACTGCCCCTGCCATCATGTGCGGGTGCTGGGGTATTCTTCAGTGTGACGGGGACACTCTGCACTGCCTTAGGCCATGTGCCCTGATTCCCTTTCAAGTAAAAAGAGTATTGAATACGAACTTTTTTGATGAAGTCAAGTTTGGCATCCTGATGGGCGCAGGTAGAATATTCAGACTGATAACACACTGTGAATCCTGACAGAGATGTGATTTGGAATATTTTACCATCAAGCTCCTTCTAATTCCAATATGGAACTTCAGGAAATTGTTGATGATCCACACTTTTGATACTGATAACAAGGGTTGTTCATACTCAGGTTCTCAAAGATGATAATACATGTTTTTATTCTTATTTATTTTTTTTAAAGTTTATTTTTATTTATTTGTAGAGAGACAGAGAGAGTGCGAACAGGGAAGGAGCAGAGAGAGAGAGAGAATCCCAAGCAGGCTCTGGACTCTCAGCATGAGTCTGATGCAAGGCTTGAACCCACAAACTGTGAGATCATGACCTAAGCTGATATCAAGGGTCATATACTTAACCAACTAAGCCATCTGGATGTCCCAAAAGATGGTAATAAATGTTAAATATTTAAAAAAATACCCAGCAGTATTTTAGGTTATTCCAGCTGGATACATTTTACACTATATACACATAAAATGTGCCTATATGTTTTATTTAAAATCCCCTTAATAATCACTACAGTTTACAGAATCTGGAAATTCCTGTAGATAGTAGTAGATGGAAATAGTAGTAGATGCTACTATTGTACTCAGTGATTACTATCTCTTCCGGTAAAAAGGTATGTACCCACTCATAGCTATGTTACTGTGCCTCCCATGGGCTCCAAGAATAGGGCTTGGTCATGGGACTTGTTTTGCCAATGACAAGTGAGCACACAGTCATATGACACTTGTGGTAGAAACGTGAGGATTCATTGAATGTTTTCGCCAATTCTCTTGCTTGTCTTCTCTGCCATGAGTACAGCATGTCTCAGATAAAGTGTTCTCCTCCAGTCCAGAATTTTTTTTTAAATTTTTTATTTATTTCTAGGAGAGAGAGAGAGACAGCGTGAGCAGGGGAGGGTCAGAGAGAGAGGGAGTCACAGACTGAAACAGGCTCCAGGCTCTGAGCTGGCAGTCAGCACTGAGCCCGACGCGGGGCTCGAACCCACCAACCGCGAGATCATGACCTAAGCGAAAGTCGGACGCTTAACCGACTAAGCCACCCAGGCGCCCCTCCTGCAGTCCAGAATTTTAAGTTACATGAGGAACCACAAAAGCCTCGGCTTCCAACATTTGACTGAAAAATAAACAACCCTCAAAGGCTATTCAAATTTGGGGACATTTTTCTTGTAGCAAAAGTATCTATTATCCTTACTAGTCTTCCTTTTCAAGAAGGATAATTGGATTTTCAAGACACAGAGATACAAAAAAGAAACAAAATAAACAAAAGGGGCCCTTATCCCCGAGAACAGACAACTTTTGTTCATGTGTATTTATAGTTTAGAAAATTCAAGCTGGGCAGAAAAGGGTATATTTTGAATATATACGTTAATTATGATAGGGTAATATGTCCCTTTTATTACATTTCTTTAAATATATTATGTGAGGATTATATATCATTAGAAAATTTGACCTCATATTTTTATGTATTGCTTATCTAGCTTTTCTGTGTGGTTAATATTTAAAAGAGAAAAATGAATTTCTTACTACGTTTATTATTTACTTTTCAAAACTGAGTATATTGCCAATGTTTATAATGTCTGTATTAAGGAAACATGTTTCTCTACAAGAAAATTGAGACTTCTTTTGATATTAGTTTAATTTGTTTCCTATAAGCTAAAATAAATTTCCATTTCGCCATGAAGGAAATGACTTTTCTTGCTTTGTTTACGTTTTGTCTGGGAAAATAATCATTTGAGAATTTGAAATGGGCCTGACACTTTATTCCAAAAGATGGTTTTCTTCAGAGAAATTTCACTGCAGTTTCAAACCTAAGTCTCACATAAAAATCTTTGCAGTGGGGGGCACCTGGGTGGCTCAGTCTGTTAAGTGTCTGACTTTCGCTCAGGTCATGATCTCACAGTCTATGAGGTTGAGCCCCACGTCGGGCTCTGTGCTGACAGCTCAGAGCCTGGAGCCTGCTTCAGATTCTGTGTCTCCTTCCCTCTGCCCATCCTCTGTTCATGCTCTGTCTCTTTCTGTCTCTCAATAATAAATAAATGTAAAAAAATTTTTTAAAAATTCTTCGCAGTGGATTTGCAAAGTAATGACAGAACAAAACCATTCTTTATATCTTGCTTGTCAAGAGGTATTTAATTGTGAGGGCCCATTTCATTTTATGCATGAATGTTGCTATACACTTAGAGTATTTTATTACCTTTGTAAATGTTTTGTTTTAGAATTGTTGAGGGCCCAGTACCTGATGATGATGGACAAGGGCAGTTGAGGATATTCTGAGAGCCACAGAATGTACATTTTGGAGCTAGACCTGCTTTTCAAGCATTCTACATACAAGATATAGATGGATACAAAGGTATAGAGATAGACATATAAAGTAATTTATTGCATATAACCTATTATTTGTATTTACATATGAATAAATGAAGGAATTTGAAAAGTAGAAGGGCCTATAACAACGTCTTAGACTGTGATCATTCCAGATCTTGTATTTCTTTTAAATATTAGGAACTCCTGGGTGGCTCAGTTGGTTAAGTGTTTGACTTGGGCTCAAGTCATGATCTCGTGAGTTCAAGTCCCACATCAGCTGTGCTGACAGCTAGAGCCTGGAGCCTGTTTGGATTCTGTGTCTCCCTCTCTCTCTGTCCCTGCCCTGCTCACACCCTGTCTCTCTCCCTGTCTCAAAAATAAACATTAAAACAAAATTTAAACAGCATCACAGCTGATAGAAAACTCTTCCTAGACCAGATTGTTGTATTTAATGTGGTATTTAGTGCCGTTTTTTATCATTGAGAATGTACAATTTTGAATATATGTACCATCACTACAAATTCATCATAACATCTTTGAGGACAAGAACTGTGTCTTTTTCATCTATATGTCTGCATCTCTTAGTGCAGTTCTTGGCTTACAGGTTAATGTATAATATATTAAAATTATAATAATGTGGTGTGTTATTAATACAGTGGGCCAATCAGAATTACAAAGAAGTCCAGAAGCTTAATTGCAGGGACAAGCAATCTTATGCTTTGAACATTTGAAGAAAAAGAGAAGGATGAAGGTATTGAATTTATTATTGTTATTTCTGAGGGTAGAGCAAAAAGACATAGATTTCAGCTTTGTGTAAAAGAGTTTTCTGTTATATGGACTTTCTTTTCTTAAAGTTTATTTATTCACTCATTTTGACAGGAAGAGAGAGAGAATGAGAGAGAGAGAGAGAGAGAGAGAGAGAGCTGATGGAGGAGCGGAGAAAGAGGGAGAGAGAGAATCGCAACACAGAGCCCTACATGGGTCTTGATCTCCGGGAACCGGAGATCAAATGAAGAGCCGAAATCAAGAGCCAGATGCTTAACCTACTGAGGCACCTAGCTGTCCCTGACATATAGACTTTCCAAATAACTTTTCACTGGGCATGCCCAAGCAAATTAAGGTGCTCATTTATCAGAGATTTTAGAAAATGGATTCCCATTCCATGTGGTCAGTTAAACTGAGTGACATGTATAGTTTCCTCAAAGAGTTTTGAGTTATCTTTTCTGACTCAATAGGTTATAAATGTTTTGGTAGGGATTACAGTGGTTGAAGCAACTAAGATTGTTGATTAGTCCTTTTAAGAAACTGAGACATGGAGAGATAAAATAATTAGGGAAAAAAATAAAACTTTGGGTTTTGTTTGTTTGTTTGTTTTGTTTTGTTTTAGATAATAATAACGAGCATTTTTATATGTTAATTTGAAGGGACCAGAAGGAAGATGAAGTTGAAGAGAATGAGTTAAGAGAGTGGTCTATTGAAGGAAGGAATGAGTGAATGAGGGCACAGAACCCAAAGTCAGTCTATGAATGGATTCGATCTAGTATGAAATTTGAAACTTTTTGGTGACGGAGAGCCAAGAGATGGAACCTTGGGGAGGAAAAGTTTTCTTACACTGTGTTTAAGAATTAAAAGTAATTAAATGGCTTGCCTTATTAGTATTCCAAATTTGGCTTATTTTTATAGGGAGTTTCTCACTCCTTACCTTTTTAAGAAACTTGATCACACTTGCTTCTCTAAATAACTTTAGAGCTAAATGGAGGGGAGTTGATATTTTTGTTCTTTTATTAGTGAAGAAACAGACCCAAGGAAAGAATATAACTTACCCCGGATGATGAAGTTCCATGCTATCTCTAGGGACACAAATCCCACCCACTTCTGCACTATGCACCTGGCATTCCATTCCATCATCAGTTGGCTCTGACCTAACTTTGGAACCTTACTTTCTACTTTCAACTTCTAAGTTTGGCATCTGAATTTTGTCTCCCTTCAAAGAACCTTGGCTTTGCCCCTGTAGTCTTTTCCTGTCGCGTCTTCTGGATTTTACCTCTTATTTGTCTAGTATAGTAAAGTAACTGTGTATTCAGCCCTACAGTATCTAAACCCAGACCTGTCACAGGGCTAAATCCTTATCAGTCTGGTCTTGAGCTTCTTGGTAGGGTCAGTATGGTTTTAATTCACAGCTAATTAAAGTCCAAAACAGAATTAGGAACTAGATCTCTTAAACTGACTGGGAACGGGAACATATATCACTTTAATATCCATTAAGTAGGTACCTGTATCAACTGGGTTTACAGAGACAAATACCAACAGAAAGCTGTGACATTTACCGCTTCTACTATGTGAATAGGACTTGGCTGCTTCCACATAGAGAGTGATCTGAATTGTTAGCTGATCTTTCTCAAATTTGTTTGTACCTTCCTATTTTTGAAGGTAAATATTCTACAATCTCCTTGAACAACAAGATTGTTTTATTTTGATCTCCTTGCTGAAATGATTACCTCTGCCTTCTGACAAGCTTGTATTTATTCAAAATGTGTGTTGCTTTGTAAAGTGTTTGAATGACTTAGTCTAGAAAGCTCTCCATCCCATACTCAGGCCACACTTCCAACCAACTCACATGCCCTGGTATCCAAAATGGTATCATTTAAATTGTCCTTTATCTTCTCTGTGTACTTGAGAACAGTCTGCTAAATCAAGTAGTATTGAAATTATAACACATTTAGGTAGTATCTGTCGTTAGCAATTGTAGGCTTTTTAGGCATCATGAGAAATGCGCAAGGAAGAGAAGTAAGGAGGTGCCTGGATGGCTCAGTCGTTGAGTGTCAGACTCCTAATTTTGGCTCAGGTCATGATCTTAGGGTTGCAAGATGAAGCCCATGTCGGGCTCTGCCTTAAGGGTGGAGCCTGCCTAAGATTCTCTCTCTTTCTCTCTCCCTTTGCCCCTCTCCCCTACTCATGCTCTATCTCTTTTTTTTCTTCAAATAAAAATAAAGGAAGGGGGGGAGAGAGAGAGAGAAGTAAGGAGACCCCAGCATCAAATTCACATCATCTCTTTGTTCGACATGAGCTACACTTAAATCCCAAAGGAATGAGGACGGTAAGCCCAGAATCCATTTCTAAGACACACTAAATTTATATGACCTCATGGATAAGTAGATTAGAACATGAGGACCCCAGACTTTCACAAGTATTGTAAGGAAACTAAGAAACTCCAATTTTGTAGTTATATGATATTCTGAGGTTGCAAAAGTTTGGTACCTACTTTAGAATAGAAATTTTCTTACGATTGCAAATGATGACTAGGTGTCAGATACCCAATTTCTATTCCAATTGTTCTTATATTTCAGGTGTGATTTTGGCTAACCAGTCTCTAATTGTACCAGCCATCTTGCATTACAGTTACTATAATAGAAACTGAAAAAAGTCCATTAAAGCTGCCTGAATGTATTGTTTTCAAAAAGTTGTTCTAATCCACTGATGTTTATTTTATACTTTATGTTTCAGATCTGGCTCTGTGCCAATATCCTTTTCTGTTCTATAGTTAAAATGACTTCTTGTTCCTTTCCCAGAAAGAGGGAGCAAGTATGATTGTATTGTTAACATATTTTTTATTTGATCAAACTTGCAAGATAAATGTTTATAATATTTTTCCGATTAGAAAAGTGTATTATAGAAAAATTTAAAAACATGAAGAACAAATTAAAAATAACTCATAATTCTACTTTTTGGAAATAACCTATTTATGTACTTGCAGATAAATGTGATAATTTTTTTCTTACAATAGAATTAAGCCTTGAGTTAGTTGAGTTTCATGTTTTTATACATCACTTTTAATGATGGCATAGCATTTTATCAATGTAATCATTAAAACATTTCATTCTTTTATAACAACTATGTGGTGATTATTCTATTAAATAAATATCCTTGTATTTATCTGATTAATTTCTTAGTGTAAATTCCAAATTTAATGTAAGGATTCTGTTCATGGTATAATGGTTAATCTTTTGGGTTTTAGAGCCACACAGATGTGGGTTACAGATCAGCTCCACCAATAAAGCAAAGCAAACCAAACCAAAACACGTCACACCAAAACAGATCATATTATAGGAAGCTTCCTCAATCTCAAACTTTCTGAGATATGGTTTCACCATCTATAAAATGAGATACTTATGGTTACCACAGAGGATTGTTGAAGATAATAGAATGCAGTGCACTTTTGTCTATAAATGTATTTCATGGTTATTTCTTTTTAGGTACTGTTTAATTGTGTTATGTGTAAAATTGCAAAGAATGTTTACAATAAATCTATCAGTTAGTATAGTTGAGTTTACCACATGGTTAATTAATAATGTATTTTATTTTGTTTTTTAAATAAATTTTTAATGTTTTTATTTATTTTTGAGAGAAAGAGAAACAGAGTGAGTGGGGGAAGGGAAGAAAAAGTGAGAGAGACACAGAATCTGAAGCAGGCTCCAGGCTCTGAGCTGTCAGCACAGAGCCTGATGAGGGCTCAAACTCATGAGCTGTGAGATCATGACCTGAGCCGAAATCAGACGGTCAACTGACTGAGCCCCCCAGATGCCCCAATAATGTTTATTTTAAAACATAGCAAATTTAAATTTTACTATGGATATATCATCCCAAATCTATCACTGTGTAAATCAGGAACTCCTTGTTAAATTCATGCTTTCCCTTGACACATTACACTATTTTCTTGCTTGACTTCCTACTTGACACAACTGTTTGGCTGTGTGGCTCTTAGATGGAATTGCCAGATGTAGCAAGTAAGAATATACAGGCTTCCCAGTAACGTGTGAATTTCAGATACACAACAATTTTGTAAAGTGTAAGTATGTCTCATTTACACTAAAAATTATTTTTAATTTGAAACTGAAATTTAACTGAGTATTTTTAATTTTATATTGCAACCCAACCCTACTCTTGGGATTTCACACCTTCACTGCAGCAGATGGATTCCAGCTGGGGTGTCTCAGTGTAACCCTGAAGGTGTGCATGGCCCAGGTGAGCCCTGAGGTTGAGAGTTCAGGACCCAGCAGCAGATGACAGGACACCTTGGTTCTTACCTCTATTTCATGCCATGAGTTTTACATGACTCATTTCCTGAACCTAAAATTTCTTTATGGTTTTCGAATGACAGTTGTGTACCAGATTTCATGTGCTTGCTTTTCCTGCTCTAGAACTCTCCTTCCTCTTTATTGCATCCTTCCATATTTATGAACCTTTTTAAATGAACTTCTTCAGTCTACCTTCAAAGAGCAAACATTTAAAAATTTTTAAGTTTATTTATTTTGCGAGAGAGAGAGAGAGAGCGAGCGAGTGAGCAGGGGAGGTCAGAGACAGAATCTCAAGGAAACTCCCACTGCCAGAATGGAAGCTGGCATCGGGCTCAAACTCACAGATCATGAGATCATGACCTGAGCTGAGACTGAGTCCAATGCTTGACGCCACCCAGGTGCCCCTCAAAGAGCAAACATTATAAAGGAACATCAGTGGAAATATGTCTGTCTCTACCTCTGCTGTATTTATCCCCCAAACACACAAAATAGTATGATGAAAGAAAACAAAAACAGGAACATCAAGACCTCCTTCTCTGGAAGTGGTATTCTTCCTGAAAGACCAGAATAATGAGAGAATGGACCATTTGAAAGGAGTTTGGGTTCAGATTTTATTCCCCACATGCTCTCCCAAGATGAAGAGGGTGGGCTATGCAGAACCCACCAGGTGTCTCAGTTTCTCAATATGCTGTTATTACCATAGATGGCCACCTCCCTTGCTGGTCTACCAAGGCCTTCCTAGTCATGGTAGCACTGTAGCTCCACTTGCATTTCGATATCCTCCCCACAGCATATTCCCTGTGTGCAGGCTGAACGCTTCCAGAAGAGAGGCCAGAAGTGCCTCGGAGTCCAGGAAGTATACAGCTGCCCTGGCATTTTCCACCACTCAGACCTGTGCTGAATCCAGGACAAAATTTAAAGAAAATATATTATTGCTGTGGTTTGTTGTTACTGTTGTTGTTGTTATTCCTTTGTCTTTCTTATCCTGCTGTATATATCATGTATATTTTGCCTTGGAATTAGAAATTTCTGTTTCTGTCTGGAAGGCTGTTTTTTCACCTAGGACAAAAACATTCATTGCACAATCAAGAGAATCATTTAGTAGATGACTTGGTATAACTGAAGTTGAATGATTGAATTATCTCACTTTTAAGTCAGCTCATTTGCTAATCAAAAAAATTAGCCTGATATCTTGAAAGAAAGGTCAGCAGGAATTTATTAAATGTATAGAATAGTGGCACCTGGGGGGCTCAGTCAGTTGGGCATCTGACTTCAGCTCAGGTCATGATCTCACGGTTCATGGGTTCAAGCCCCGTGTCGGATTCTGTGTCTCCCTCTCTCTCTGCCCCTCCCCTGCCTGTGCTCTGTCTCACTCTGTCTTTCAAAAATAAATAAATGTTAAAAAATTAAATGTATAAAATAATGAAGTATTTTAAACTATCTAAAGGCAATGGATAAAGAAGAAATAAGATGCACCAATTTATAGTTTTAATGGCACTGATTTTTTTTTCTGTTGATGTATTTCATACATGTGCATTAAAAATATTGTGGACATGAATGCCAACTGATAAATGTAGAAGAAATAATGCAATTAGAAAACTGCCATTGGGGGCGCCTGGGTGGCTTAGTCGGTTAAGCGTCCGACTTTCGCTTAGGTCATGATCTCGCGGTTCGTGGGTTCGAGCCCCGCGTCGGGCTCTGTGCTGACTGCCAGCTCAGAGCCTGGAGCCTGTTTCCGTCTGTGACTCCCTCTCTCTCTGACCCTTCCCTGCTCACGCTGTCTCTCTCTCCTAGAAATAAATAAAAAAACATAAAAAAAAAAAAAAAAAGAAAACTGCCATTGGGCAGCCATTTTAGAAATACTTGATCCAGACTAGGAAATGTCAATAGATGCTAAAACTAGTGGGTAATTCTGATGAGAAGCATGATATTCAGACATCAAATATTTCAAAATATATCACAATATTACTCTAGAAGACACTTGTTAATTACAAAAGAAAAAATAGCAACTTACCATATGTAACTCCTTTCTTGAGTTTTAGCAGGTCTCCTGACTATAAGCCTGGTGGGTGATCTATCTGAAAGCCACTGAGGAAGCTATTGGCTATTTTCATCTTGGAAGCTAATTTCCCAGGCCAAGAGAACAAAACAAAAACAAAAACTAACAAAAGAAAACAGCTAACAAAGCACACGCACAGTAACAATAAACCTCACCACTACAACAGACAACTTTGGGTTCCTCTGAGCTTTCTTGACTGTGTGTGTCATTTGTTTTGTTTTTTTCCACCGTATCTTTCAATCTACTTTGTTTTTCTATGTATTGGTGGATAGGTGTTTACAAATTAATGAATGACCTATAGAAATGAATGTGAGCTCTGGAAAGGTCAAATCTTCTATCTATGTATGTGTTCTCAGTACCCAGTGCCTAGCACTTTGTAGGCACTGAATGATTGAATTAATAATCAAAGGCACCCTGACCCCAGAATGATGAAGAAAGACCTCTGGCAGAGAAGAAGATTTGAAAAGAAAGAGGAGCTAAAGAAAAATGCAGAAAGGTGACAAAGGGAATCTTGACAATTATGCCTAAAGCCAAGTCTACACTCAAGTTTTTAACAAGATTTTCCTTCACTGCCCAAATTCTGAGGATTCTATTTCTAATATTTTTGTTTTGTGCAAATAGTTTCCACTTGGGAGAGGGAGAAAATTCACTTGAATAGCAATGAAGAGACTTTAATAGAAGATAGTTTGGCTCAGGCTTTACTCTGTAATTTATTTACCACCCCTTGGGATCATCCTTATAAATTATTCCACATCTCTCCCCTGTCCTTTTCATAATGTAACTTTTGTCAAAAATACACAGTCTTACAAACTTCACAGATTTCCATCTCAATCAATTTATTTTTATAAAACTGTAGCTTATGCACCGATTATATCAACAGCTGCAGGATGACAGCTATTGTCAAGCACACAGAAGAGGCCGGTCTCATAGAAATAGCCTGGGATTGGGGTCACCATGCTTGCTCCTGAGGGAAGGAAGCAAACACCGGTCTAAGAATCAAACAGCTCTGAATCCTTGGGAAGAGAAATTCCCCCATTATCTCGGAAAATACCTTGCTGAGTTTGATGGTTACAGCAGAAGCAGCCTCTACAGCTCCATTCCACAACATTCTGGACAAGAGGGGTTAATATATTTTGGGTCAGAAAGTGATAGAGGCTGGGAGGTCAGTAGGAAATTACCTTCCAAGGACCAGTGAAAGACAAGGGAGAGCTACTGAGACCCAAGGCCTAGTGTTCAGAGGAAACAGGGAACAGAAATGACAGGAGAACACCATGCCTAACATTCATTGAGTTCACTGTGCACCAGACATTTTTCTGAGCACTCTGAATGCATTGCTCATTTAACCCCTGAATAATCCTATTTGGTAGGTAATATTATTTCTCGTTTATAGATAAGAAGACTAAGGCACACAGAGTTTAAGCAACTTATCTAGATTACATAGTTGTAAATGGCATATTATAAATTCAAACACAATCTGACTCTGGACGCTCGCTTTTAAACCACTGTGCTATATTGCTCTGAGCCATCGACTATACTCTTGGAGAGAACATCAGTTCTCCTGCTGTGCATGGGATGGTGACTCTAGTTATTTTATTTTATTTTACTTTTATTTTATTTTTATATTTTATTTTATTTTATTTTTTAATGGATGTATAACTCCAAATGTCTGGGGGGCTTGGAACCATCCAAACAGTACATAATAAGGTTATGCATAGATTTATCTGTTTATTTTTGATTCTGAATTAACTGGTAGCCTCATCTATTCTTCTACACTCTGCCCCTGTTCTAAAATGCAATCACTGTGAGACACTCTTAGCCAAACACATTCAGTGATTTATTATTCAGTCTTTAATACGGGTAAAGGCCAAAAGAAAATTTCATCATATGATTTCTGTTGTCTTATTAGGAGTTTATCTCATCCCAACTCTGACAAAGCAGCTTAGAGGAAACTCAGGGACCCTAGAAGGTAAGTAAATTATATCGGAACAAGTAACAGATGGAGGCAAGAGCTCTGTGTGTTAACTTGGTTCTCCTACTGATATTTAACTAATATTCACAACGCCAGTTGCCTCTTTGATGTATTTTTGGAAATCCTGCGTGCATCCAAAATTCATAAAATATAAATGCCCACCAACACATTATATCCTTGTTCTTCAATATGCTTCTTTTCCTCTATTCCTTCCTCAATTCAAGTATCACCCTCTCCCTAATCACCTAAATGAAAATCTTAAATCCTACTGGCATTACCTCTCCATATTCTGTCAATGTGCCATCGCTTCTTGATTTCTACTCTTATTGCTATTATCCTGCGCCTGGGTGATGGCCCCAGGCCCTGAATTAGGCAGCATGACATCAGAAGATAGCTCTCTTTATATCTGACCTCTGCCCCACACCACTATGCCTTTCACCACCATTGACTGAAGGAGCAGCTGGGACCTGTCCACTTCCATGCTGAACCTCCAGTGTCCACCATTGCGGAGTCTAAGCAACTTGCCATGGTATCTACCACTTTGCATATTTAGGCCCTTGCAGTCTAGGCAGTCACTGACCTCTTGTTTTCTGTTCTTACGCACCAAACTGCTTCCATTCCTCAAACTCTGTGCATTTCTTTGTATCCACATGCAAGCTAGTCTCTTTGCTTGGTTGTGATACTTCTCTTCTCCTGGTTAGGTTCTCAAAGGCTCCTTCATTTTGTTTCTATCGCATGCAGAAAATTTACCCTAGTACCATATCTTAAAAGACGTGTCTGAGTTGATCTTGTCCCTATGATAGATGATGAACTTTTCAAGTGTGAGGACCTCACCCTAGTCGCCTCTTCAGCCCCAAGGTATAACTCAGTGTCTAGGACACGGTAAGTGTTCAAGAAATTGTCATGAATCATTAAAATGAAAGGATCACAGATGAGTCACTTCCCTTTCCAGTTCTCATCCGACTAAAAATAAATCAAAAATTACCATTACATATGGCAGATAATATCCTGCTTAAGATTGTAAATACTATGTCATTTTCAAAATCCCCTTTGTGTAAGTGTATGTGTTTGAAGTTTCAACTAGTGAGGTATATTTTGTACTTTTATACCCCATTTTGCTTATAATTTCAAGTTTCACAAATCACAATCTCCAACTCATATGTGTTCATATTTATTTAGTGATGCCAAACTCCTCCTTACATTTGGCCTTTGAGAAAAGGTCCCAGAAAATTTTTTAATCACATGAAAGTAATAAAGAGGTTAAACCAATGTCTTTGAATATCCAACACAGGTTGGCATCTGAGATTTTAAAAGACAATAATATGCCTTTGAAAGCAGTATGAGAAAACTTTTGGACTCAAATATCCATTAATATGATGAGCTCATAGAGTTTGGAATCACATTGATCTGGTAAAAATATACACTCAGCCACTCATTATCATCAAGTTGATTCATGCAACTTACAAACATAAGAAGACATATATTATCCTTATTTTTGAGCTGGAAATAGTAGTACATCTTTTTCAAGATTATACTAAGCATTAGAGATGATTTCTACAAAGTGTATAGCATGGCCCTAAATATCTCTACTGTAATGTTGATAATGATGCTAGTAATGCCGGTGGTGGTGATGCTGCTGGTGGTGGTGGTGGTGGTGGTAGCCTTTCCTACCTCTGTGCCTTTGCACATGTCTTTATCTCTGCTAAATGAAGTGCCCCCATTGATGGGCTATCATCCTCTCCTCCATCCTTCAACTTCCGAGTGCTACTCTTTAATTTTACTGTTTATTTAGTTTTGAGAGAGAGAGAAAGAGAGAGCTTGCAAGCAGGAGAGGGGCAGAGAGAGGGAGACACAGAAACTGAAGCAGGCTCCAGGCTCTGAGCTGTCAGCACAGCCTGATGCAGGGCCCAAAGTTGGACACTTAACCGACTGAGCCAGCCAGGTGCCCCCTAAGTCCTACTCTATAAATATTGAGCTTTAGTCTGATATTATGTCCTAAGAAAGCATCCCCTGCCTTCTCAAATAAATGAAGTACCCCTATTATAATCTTGCTTGGCAAGCATCATGCACTTTTCTCTTTCATAGTGTGCTTCACAAATGTAATCAATTTATTATTTGCAAAATATTGTCATAAAATCTCCTCAATATGACTGTGTTCCAGTAGGCTCATCTTATCTCTGTATCCCCACAGCCTTGTGCCTGACCGAATTCCAGTTCCTCAATATGTATGAGTAACTTGAAGACAGGAGTGGCAATGACTACCAACTGAAATCATTGCACAAGGAAAGCAAGGTCTATGGAACTTAATCCTGGGAGTTGAAACAAGGGACTATTTTGTCTGCAGTTTAAAGAACGTCCCCAAAGCGTGAACCATGTTAAAGAAGATATGAACAATTTTACAGAAACTATATAAACAGTCTCAAATGAATGCAAATACATTACTCAGGGTATATTGTTAACAAAAGCAAAAGGGAAAAAAGACATGATAAAGACACGAAGAAAAATAATTGAAAAGAGCCTTTTTGGATTGTTCTTTTTTCCTTTCCTTTTTTTTTTATTTTATTTTTTTAGCTTGCTTCTGTAAGAAGACAGGTCCCTAGATAATGAGGGTAACTGAGTGACAGTGGGGCATTGCTCGGCATCGACACATCCCCCGATGCTTTACTGTCTTAGGCCACAGTCGCTGTGCAGGACAAGAAAGGCCCATAAAGATGACATGTTTGCTTGGCGGCTCCCTGTTGGGGCTCCAATGTATTACCTGGATCTAATTATCTCATCTCCAGCTGACAGAGGAGTTTCCATGGACCCTTTCCATCACTGGTGCCTCAGCCCAGCTTCCAGGGGGCTGTCTAAGAGCTTGATATATTTTTGGATCCCCTGCTCATTGGATGAACAAGCTGAAGCAAATCATGTATTGACCTCAAAGCATTTATAAACTGTAGAACATTATATTCTCATCAGAGCCATAGGGGCAGTAAACTATAGTTTCTCTGCTGTGAAACATGGTTTTGCTTATGCACTGTGTTGCTGGGGTTGTACCTAAACAACAATACATCATTTGTGGCACATGTCGCCTTCTTTATTGAAAGGCAAAACAAAGAGTTGAGGACAAAAATCATTACTTCTTTAGCAATTTTTCACAAAATGCTTTTCTTTTGTACTTGACACACAGATGGGACATTGTGGTGTGAGGGAAATGATGTATGGCAGCGTGACAAATTTCATTTCCTTTCTAAAACCAGAATCAGAGGGATGCACAAATTTGGAAAAGTTGTGTTTCTTTAAAAAATAATAATAAAAATAAGCTTTAAAAAAGTAGCGGGGGGAGGCTTTAGTGGGTCTCCCTGAGAAAGCATTTGTATGCTTTAATAGACTTGTCAGGTATTGATCAAAGTGCTTACATGAAAATATTGGTATCAATAAACCAGCTGTGTAAGGGCTTTTGTATCATCTTGGAAAGATCATCTAGGACTGAGGCTGGAATTAAGGGTGTTATGCGTGAACTTTCTGAGCAGTAGATGAAATAAGGCAGCTGCTCTCAGTTCTTGCTATTCCTTCTCTATCCTTTCTTTTTCTTCTCCACTTCATCCTCAAATGTTTCTCAAACTTTGTCAACCTGCCACTTGCTTCCAAGTCCCCCGTATGCTTCTTGAGATGTGAGATTCCCTGCACCACACCTATGCTTCTGAACTGTACCATGTGGACTTGGGGATGTGCATGGTTTGTACATCCACCCGATGGTGTTTTTGTCCTCTAAACCTGTGTGGGAATCACTATCCACATGTCCCAGAATGTTGGGAGATGGATTCATGATGAATATAATGCAAAGGACTGAACTTCCTTATCTGATTTCTTCCCCCTTGGGGTCCCTTTCCCTCAGTGACTTCCTATGTGACTTTTATTTATTTTTTTAATGTTTATTCATTTTTGAGAGAGAGACAGAGAGAGAGAGAGAGAGAGAGAAACAGAGCATGAGCAGGGGAGGTGGGCAGGGTTTGAAGGAGACACAGAATCCGAAGCAGCTCCAGGTTCTGAGCTGTCAGCAAGAGCCCTGCATGGGGATCAAACCCATGAACCGTGAGACCATGACCTGAGCCAACCGACTGAGCTGCCCAGGTGCCCCCCTGTGTAACTTTTAAGTGATCTTAACTATGATGATTAACAGTGTCCCTCTTCTAGATAATTTGGCTGCATTTTACCAGGCTTTTGTTCCTTAATTCATCATTTTTCAAAGTGTTTTAGGCACTTCTTAGAAAGAAAGAAAGAAAGAAAGAAAGAAAGAAAGAAAGAAAGAAAGAAAGAAAGAAAGAAAGAAAAATGAAAGGAAGGAAGGAAGGAAGGAAGGAAGGAAGGAAGGAAGGAAGGAAGGAAGGAAGGAAGAAAGAAAGAACGGAAGGAAGGAAGGAAGGAAGGAAGGAAGGAAGGAAGGAAGGAAGGGAGAGAGAGAAAGAAAGAAAGAGAGAGAGAAAGAGAGAAAGAGAGAAAGAAAGAAAGAAAGAAAGAAAGAAAGAAAGAAAGAAAGGGAAAGAAAGAACGAAAGCCAACTTTCAAATAGGTTTAAGAAATGATGGCTTCAACTTAGTTAAACTTAGTGAAATATCTTGATCGTGGGTCTTGTTATGATATTTAATATAGGTACATATGCTAAGAATCTTCCAGTGGGGATTTCTTAAATGTACTTGATAGGAAACTGCTTTGCTCTGAAGAATTTCATGAGATTTGTGTTTCAAAGAAGAAACCGGGAAATACTCCCTAGCTCAGAAGGAATATTAAAGGGTGAATGAGAATTCTGGAAGTGCTGTGGCTGGTGGGCTGTGGCATAGGGATGTTTGATACCTCTTAAACATTATCACCTATGTGACTTTATTGCACTCATGGAGAGTTCTGTATTTATGGAGGAAGAACTGCCTGATAACTGAGAAATGAACAATACGTGTGTCTTAGTCTGTTTGAGCTGCTAGAACAAAAATATTGTACACTGGTTGGCTTGTAAACAACAGACATTTACTTCTCACCCTTCTGAAGGCAGAAAAGTCCAGGATGAAGTCACTGGCAGATTCGGTGTCTAGTGAGGATTTATTTGCTTTCTGGTTCAGTAGATGGTTGTTTCCTTGCTGTGTCCTCACGTGGCATAAGGGATGAGGGATCTCTCTGGAGTCACTTTTATAAGGGTATTAATCCTTTTCATGAAGGCTCCACCCTATGACCTAATTACCTCCTCCAAACCCCACCTCCAAATCCCATCACACTGGCAATTAGGTTTCAACAAGTGACTGGGAGAGACACAGATATTCCGTCTTTAGCAACATGGTTGAGGACTTCGTATTTACAACCAATGGATTCACGCTGCTGGAGGATATTTTCTAGGCAATGTCATATTCGTTAAAAAAATAATTTGGTACCATTTATTTAAATAATATATTTTAATATTTAAGTTCCCGTTATTCTCCTGTTACTCTTCAAACATTTTATCAGTCACTTGGATCATGAAAACGACAACAAACTTTTTAAACACCAATATAAACCCTGGAGACTTTGAGTGCATCTCTCCTGTCTCCAGGAGGCTTCTAGAAATCAGGGCAGGCAATAATCTCAGTGGTTCCTCATCATCTCGAGGACATCAAGTATTCTTGAGATTTCTGATAATGGCAGTGGGACCTGTTCTCCATAATCATTACAAATTCAGATGCAAACAAAATCTCCCACTATAAGTTTCTAGCGCTCTATGAATTATCTGAAGGAAATTCCAAATGCTATAAAGGCATCTTCACAGAGGATCGTTGGACCAACATCTCTCCCAGAGCCTTTTCTGCAACCATGTTCTGTGATTCTCTTCTAACTTGCCCCAACCCATGTACTTCCACTCAGATATCTTCTTTTTAATTCTTGCCTTTGTGTAGTTTCTGGCCGCCGCAGCAGCCCCAATTCTATATCTATAAAGGCTCAGTTACAATAACTGGTTAAAACTTCAAGGAGACTCTGTAAGTCTTTTATATTGGAAAATATAGCACTACTTTCCCACTTATCCAAAGTTATTATTAGCCCATTTCTTCTGGGTAGTTAGGGTTCATAGTTAGAGACTGACTCATGGCGGTCATAAACAATGAAAACATTTTGCAACAAGTGATAGGGAAAAACTATTTTTCAGAACTGTCAAAAGTGCATGAAATCAGCTCTCCATGTTAAGAAATGAAAGCCATTTTTCTAGTTGTGATGCAACACAATAAAATCGTAAATATTTCATCAAAAATTGAAGCAACACACTGCTCTGACCATATACAATCATCTGTGCAACATTCCCCTTAACCTTTTTTAAATACATTTTATTTTTTAGGACAGTTTTAGGTTCACAGAAAAATGGAGCGGAAAGTACAGAGTTCCTATACACCTCTACCCTACACATACACAGCCTCCCTCATTATCAAAATCCCACATCAGAGTGCTACTTTTATTATAATTGATGAACCTACATTGACGCATGATCACCAAAGTCCATAGTTTACTATGCTCCTGTAGATTCTATGGGTTTGATAAGTGTATCATGGGGGCACCTGAGTGGCTCTCTTGGCTAAGTGTCCAACTTCGGCTCAGGTCATGATCTCATAGTCCATGAGTTAGAGCCCCATATCGGGCTCTGTGCTGACAGCTCAGAGCTTGGACCCTGCTTCGGATTCTGTGTCTCCATCTCTCTCTGCTCCTCCCCTGCTCACATACTGTCTCTCTCAAAAAAGAAATAGTCTAAAAAGTTTAAAAAAATAGATAAGTGTATAATGACATACATCCACCATTAATGTATCACCCAGTAGAGTTTCACTGTTCTAAGAATCTTCTGTGCTCCATCTATTCATCCCTCAATCCCTGGCAACCAATGACATTTTTTTTTTTTTTTTGCCTTTCCTTCAGTGTCATACAATTAGAATTATACAAGATGTAGATTTTTCAGATTGTTTTCCTTCATTTAGTAATAGACATTTAAGTTCCCTCCATGCCCTTTCATTTCTTCCTAGTTCTAAAAAATATCCCATTGTTTGGAGGTACCCCAGTCTATTTATCCACTCACTTACTGAAGGATATTTTCATTGCTTCCAAGTTTTAAGAACTGTGAATAAGCTGCTGTAAACATCTCTGTGCAGCTTTTTGTGTGGATATACGTTTTCAACTCCTTTGGGTAAATTCCGAGGAGCATGACTGCTGTATTATATGGTAAGAGTGTGTTTAATTTTCTAAGACTCTGCCGATCTGTCTTCCAAGGTGTCCGTACCATTTTGTATTCTCACCAGCAGTGATTGAGTGTTTCTGTTGCTCTATACCTCATCAGCATGTGGTTTTGCCAGTGTTTTGGATTTGGCCATTCTAATGGATGTATAGTGGCATCTCATTGTTTTGATATGTAATTCCCTAATTCCTTATAATGTTGAGCATCTTTTCATTTACTTATTTTCTATCTGTAAATTTTCCTTGGTGAGATGTCTTGTTCACAATTTTCCCTCCTTTTTAATGTGTTAATTGCTTTTTTTACTGTTGAGTGTTAATTGCTTTTTTACTGTTGAGTTTTACACATTTTGGGGTTTTTAAAACTTGTTTGATGTTTATTTTTGAAAGAGAGAGAGACAAAGCGCAAGCAGGGGAGGGACAGAGGGAGAGGGAGACACAGAATCTGAAGCACGCTCCAGATTTTGAGCTGTCAGCACAGAGCCCAATATGGGGCCCGAACTCCCGAACTGCAAGATCATGACCTGAGCCAAAGTCAGACTCTTAACTGACTGAGCCACCCAGGCGCTCCATTTATATATTTTGGATAACAGTCTTTTCTCAGATATATCTTTGCAAATATTTTCTCCCAATCTGCAGCCGTCTTCTCATTTCCTTGATCCTCCGACACATGAACCTTGCCATGGTAGTGGCAATGGAACATTTATAGTGGTGTTTCACACTTCTTGATGGAGTTGAGGCACAGAGAAAGTTATACTTTATTTTTGTTATTTCAATATTATTTTGAAAGGAAAGATTTATTGTTTTAATAAGTGAAAACCAAAAATATAGTGATTATAATTACCTGCAAAGTGTTCCAGAAAAAAAAGAAAACTAAGATATTAAATAACTTGAAGGATGTATCCAAAATAACTTAGAGATCCTATATTTTCTAAAAAAATATTTGACTAAAAAATATGTTGTGTGTGTATACACACATCTATATAGTCTGCAAGTCCTTTGAAATATGAGTTTGCTCTGCACATCTGCATTAGTTCCTTTTTTTAATGTTTATTTATTATTTTTAAGAGACAGAATGTGAGCAGGGGAGAGGCAGGGAGAGAGGGAGACACAGAATCTGAAGCAGGCTCCAGGCTCTGAGCTATCAGCACAGAGCCTGATGCAGGGCTCGAACTCATGAGCTGTGAGATCATGACTTGAGCCAGATTTGGATGCTTAACCGACTGAGCCATCCAGGCACCCCAGCCACCAATTCCTTTGGAGGAAGCTGGAACTTTTGGATCCTCCCTTGAAATGTGCAGTCATGTTCCCAAATATACTCTTTCCCAGGGTTTATTGCTTTGGGATCAACATGACATATAATCTTTCCTTCTCTTCATTTTAAATGAAGTATCTACACCACAGATAAGGCAAATGAAAAGAGGAGAGACTCTCATCAATTGCAATCTTTTTTTTTTTTTTTTTCATGTTCCTAGTAGAAAACTGATAGAAAGAAATGATTAAACCGACATTCATCCTGATTGGTCATTTTGGCATTGATTCTGCTTTAACTATTTGGAATGAACTATCTTCTATCTGGAAGAAGGCTGAAAGTCCAGATATGGTGTGGTAACAGGCAAAAAGGATGAAAGTCAATGTAACAAGAAACTGATCGTTAGCACTTAGTGACCTTCCAATGGCCTCTTCATGGCCATGTAGAGACCTGCCTAGAGCTAACTCAGGAAAACCCGAACCATGTGGGTAGAACATCTCGATAGCTTAAAACAATGACAATGACAAACAATACTGCATATGTTCTTTGCTGATCCGAGTTTAGAAGAGCATTTCAAGGCATACGGTTGAGTGTCAGACATTACAAGTATATGGATCACACAGGCACATTGCTGTAGCTCTTGCAGGATTTCTGGTTCCAAGTGTGCAAAATTTGCCTTCATGTCCATTTATTTTGGTGTCATGGACCATTGAGGTCAGGTAGCTTGCCCTCATCTACTCATCAAAGCTTTTAGGCCTCTATCAACAGAGGTAAGAATGCATTATTTTCTTGGCTCAGTCAGCTGGAAATGCCTCTAGCACCTGAGTGGTCAACTGTGCCAAACGCAGCCTCTATTTAATTCTTGCATGAAGGTGTCTATAAAGTCATTGGAACCTTTCTATTTTTTTTTCTTTGTCAAATTCCTCTACTCTACTTTTATCTTTGTCACATTTACTGCAGATTTATTGTTTCCAAATGTTACTCTTGAAGTGCCATTATTGATTAACATAGAAGAAATACCCTGCTTAAGAGTCTATGTAAAGATGAATCTGAAAAATGCATTTAGTATTGTTTTCACCATGGTGAAACAGGTTATATTTAAAAAGTAAATGAAAATGCTACGAGCCTTGGCCAGAAAACACATGCCATTTGCACAAGTAGAAAGTGTTTCTTCTTCGTCTTCCTTTTTTTTAAATATTAGAATATGAACATCTCTTGCCTTATTCATGGTTCAGCTATTGAGCTGTGTATGGTTCAGTTATGATAAAACGTATACTTATTGTTCTTTCATATATCAGTTAATAAAAAATTAAGCCATTAGGAATGGAGCATTTAGGCAAGAGAGAATGATCTTTTTTTAATGTCACACTCAAAACCACATCCCTTTTAATCAACATCTGCTCTGTGTTAAACTGTCTATAAAATCTGGTGCCCTGTTGACAGTGGAAGATGAAAACAAACAAACAGGAAAACGACAAAAAGCATGGTATTAACATCAAAGTACAAAACCCTGTTCTCTTCCTTTGGCATTTGAAAAACGTCTTTATTGTGACCCTAAACAATTGGATTTTCTCCCCACCAATCCTGATTTTGGGGCTGTGGATTAAGAAGACTTGCATGCGAACTAAAACATGAGAATAGAGGGAGCTGACGATGAACAACGACCTGTTTGACCACATTCAACCTCTCTCAATTGTAAAACCTCCTTTATTGTCTGGGACAATCGGAAAACAGCACCACATTTGTTTGTAGATTAAACTCATGACCAATGAGGCAAGACAACCTGATCCCAACCATAGTCTTATAACTCTGCAAATAAAGCACTTCAAAGGTTTGGGATTATGAAGACTAAAAGAAAGATCTCGGATTTTTTTTGGGTGGACATTGGAGTTTAGGAACATCTTATTTTTTCTTTTGTCAGCTGAGACTGGAGACCCAGATTTATCTTAATAATTTATGACTAGCTCTGTGTCTATACTAAAAGCAAAATGAAACTAATGCAATGATTGGCTCACATTAGGGTGTTGCTGGTCAGGGACATGGCCACTGTACATGGATTGTGCTTATCACAACAAAAAGTATGTACACATTCATGCCTTACATGGAGTAGGCTGCTATCTGTTTTTGCATTAAATTAGCTGCATCTACGATTAGCCAGGGGTTGGGAACAGAGGTAAACAAATTTCAGTCTCTGACCTCACGGAGCTGGTGCGAGAAAACGAACTACCCTCCCTAAGGGCAGCAACAGCAGAAGGATTGCTGTACAGCCTAGGAAAAGGTGTTGAGAAGATCCGTCCTTCTGAGCGTGATGCTTTTCAGAAGGTGGAGCTTCTCTCATCCAATGATGGAGGCATTCACAAATGAGCTACGGGAGGCTAAATTAGCCATTAAAGAGAAGAATATGTTCAAAAATAAATATTTTGAAAAGATTACTTTAGAGGCTCCTGAGTGGCTCAGTCGGTTAAGGGTCCGACATCGCCTCAGTTCATGAACTCACGGTTCATGGGTTCGAGTCCCGCGTCGGGCTCTGTGCTGACAGCTAGCTCAGAACCTGGAGCCTGTTTCAGATTCTGTGTCTCCCTCTCTCTCTGACCCTCCCTTGCTCACGCTGTCTCCCGTTCTCTCTCAGAAATAAATAAAACATTAAACAAATTTTTTTTAAAAGATTACTTAACTTTTTTGAAATTTTGCCCTTCAGTACCCATCAATAAGAGTGTATTCACCTGTAAATATTTGCACAACATTCACCATAAGCATTAAGGGAATGATTTATAGGGGTACTCCAAATTTGTTCTTCTTAGGATCACTGAATTCTAAGACAGTTTCTCTTTTTCTTACTTCTTCAAAGTCTGTTTTGTAGACTTCAATAGGTAGGCTGTGGTGAACTCAGGTTTTTGGCATCTTTTTTTGTTCAAAGCAATCCAAGACAGCTTCCTGGAGGAGAACTGTGGGTGTCCATGAAATGTCTGAGCAAGGGCACAGATTTTAGAGTGTTATTTTCCAAGAGTCTTCTCTCCTCTAGTTTATGTTTTTTCTTTCATTGCCTGAGATGAAGTTTGTTTTTCTTATCTACTATGTCTCTATTATAAACATGAATTTGGCAGAGAACCATGGAAGAAGAAAATTTTGGGGCCAGGGGCTGTAGCTGGGAAAATCAGAGAAGGGCAGAACACCTCCATGTTTTGGAGGGAAGGTAGAATGTGGCACAGAAGGGGATTGAAAGGTCAAAGGTGCTCTGCATTGCCCAATTTACACATTTCTTGGATTTTGCCTGTGATCCGGATCACTAATGGACCAATGGTATAACTGAACTAGTTCACCCTTACTGATTCATATTCTCCAGCTTAGTTCCAGTACACGGTGAGTTTGGGGATTATTGGAATAGTGACTGAAGAGGAGAAAGGAGGGGAAAAGTATTTTACAGACCTGTAAGAGTCACTGGTATGGGGCCTATAAAAGTCACCTACTCAAGACCGATAGCTATAACTGAGCTAGCTGCACCATTCCTTTGGGATTTTTCAGCTATTTTTTAAAATCATCGACCTCGAAGTTTATTGACTTCCGGTGCATTGGAGTCATGCTCTAGCAGATGCATTCACATTGTTCATGGAGGGTGATTCTGAGGAACCACTCTGCCACACAGAAGGATGTTTCTTGGTGAGGTGTTTATTTTCAGCTCTTTCGGGGATAAAGCTCCAAGTTGGAAAATAGAAGAGATTATTTTGCTGTAGTTTTTTTTTTTTTAACCATAAAAGGAAAGGAATTTAGTCCTATTAAGACTATAGATACAGATAAGGATTCAGATTTAAAAATGGGTTTTATAGTATGTACACTAAATGTGAAAAAAACCCAATCTGTGTTCATCTTTTTCACTTGTGTATAAAACCTAGAATCCTTCCTGGCTATTCCAAAAATTATTCAGGTTATACAATTCCTCACTGATAAAGATTCGGGAACACTTAGAGTCAGCATGAATAGCAAAAGTCCCCTCATGAAGCAGAAACCACATAACCACTTATTTCTCACTCATGAAACCAATTTAATTTGTAAAACAGTCTCTTTCTCCTCACTTGTGTCTCTCTCATGCCTGCTGAATTCCTGTCTCGGCTTCTTTTTCCTTAGATCTCTTTGTGTTCATTAATTAAACAGTGACTACTAGTCAGCTACAGGATGCACAAAGTCCAATTCTAGCTTCACAAATCTACATGAAGAGATATAAACAATAGTCATGTATAATGGTATTTGAATATCATAAAGGAAAATGCTAAGTTGATGCATAGTATGTATAGGGTGACAGACTGTATGTACATTATATTGTAGGAATTCTTCCTAATTTCTCTCTCTCTATATATATATATTTATCAATATGTGCATTTTATAATATATTGATAAGCCTATGCCACATTATAGCATTCAGTGGATGAGAATACCCAAGAATTTCCCCCGTGTAATGGTAACTCAAGCACCCTTCTTAGGTAATCCATTTTCCTTCATGCTATTTAAAAATAAAACAAGTACATTTTTAAATTATGCACACGAAGGCAATAGTCAGCGGGCTGCTTAACATTCCGAGGGGATTGCTGAGATCCACCCCGTCACTGCCATGCCTGCCCTCTCTCCGCAGTACAAGAAAACACTGTTATTTACCCTGGGACACAGGTGACTGAACTTATAAAAATCACTACAAGACAAGATGTATTGAGGCCTGGCATGGAATGACAAATTCTGGTGAGGTTCACCAAGAAGAGACATATTGATTCTTAAATGATTAATAAGGAGAATATAATTGTATTTCATTAAGATGGATGGGATTTCATTTAGTCTGTCTTCTCCCTTTCCACTTCAGATGCGAGAGGAAATCAAGTCATCATCAATGGCACCTCGTGTTAGCCTGCCATGGCAACAAGCTCATTGATTGAGTAAAAGAACTTTCAGATGCACTAGCTGGTCTTTAATGGGCTGCTGAAGGCACAGACAGCAGCGCCAACAGAGCCGATCGAGTTTCCATGGATATGTACGGAAAGATCGGAAAGTCACAGTGAGATTTTTCAATGGTTCCTAACAGAGTAAAGTCCCTTTTTACCAATCTACGACTGGGGTACAAATTGTTACCTGCTTCGTTCAGTTTGGTTATAGCTATTGAGTTGGAAGAGGGAAGAGGATTTGTCGTGCCGAATAATCGAGTCTGGATTTGCAGAGCGCTTTGCACTAAGACTTTATTAAATTATATTTGTATAATAATAATAGCTAAGGTATTTAGTATGTGTTGGATTTTCTTTGTCTGTGTAGCGCCTCTATTATTTTTCAAAAGGGCCCCCAGTGCAGGTCACTGTTAATATCACCATTTCAATGATGAGAATGTTGAGGTAGAGAGAGAATTCCATGTTAAAGGGGGCAGATTCAACCCTGAACTCATTATACTTTGATCCTGTTTTAAAATTTTTTTGAAATTTATTTATTTATTTTTGTTTTGAGACAGAGATCGAAAGCGAGTGAGAGAGAGGCAGAGATGGGGGCGGGGGGGGGGGTTTGGCATGCAGATTTCAAACCCACCACCCATGAGCACATGAAGTGAAGAGTCAGAAGCTTCCCTGACTGAGCCGCCCAGGCACCCCTCATCCTGTTCTTAAAGTAACTCCTGATTTTCTTGCAACACCCTCTTTAATGTGGAGGAACCAACCTGAGGGCAGCAATGAAGTGCTTACACATGTCTACTCTGGAGCCAGACTCCCTGAGACTTATGACCAGCTCTGCCACTTAATAGTTACATAACCTATTGAATTCCTTCCCCTCCTATGCCTCCATCTCTTCACCTGTATAAAGGGGGTGTTGTGAGGCTTCAATAAGTTAATGTATGTGAAACGCTGTGAACGTACTATCTCAGTGCACAGCACATTGTAAGTATGTGAGACGTAGGAACACACGCCTGGGTTAGACAGATGCCCAACAGTACAAGCTCCCTGTGACATGTGACAGCCGCATTTCAAGTCTCGCTTTCTCTGTTCCGAAGCAGATTCTGAGGCCAAGTCCAGCTTCAACATGCAGGGCAAATACATTCTGTCTATTGCAGATGTGATGGTGAGAATATTTGCTGAGCAGTAATCCAAAGTGTCTGACTGCTCAACTTTCCAGGAGTCATTTCTGTATTTTGTGAAAGTTAAAAAGGAGTAACTATCAAAGCATGTGTCACAGATACATGGAGAGAAAGAATGTAAATGGCTCAGCTCCGTGCCTTGGATGTGGTAAGTACTCCTCGAATGCTGGCTATTACCATAATTACTGATCAGCATTATCGAGGCAGCCCAGTAAGGGTAGCAAGAGTAAAATAGAAAGATCTACTGAAACTCTATTTCATGAGAGAATTACTACAGAGAGCTCCTATGGCTTCGAAGAACTCTCAAAAGAATTCTCATATGATAAAATATACTCAGTGACAAAACTGAATGGAATTTACTATGATAATTTGATGATCCACATGATATTTGAAATTCCTCAATTATCATCGTACTTCACATATTCAAAAGTATAACTTGATGGAGATACTCAATACATGAAATGCCGATGAGACCAGCTTGTGGCGGGAAACAGGCAGGTTTCAGATTCTCTTAAAGTGTGGGGTAAAAATAAATATAGAAGTTTTTGAGGGAAGATAGAAGTTTTTGAGGGAAGCATTAAACAGCACAGAAATCATACAATTATTGTCTTAAAGATATCATACAGCCATTGAAAATGGGACAGAGAAAACAAGAATGCGATGTGTGGCTTTTTACTAAAAGGGAAACTGAGGCAGGGAGGATGGACGATTCTAGTTAGTGCTGTAGCCAAAGACGTCTTTCCACTTCTGCACTGAGGTTCAGTGCTTTGGATGTCACCATATCCAGAGGCAGAATCTGGTGGACTACAGGAGTACATGTGATTCTGCTTTGGGCATTATTTACAAATAACTTTGGAGATACCAGTCTTTTTTAATGAGCCCCTGGGATGGTAGAGGAGTGAGAAGCAGAGCACTTGGGCATTTTAAAACCAGAGCCCTGAGGATGGGAAGAAGGTGCATGCAGATGGAGGTCGGGGGTCCTTAGCATTCATGGTGGTTGGGCATCCCTGCAGGAGTCTTAAGGAACTCCGCAGTAACTCACTGCTCCAGCAGCTGTGAGCCTGACCTCCTGAGAGGCAATGAGTGACACCGACTGTTCATCAGAGAATGAGGGATGTGTCTGCGTTCAAATGCCTGGCAGAACAAAGACAAAAGAAGGCGTTCACAATTAGCTCTAAGTTCCTATGTTTGTTGAAGGCATTCACTTATCAAGTGAGATGTACCTGCTCACGAAGGGAAGGTTGCACCAGCATGAAATGCAAACTGTGGTCTGGAATCCCTTGAGAAAGGAGAGCTCACACCACCCTCAGTTTTAAAACCCATTTGGGTGAGCAGAATGGGGCTTGTCTCAAACTTCAGGGTAAATTTACATTAGGCAACAGAGAGTGCACTTTTTAATAAAAATAAAATAAAGCTTAAATGGCACAGGAGTCTCCTTAGATTTAAAATGGTCCCCATAAAGTAACTTTTTGATACTCTAATTGGAAATGAATCAGAACATATAGATTAAATTTCCCTGAAAAAAACATTGTCTTTTGTATATTTTTTATTACATTTTCATTTTCAATATCCTGAAGTAGGATCCAGAAAAAAAATTAAAAAGAAAGGAAGGGTAATGGAAACATGTATTCAGCTCTGAGCATGATGTTGTTTCATAATATTTTCAGTAAATAAGAGAAATTGAAAAAAAATTAAGCTGGTATGAGGGCTTGTTATGCAATATATCCTGGAGACTGTGTCTTTGAAAACAGGGTGGATTTAGAATCTAACAGCAAAAACAAGAAAAAAAAACCCAACAAGACAAAAACTGGTTAAAAAATAAAATTACATAAGCACTATTTTAAAACATATAAATGACCATCTTCATTGAAGGAGTATAATTTCAAGAGACTCCTTTGTAGAAAGACACTTTTGAATAGGTCGAGATATAATTTCAATTTGAAACCACATTTTAAAGGGTAAAATAATCCTTACTGGATGAATTTTCCTATCAAAATAATAATTTTGGAAGGACATTAAAAAAGAGCCATATGGGGGTGCCTGGGTGGCTTAGTTGGTTAAGCATCTGACTTTGGCTCAGATCATGATCTCGTGGTCTGTGGGTTCAAGCCCTGCATCGGGCTCTGTGCTGACAACTCAGAGCCTGGAGCCTGCTTCAGATTCTGTGTCTCCCTCTCTCTCTGCCCCTTCCATGCTCATGCTCTGTCTCTCAAAAATAAATAAATGTTAAAAAAAATAAAATATTTAATAAAAAAATAGAGCCTTATGAAAAGGAAAAAGCATGTGCTGGCATCATCAATATTAACAAAATGTTAACTCAATTAAGGATCACTATACATTATCTCATGTTTTCCCTTAATGACCAATTTTGTTATCTATTGTTATTTCTGTTTTACAGAAATGGAAAGCTAAATTTATGGATGTAAAGCAATTTTCCCAGTTTTGCATACTACTTCCCACCTCATGCCATAACTACCCCATCGCACACAGCCTCTCTTTCTTGATTCAGTTGCTTTATTTGAGTAGAATAAAAGCTCTAGTAGTTTCTTCAGAAAATGGGCATGGGAGGTAAATTGCTGTGCTTTCTGTGCATAAAAAAATTGTATTTGCCTTACATGTGAAGGTTAGTTTGTCTAGGTATAGAATTCTAGGCTTAAAATTGTTCTTCAGAATTTTGAAAGTGTTGGGCTTTGTTTTCTGCCTTCCATACTGCCATTGAGAGAATTACAAGGCCATTCTGATTTCTGATCCTTTTTATGACCTTTTATTTTTCCCTTTCTGGTAGTTTTTTGGGATTTTATTTTATCCCATTGTCATCACTATTTCATGGCAATATGCCAAATTGTCTTTTATTTTATTTTATTTTATTTTATTTTATTTTATTTTATTTTTTGTCTAAGGGCTTTGTCAGTTTGTTTGTTTTTTAACCTGAAAGTTTGTGCCATGCACTTCTGGAAAATATTATTTAACTGTTTTGTTGGTGATTTTCTCCTTCCTTTTTTTTTGTTCTACATGTTTAGAAACTTTATTTTGGGAGTTACTGGATTTCCTGAGCAGGTTAATATTTTTATCTTTCTTTCTCCTATTTCCCATTGTCTTTGTCCTTTTTTCCCTACTGTATAGAAATTCTTTATCTTCCAACCCTTTTACTGAATTTTTTCTTTTAACTGATTTTGTATAGACCTCTAAAATTTCTGAGAGTTCCCCTTTGTTTTTATTTTCTCATTATTTCTTCTTAATAACATCCTGTTCTTGTTTCCTAAATGCTATTTCTTTTTAAAATTATTTTTGGGTATTAACAATAGTTTTTGGAGGGGAGGGGAGAGATTTCTTCTTCTTGCACAACCTCAACATTTTCCAACTTGTTGTGGTTGCCTTGTCTGTATTATTCACCTACTTTTACATCAGTGGCTTTCCTCTAATATCTGTTAAGCTTTATCATTTTTTTTTAATCTTTAAAAATGAGAATTAAATTGGAAGCTATGATCACATGCGTAGAGCTTGTTAACTCTGAGAACCACTCTCTTTAAGTCTTCAGTTCCCTTGTGAAGACTCCAGCCCAGATGACACAGACCTGGCTGCTCTCCTTTTAAGATGGGACCCTCATATTTGGTGTGCATGTGTTCACCTATGACCCTGTGCTTTCAGCTGTCAACTCCATTATCACTGTGTTTTACTCACCCAAACAGAGAACCTATTTCATCCACTCCAGAGGATAAATATCTAGAGTTCAGCTAGGCTGAGAGGAGGGAGAAAAGTCTGAGAAAATGTGTTAGGAGAATGATATTTGAGACTGGACTGCTTCTTAAGCAGCATTCAGTCTTTCTCTTTATTTTAAAACAATCTCTACCCCCATAAATTTATAGAGGTACTTTGTACTCCAAATCCCTAAAACATTTGGGTATTCTGCCCTATAAATTTCATTCATTCTCAGCTTTCCTTGTTGCTGGCTCAGGGTTCACCTAAGTCAACATATTCATCTTCTGCTTTCCAGCTTTTGTGTATGTATGTATGGGGCACCTGGGTGGCTCAGTCGATTGAATGTCCGACTTCGACCCAGGTCATGGTTTCACAGTTTGTGGGTTTGAGCCCTCCTCAGGCTCTGTGCTGATGGCTCAGAGCCTGGAGCCTGCTTCGAATTCTGTGTCTCCCTCTCTCTTTGCCCCTCCCCTACTCATACTCTATCTCTCTGTCAGAAATAAGTAAACATTTAAAAAAATAGTCTTTATGTATGTATCTACCTATTTATTCATTTTTGCTCTTACTTTTCTCCTGTTCTTTCTGTTGTTACAAAAAATCCCCAACCCTTTTACTATAATTTTACTGGAGTCTCGTAAGATAGCTAAATTAAATATATAAATTCATATTTCTTTAACTGTAACCTTGCAAGCATTTCTATTTCTTCTCACAGTTAAAAGAATTTTTGAAAATAAAGAGAATGTCCTCTTTCTGTATCAATGTATCTGTTACAACTTTAAACATAGACATATACGTAGTAGGTGCCCAATAAATGCTGAATATGATGCATTACATTCTACAAATACTCAGGTGGAGGCTTACTCTTAATAGTTTAAACTGAGATTTGGCAAGTGATAAAGAAAATAAAATTAATTAATTAAAAGAAATAAAATAAAACTTTTAAAATATACATATATCTCTCTGATATATAATATTTGTATGAACAAAACACCTTAAATGTTCCAAAATGGAAAATTTGAATATCTTAATATATTGTTGAAAATTCTATATCACCAAATAAATTGTTTCCTTTTGAAATAATCAATTATTTTTATTAAGTTAGTAATTCTCAGGTTTTGGTGACAAATTAAATGAAAATAATAGATGAATAGACTTTCAGATTCAGTATTACATGGTGAGATTTTTTTTTTACAGTTTTGCAGAACTCCCACACAAATTAACACCTTGCATAATAACCATCAGTTTACATACCAATTGCCCACTAATCTTTGGGCTTCTCCGATCAGTGATCATAGCTTATTCATATTTGCTGAGTAACCAAATAGGTGCATATGCATAATTAGTCTTCTGATCAGTATTGTTCTGTAGAAATGTGGTGGTCTTTTACAAAGAACTTAAGATATGCTTAACCCTGTTACAAGAACCCAACAGAGAGGGACACCAGTATAGCACATTTAAAGTGGCTGAATACCTTACAAAATCCCCAATTCAAGAGTACTGTGGACTAAGTTATAATAATCTTTCTATATTAAGGTTGTTCCCAGTTGTGTGGGATTAGGAAGGTCCACTGTGATTAGATTTCATGGTCTACTTTCTTAATGCTATTCAAATGTAAGTGGAACAACAAACAAAGAAATTATTGATGTTGTTTATTTATTTATTTATTCATTTATTTATTTATTTAAGTGTTTTATTTATTTCTGAGAGAGAGACAGCGTGAGCAGGGGAGGATCAGAGAGAGAGAGAGGGAGACACAGAATCCGAAGCAGGCTCCAGGCTCCGAGCTAGCTGTCAGCACAGAGCCCGACGCGGGGCTCGAACCCACGAACCGTGAGATCATGACTTGAGCTGAAGTCGACGCTCAACCGACTAAGCCACCCAGGCGCCCCTAGATGTTGTTTATTTTAAATGTTCCTGTGTTTTTAGCAATTTTTCTAATGTACATGCAACTACAGTTGCACTATCTTTGCATTTTAAATATTTTAAATATGCAAAACTGTACTTTGAGATAACATATAATTTTCATCTCCCCTGAAAATACCTTTGCTGTTAAATTCATAAATGGAAAAGAACAGGTGAAAACATGGCATGCCCTTGAAGGGAGAAGTTCTACAGTTTCCCTTTTTCATTTCCTTTTAATATAGCTTTAAGATGGAACTTTTTTACTTTACATATGTTCATAAAATGCTTTAATGATCAGTGAAATAATGATGCTTTATCATTTGAGTGGATCCAGTTTTCACTGAGAACAATTAAAATCTTTAAAAATATATCTATTCTTAAAGTGTATGAGGATTTCCCCCTTATGTAGCTTAATAGTGTCAAGAAAATACAACATATGGGCTTCAAACAGGGTAATTCTTTGATCTTAGAGCTCAGAGACTGGTAAGAGTTAGAGACCAAATCCTCTCCTTTCTTGTTTATCCCTTGCTGAAGATTTTCTTCCAAGTTCAAGTGCCGGAGTCACTAGATCATTTTTCCCTCAGAACTCGCACCACCCGCTCGCCTTGTCTTATATCACAACTTTGGAATTACAAAGGTTTTTAATTAAGTGTAACTCAGTTTATCAAGTGTTAGAAAACTGAGATCTTTATGCCAGCACTACAAAAACTATAGATAATTAGAAACTAGGGGCGTCTTCAGGTCAGCTGCTCCCTTGTCTGTTTCTGTTTCCCTAGAACACAGCATAGCCCATGACACAGTAAGGACTTGATAACTATTTGTTAATCAATAAATAGGTATCTGACTTCAAGAGATTGGGAGTCTGAGTAGGAAGAACAGCAAGGAGTCCTGTAAGAAGTTAGTGGAGTCAGAGCTGCAGGTGGTATGGAATGTGGTGAGAAGTCTTTGCAGAAGACGAAAAGCTCATGGCAGCCACGTAATTAAGTAATCCCCAATTCCTTTGGACATCAAAGGTGCTTATAAAGAAAAAAATTTAGCTAAGATATCCATCAAAGGCCCAAAGTCGACTCCAAGAAACAGACAAACCCCAGCACCCCAAAACTAGTATTATTTGTTTGTTTGTTTACCAAAACATAGTATTTCAATATAATTGCTTAGACCATGTATTCAAAGGCATCCCACTCAGAAGTTGCAGATTGACATGGTAAAAAACAGAAAACAAAGCAAATTAATCAAATACGATATAGTCAGCATCAAGTCAGGTACTGATCAAGTGCAACTGGACTATGAACTCCTAGAGGGCAAGGATGCTTTCCATAGTTTTCATTATGTTGTTCCAGCACACGGCACAGTGTGGCTCCTTCTGCTGGCTCCTCAGTGATCTGAACTTCTGTGAATGAATGAAATCTTATTGTGTGCATAATGTTCTGCTAGCTGTCCTAGTCTGTTCAGGCTGCGATGAGAGAATCCCATAAATTAGGTCGCTTATAAACAAAAGACATTGATTTCTTAGAATTCTGGAGGCCTGGAAGGCCAAGATGAAGGCTCTGGTCGAGTCAGTGTCTGATAAGGATCCCCTTTCTGGTGCATAGACACCTTTCTTTTCACCAGGTCCTCACACCGTGAAAGGGGCAAGGGAGCTCTCTGGGGTCCTTTTAAAGGGCACTAACCCCATTCATGAGGGCTCTGCCTATATGGCCAAATTACCTCCTAAAGGTCCACCTCCTAATGCCATCACATTGGGGGTTAGGTTGCAAATAAGAATGTGGAGCTGTACAAAACATTCAGTCTCTGGCACTAGGTGTTTTTATAGGTACACAATATTTTTTTAATAAAGAATGGTTCTTCTCTGAGAGTCTGAAATGAATAAAGGACCCACAGGAAAACCATGAAGTTGGACAGGGAAATCTGCAGCCTCTAGGAGTTTAATAAACTCAATGCAAAACGCCCCAATCAGAGTAAACAGTTGCTAAAGCTTAACCCTTTCTTTCTTTCACTCTTTTAAATAATAAGATTTTCAGAGCAAAGAGAGAGGAGAGTAAAATGACATCAGCCTTTTGTGGGTGTTACCATTGTATTCTTTTTTTTTTTTATTTTATTTTTTTAATTTTTTTTTACAAATAGTTTATTGTCAAATTAGTTTCTACATAACACTCAGTGCTCATCCCCAAAGTGCCCTCCTCCATGCCCATCCCCCCCTCCCCCCCACATCCATCAGTCCTCAGTTTTTGTCAGCATTCAAGAGTCTCTCATGGTTTACCATTGTATTCTTGGACAAACACTTGCGTTGTTTTGTTCCAAATTCCCAATGCCCAGACCTTTTCAGTTGGGTCTTATCCTTAGGCAGTTTCGTCCTCAACAGGCAGCAAAGAGCATGCGTACATTGCATAATAAAGGATCAAAATCTGTTCAAACTAGCAAATGCATCATCCTTTGCTCTAACAGCAAAGGTGAATAGTATTTCGCATGTTATAAAGGCCCTGAGGAGCTAGGTACTGTGTGTTTCCGAGACAAGAATGAGAGTCTGAAGCTGTTGATTAGAATCTTGGTCATGAGCTGGACTTCTCATGCCTTGACTTAAGTAATTTATGATTTGAGGGCCATGTTTTAATTACCTATGAAATTGTGTGGACACTCTGTGGTCTGTCCATGCCTCAGAGGTGCACAATGAGGAGTAATTACGTGCAAACAAAGTTGCCGAACGGGCAGAGGAAATGGGAGTTTCAATTATTTTTTAACAACCTGTTTACCGATTCTCTGGTGTTTAGTACTTTTTGGGCTTATGAGGTTCCTCATTGATGGCTTCAGGCAAGAAACCAACAGAAAATTGATGGAGAGGATCAAGGATGCCCTGGTTCATGGGCAATATTCTCTCACTCAGGAGTGTGATTACAACCTCTGAGTTGTAGTTTTTAAACACGGGTGCAGAGCTTTCTGCTTGTCCGAGCGAGGAAAATACCCCATTTGGTTAAAAAAAAATGTGATCTCATTTGAGTGAGAGTTCTTGGCTTGACATGGCCATGAGTCTCGCTCAAAAGGCATAGGAAAAACAACAACAACTATTAAATCACAGTGTAGCCCACCCAGGCAGTCATTAGTCATGCAAATGATTTTGTCTATCAGCTTAGACAGGAGCAGGTTTTATGCTTAAGAAATGCAAATTATTTTGAACACTTTAATCAAGACCAAAGAACCATTTGAAAAAAAGAATAGCAGTTATTTCATGTAGAAGAACGCTGTGTACATATATTATTATTCCTAAAAATAATACATAAGATATTTGAAATGCATATTTGGTTCCCTGCTAAGGAATTTAAAATGCTTCACATAGCTTCCTACATTTGTATCTACAGTCTTGGTAAATTTGCTGGGTTATTTAGAGGTATTATTATTTCTATTTTACAGATGGCAAAATGGAGGGATTGAGTAAGCTTTTTGCAATTATACTATACATCAGAAGTCATGGCACACATAGGGCATATAATCCAAGCTACTTGATTCCCAGATGAATGTTCACACGAATAAATAAAGCACACAAAACTAATCTTATATTTTGGCAGCATCAATATTAGTATTTTTCTCTTTGTCAGTAGTGAAATGTGTCAGTAGTCAAATTTGAATTCTAAGGAAGCAGATTCCTGTGTTTTTAGATCATATAGACTCTTGCTTTTCTTCCAGATTTTCTTTCTGCATCATATATAACTTTAGGATATTTTATTGTATCTTAGCACTTTCATTGGGTAGTAGAAGGCATCTGGGCTACATCGTGTGTTAGCAAAGCCTCCTTATGCTTATATATTCTTTATTTTTTTAATGTTTTATTTATTTATTTATTTTTGAGAGCAAGATAGAGACAGAATGAGCAGGGGAGGGTTACAGAGAGAGGGAGATACAGAATCTGAAGACAAGCTCCAGGCTCTGAGCTAGCTGTCAGCACAGAACCCGACATGGGGCTCGAACCCACAAACTGTGAGATCATGACCTGAGCAGAAGTCAGACGCTTAACCAACTGAGTCACCCAGCCGCCCCATAATTCTGCTTATTTTTGATTTCTAGCAAGGGAAGTGTCCTGCACTACTCATAAGCTGGGAGTCAGAAATTAACCACATAACCCTGGTTTCAAGCCTTTCTTCCAGTACTGACTCTTCTCCTTTTCTACTGCTAATCAAGAAGAAAACCATGACACCGTCCCCTAGTACTCTATTGCTTAAGAGAAAATGCATCTCTTAATCCCACTCTGGAGTCCCTCTCTCCATACACACGCTTTCTCCTTTAGTCAATAATCCCTTTTATTGGTTACAGTGCCACTACACTATTTCAAGCTTTTCCACAGCCAAGCACAGCTGCTCGTGTAGGCTATTGATTCCATATGTTCGCTCAAAATTGTATAATAGTCTGTTCTAATAGTTGCCTTTGGCTTTTCCTCTCCCCACTCCGAAAAGTGCCCTCTGCCCCTGGCCTGGCATGCCAGTAACTAGAAATGGATCTTAATTATATCAACCATTCTTCACCAAAAAGCCCCGAGAGCTGTCACATGTTGGAATAGCTCACTGTGGTTTTGGTTTACATGGCTTCGTGCTGCTGTATGGAAAACACTTCGAGAAAGCAATGCTAAATTTGTTGGTAGGAAGAAAATTTTGCCGTATGGAAGGTTTAGTGACCTCTCTCTACAAGGAGATTTTCTGATTTAATTAGTGTGTGATAATTTAAGCCTGTTTTCTCTCTAGTTATCTTCATGTCCTTCCATATCTTTCTCGCTTTCAACCTTGTTACTTTATTTATAAATGTGAACTGCATATTTATTTATTTATTTCCTTGAGAGATAGCAAGAGCATGAGTGGGGCAAAGGCAGAAGGAGAGAGAATGAGATTCTTTTTTTCTCTTTAAAAATTTTTTTTAATGTTCATTTGTTTTTGAAAGAGAGAGAGAGACAGAGGATGAGTAGGGGAGGAGCAGAGAGAGAGAGGGAGACACAGAGTCCAAAGCAGGCTCCAGGCTCTGAGCTGTCAGCACAGAGCCCAATGTAGGACTGGACCTCATAGACTATAAAATCATGACCTGAGCTGAAGTTGGATGCTCAACCAACTAAGCACCCAGGTGCCCTTTATTTTTTCTTTTGGTGCATTATTTCAGCTTATCATTTTATTTTTTTAAAGTTTTTAAGTATAATTTATTGTTAAGTTAGCTAACCTACAGTATATACAGAGTGCTCTTGGCTTTGAAAATAGACACTCATGATTCATTGCTTACATACAACACCCAGTGCTCATTCCAACAAGTACACTCCTCAAAGAGATTCTTAACAGTGCAGAGCCTGAGGTGGGGCTCTGTGTCAGGATCATGAGATCATGACCTGAGCCCAAATCAAAAGTCAGACCCTTTCTTTCTTTCTTTTTTTTTTCCCTTCACAGTTTATTGTCAAGTTGGATTCCATATAACACCCAGTGCTCATCCCAAAAAGTGCCCATGCCCATCACCTCCCTTCCCCTCCCCCACCCTCATCAGCCCTCAGTTTGTTCTCAGCATTCAAGAGTCTCTCATGGTTTGCCTCCCTCCCTCTCCCCAATTATTTTCCCCTTCTCCTCCCACATGATCCTCCATTAAGTTTCTCCTAATCCACCTATCCGTGAAAACATATGGTATCTTAACCGACTGAGCCACCCAAGTACACCTGAAGTGCATATTTAAATTGCACATTGAGAATGGCATTTACCTGGAAGAAGAAAATTTGAATAGTACCTAATAAGTGTCACCTTTGAAAGCACTGACAATTGCTGCACACATCTGAATGGCTCCAACAGTCCAGCGTGCACATGTTGCCTCAGAGTCTCTGGGCATCTGAGTGACCCAAAAGCTCAAAACCTGGCTCACAAAGGACCTAAATGACAGCTCCTTCCAGGGCTGCAATAGCTTCCTGTGTTACAGTGAGCAACAAAACAGCTCCCCTCCTGCTCTTTGAGCCAAGATGGCTGAAAGAACAAGACATGAAATCTCAGTCGGTTCAGGAAGATCTGCTCATCAGACATAGAAAACAGAGTTCTGGTCTCTCCCAACAGCCTTTCAAAATGTACCTCAATTAACAAAGCCCATTCAACCCTCCTAGGTGGATCCTAGAGCCAAAATCAACCAGAAGGAGGTGGGGCATAAACTGAATGCAGTTTTGCCACTTGGAAACCTGGTGGACTTTAAAGAGTTTAGCAAGGTGTAAGCAACAAAGCCCTGCATCACAGAACTTGGAACTCTCTTCTGCCTCTGCTTTCAGCATCTGAATCCAAGTCTTGTGGATTCTTCCTGTGCCATACTCACTCCTTCTCTTATATATGTCTGTTTCATCCCATCTCTAGATTACTGACAAATTCCCTGCACGTTCTGTTTCCTGTTTCATGTTCCTGTAGTCAGTCTTAGTGGTGAGTGGTCAGATTAATTGTTCCATGCTATCTCACTCACCATGCCACTGTTCTGCCGAAAAGATCCTCACACTTTTCCATCACTGGCCAAAGAAATTACACTAGTAGAGTGTGTGTGTGTGTGTGTGTGTGTGCGCGCGCGCGCAAATGTCTGTGATGGAAGTTGGTGGCAAGTTAAACAAATTGCTCCAAAGAGACTGTGTCAAGCGTAAAATGTCTCTAAGTCTCATATTTTATCTGAACCAGGCTAAGTTGGTTAACATTTAAATCTCTAAGTCTTTGGGTAAAATCAGGGTTCCCAGAGCAGTGCCTATTTTTATCCCATCACAGTTCGGACTGGTTACTCCCACTCTCTCCTCTCCTTCCTTGCACCAATGCACAGACTTAGCTCAGAAGCAAATCTGCCTCACATGAGGGTCAAAACTCTACCCAGGTTGACCGAGGGGGTCTTCAGTCTAACCACCTGTTGCCCTTGCTATCCCTCAACCAGCCTAGACCTCCTTCACACATCCTGCATGATCATTTTATTTCTTCTACTCTGAAGCTTTAGTAAGTGAATGGTTTACTAAGTGGAAGGTAGATTTACCTACAAATAAAAACTACTTTAATTACTAAATAAAGTGCTTTTTGTCCATTGACTTTTAAGAATATTGTCCAAACCTAAAATGTTGACCAAACACTCTTAAGTGGACCAGAGTTCACAAATTGCTGAGGCATCTACAGATTTTCAGCCAGATGAATGCACCCAAATTCTCTGAGATTAACAGGGATTCAATAATGAAAGTACACTTTACTCCCCACTTTAAGTCCCATAAACAAGTCATTTCTTTGTTCCTCCCTCAGTGTTGCCATGGTTCATTTTGAAACTTCTGATATTCCTTTACTTTCCTAAGTCTCCCTCACTATGAGGAGAAAGTGACCAACCAGCTCAATACTTGGCATGTGGCAGGTGTTTAATAAAGACATTATGGAATATATTGAATGAATAGTAACTATAATGATAGTCATAGGGATGCATTCTGAAGGTTCTAGAATGTTTCAAAATTGTAGTGTGCCCAAGATCCACCTAATTTTGAAGTTGCGAAGTAAGAAATTCCATCCACAGGAAACTTTACAGTTCAATGCAAAAGAAGGCTACTGTTGATGGGACCAACATAGGTCAGGTAGCTAGCAGGGTACATGACAAAGTGTCAGGATTCTAAAAGCAGAAAGGCACCAAAGGGTTCTTGTAGGATTTTGGGGGGAAGTGAACTGTTGGGATACACTCTCCTAAATATATGCTCAGTAAGCAAAATGCTAACCTTGACCTCCGTAATCCATCATGCTCACTTCCAAAATCTAATTTGCTTTGGGTTTATATAGGTTTTTTCCACCAGTAAGGTAATTAAGAATCCTGCCTTTTCAATTTCAGAGAAATTTGAATGAAGCATTTTATGAGACCATGTGGGTACAGTTTGAACCGACGCAAGAAGGAAATTGAACATTAAGCATTAACACCTTGCTCTTGCTCCACTCCACCTTCCGAGGGCTCGCAGACGGAGAACACTTGTGATGGAGTGCCAACAGTTTGTGCCGCTTTGCATAGCCAGCTTACAGTTAGGGCTCCTATTAACTTGAAAGAGAGTTCCAGGTGCATTCAAGTTCTGCTGAAGAAATGGAAATTTGGAAGCTTTATTATTAGCTTAGGCCATTTTCAACTCACGTGAGTAAGAGATGGAGAAAAGTTATTAGAATTTATTTCTTCTTCTTTTTTTATAACTGCTGCTTTTAGGTCTGATGTAAAACTGCATGTAAATGTAGGTGCTTAGACAAAGCGTAGGGGCTATTTCTTTTTGTGTGACAAACAGTATGGGTTTCCCACTTCTTTCCCAACATAGGCTTTAACATGACTTTAAATAAATGTTCATGTAAGTGTAAACTTTCAGCTCTTTGGCTCACAGGTAACCGAAATGCACTGGCAGAAGGGTGTAGAAAAATATTCCAACAAGTAAAAATGGAGAATTTGTTGGAACGCTACAAAAGTAGCTCACAGAAGCCGAGGACAGGAGGTGAGAACAGACAGAGGAAAGTCGCAGGAGCCACAAAACCGTTGACTGTTCCGTTTTCTTTCCCCATTGGGGAGCTGTTTTCTCAAATATATTTATATGTAGTATTATTGGAGCTGCTGTGGTACATTTGCTAGGTCTCTTAGTTCAAGGGACTAGAAAGACCACTACTTTCTATTCCTTTGCCACCAATCCAACTTTATGCTCTTTTCCATCTTATGCTCTGGGAGATACAACTTGATTGGTCTAGTTCAAGTTAAATATCCAGCCCTTGTCAAACACGGGAGAAGCAGGGCTGTGTGGTACAAATATGGCGACAAGACCTTTTATCTTTCTTCCTGTCTCTTTTCTTTTAAAGGTTGTGAATGCCTATCCCATAAGGCACTCAGGGCTGCCAAGAAATTTGCACTTTGCCTAAAGAAGAATGCCACAGAAGTGAACTAAAGATCACTGGAGTCCACTGGCACACAAGAAAGAGCTCCTCCATCTTCCCAAAGGCCTTTCTTTTCTTCTTTCTTTATGTATCTTCCAGTAGACCTGTGTGTGGGTGCCTTTGTATATCCAAATAATTGGATATACAATAATTGAGAATTATTCTCAATTCTTTTTCTCCACTCCCTTTTGTCTCTCTCCTTTCTTTGCCAAGGGAAATCATATTAGACCAGAGCAGTGATTCTCCAACCTGAGCTGTATCAGAAACCTCTAGAGGGCTGGTTAAAATGCAGATTGCTGAGCCCCACCCCCAGAGTTTCTGATTCAATATGTTTGCGGTAAGGACCTGAAAATTTGCATTTCCAACAAGTTCCTGAGTGATACTTATGCTGCTAGTCTGGGGACCACACTTGGAGAACTTTTGGACTAGACAGTAGAAAGGAGTTACTGCAATTCAATCTCCTCACTAAACCATCAGGATTGTCCTTATTTCAGCCCTATTTTTCAGGTTCGTCATCAACAAGTGCTGGTTAAGAAACCACTGTATTGAAGTCAGTAAATCTAAGACATGTTTCCAGTCCTCAGTGATCTAGCTAGAGAAGCAGGTTATAGCTGTCTTTAGATGATGGTGTAGCTGAGCTATTCTTGTCATTGTCTTGGGCATCATGTTGTATTAAATTCTTTGTTTTCATCTGTAAGCAAGAATGATAACCATCATATCAACTTTGCAGAGCTGCTGGGAGGATTCAAATAGGCAATACACATGTAAATTTAATAGTGCTAGAAGATATTAGATGTTGTTTTTAATGTGCTTAGAGCACCTTAATGTGTTGGTGCCATGAATCTACTCCTTCATGGACAGTCTTTAGCTCTACTTTCTGCCTCCTTGGCTATTCTTCCTCAGGGGAATTTCTGACAATCCATTAGTGTTTCCCAGAGTTGCTGCAGCCTTGGATTCTTACTATTTTCACCCTTATTTCCACTTCTCTAGTCCTCTGAAATCTTGATCTTCCATGAGTTGCCAATTTTTCTTTTGGACTACTATTCTGCTTTCTTCTTTGAGTTGTCTCCACACAGCAGCCAGAACATCTTTTTCAGACACAAGTGAGGCTATATTACACATACCCCTGTCCCCATTCAAACTCCTTCAAGAACTTTCTTTTGATATTAGGTCTTTACAAGATCTTGAGTAATTTGAGTCTTTCCTTATTTCTCCAAACCCATACTGTACCACCCTTCTCCTTGTTCTTCGTGACCTACATGAGTTTCCCTTCTGTTGCTGGAACACAGTAAATGCTTTCTTAACTCAGCTCTTCTCTTCTCTTGGAAAATTCTTTCTCCAACTTTGCCATCGGTGATTTATTCATTCTGAATCTTTTGGGACTCAGCTCACTTTTACTTCCTTGAGATGCTTCCTTCTATCATGTCTCCACTTTCCTTTCTTTTATAGTGTCACAGAATTTGTTTTTATTTCTCTGCTTACTTATTTGCTGCCTGGCTCCTCTTCTAAACTACAAGCAGCCATTAAAGCAGCTGCTCATTTAGAGATTTCTTCCACTGCCCCTGGCAACCACTCAGTACAGAATGAATGAAAGGATAAATATTCTTCTCAAGGAGTGACAAGATAGTCATCTAGATGATCTCCTTGCTTCTATTTTGTTTCTTCTTTTTCTCCTCCCCCTCCCCCTTCTACCTCTCCTCCTCCTCCTCCTTCTTCTTCTTCTTTTCCTCCTTCTTCTTCTCCTTCTCCTCCTCCTCCTCCTTCTTTTCCTCCTTCTTCTTCTCCTTCTCCTTCTCCTCCTCCTCCCCCTTCTTCTTCTTCTTCTTCTTCTTCTTCTTCTTCTTCTTCTTCTTCTTCTTCTTCTTCTTCTTCTTTCTTCTTCTCCTTCTCCTTCTTCTTTAGGAAAACCAGCACAATATGGTCAGATTTGTCATTTTTTAAAGTATTGCTTTTACTGTATTGCTTTCCATATAAAGAGCCTCTTGAACTGTCTCTCCCACTTAAAGAGTGTATCAAATCTAAACTCCCACAGATTTTTGGTATAGGAGGGTAAGGGTTAGGAACTGACTTTGAGGCTTTTAACTCTTTGACCTAAGGCAAGCTATATAACCTCTGTAAGCCTAGATTCTTTCTCCACAATGGGTAAAGATTCATAGATTATGGTGAGTCTTGAATAAAATTGATTTATGTAAAGTCCTTAGCATACTGCTGCCAGGCATAGGGTAAGGGCTAAATGGATATTAGCCACATACCTACCATACGTATCTGCTCCAAATCGGGTCTTCTCACCATTCTGGTATCCAGGTACAGTGTTCCCAGTTGCACATCACTTCTGCTACATTGGGTCTTGTTCCTCCCTGTCTAGAGCAGTAGTGGACTTCTTCCTCTGTGCTTTTCTAAGTTCTACAACAAATTCTACAAATTAACACTTCAACACTTCAGACGCTGTCTCTGAGCCCACAGTGTCCATCCAGTAACTAAAGGGGCACAACAGCTTTGATCAGTGAGAAGAGGAGAAAGAATTTTCATAGACACTGTAGTTTTACTTTGTGCCAGGTTCAATGCAAGAAGGTATTTCCATTTATGCTAACTTATGTTGCCTCCTTAAATCTTCACAATAATCCTGTCTTAAAGGTAGTATTTTCCCTGGTTTCCAGATGAGAACACTGTGGCCCAGGAGATGAAGGAACATGCTAATAAATAGCTCCTGCTGATTTCTAACCTAGATTTTAATGACAAATATATGGAAATTCATCACCCAATTATAAAGCTATTGTAATTAAAAAGAAAAAAAAAAGAAAGAAAGAAAGAAGGGAAAAAAGGGAGAAAGAAAGAAAAAAGTCCTTGTCTACTAGATAGCCAAAATGCCACCACCAAATGCTCAAGTACAGAGCAATCTGGAGTCAAGTTAGATCATTAGTCTGGTTACACACATATAAACACACAGATGAGCATATTGTCATCATGACCATAGATAAAGTAGATGGAACTAAATAAAAATAAGGACAAGACCACAAGGGTTCTCAAAATTATATTTCTAAGTCAGAGTTAGGCCAACAACATGTCAGAGGTAGGAAGAAGCATGGAGCTCAGGCTCCCACACTAGTACAGGGCAGAGGGAGAGAGCAATAGACTGTCATGAGTGATGATCTCAAAAACTTAAAAACAAAACACAGTCTTGAGTTGTACCAGTGGATCTCATCCCTATCTGCACATTAGAAATCATATAAAAATGCCTCTTCTGAACCCAACATCAGACAGGAAGACTCACTGACTTAGTCTGGGTTGGGGTCCAAGATGTTATCGTTTTACAGTTTCCCAAGTGATTTTATGTAATCCAGTGAAAACCTGTGGGATATGGGGGACACTACTCCAGTGGGTCTCAAAGATTGGTCCTAGAACCAATCACATAATTATCATTTGGGGAAATGCAAATTCCCACCCCCATTTCAGGTCTACCAAATCTGGAATCTCTAAAGGGTTGAAGATTGGGAACTCTGGTTTTAGCCAGTGGCCATAGTATTTAATCAAGTTGTTATTGTACTGTAATGTATTTTTACATTTAATAAAGGTCAAGGCATTTTCTTTCTCCTCACTTCAAAATTTCACAAAATTCTTTATTTTTAAAAAGTTTTAGAGTACACAATCCAAAGAGATAAGAGATATGAAAAAATTTTAGATGACACAGTCCAAAGGATAAGAGATATCTTTTTTTTAAATAGTTTATTGTCAAGTTGTTTTCCATTTAACACCCAGTGCTCATCCCCATAGTGATACAACTTTACCATTAACATTTGGAATGGAATAACTAGCCATTGGGTAAAAGAATTATTGAATATCAAGAGAAATTAATGCTATCTGCCACTGAAAGTAAATTATTTTATCAGTAGAATGCCTCCCTAAAACTTTCCATTTCTTGAAATCCGCAGTAGATACATGTGGCTTTATTTCTCTCCAGTTAACAAGGAGATTATAAAGTAACCATGGGTGCCTGACACTTGATATCATCATACCGTGATGCAAGCCCTGTATCCTGTGGGTCCTTAATACATATTAACTTAATTAAACAACTTGCATTGTTTGAGTATCTCTAGAAAACCTCCAGAAGCCCTCAATTATTCTACAGTGGTCGAGTCAGCTGTTATAGAAGAATATTGCCTGGAGAGAATTTTGTAATCTCTGCTTGCTTAAGGTATCACTTAAGGTGCTGATTTTGATCACTTCAAGGTGTTTTTTTTTTAATTTTCCAGTTCTTAAAAAAGCTTTAAGTAATGTAAACAAGTAATATTAAATGTGTATCTCTGTTTGAATAGAATTGAGCACATATATATGATCATTTTAGTTTAATACCTCTTTTTTAAATGTTTTTTAAAATTTATTTTGAGAGAGAGATAGAGAGAGAGGGATTGAGGGGAGAGAGAGAGAGAGAGAGAGAGAGAGAGAGAGCAGGACAGCAGGAGAGGGGAGATGGAGGGAGAGAGAGAGAGAATCCCAAGCAGGCTCCTTGCTGTCAGCACAGAACCCAATGAGGGGCTCAACTCCATGACCTTAAGATCATGACGTGAGCTGAAACCAAGATTCAGTTGCTCAACTGGCTGAGCCACCCAGATGCCCCAAAAGTCTCTTGATGGTAGTGTTTTTACACATAACAACCAATGGTTTCCTCCAAATCATTGTTTGATGTTTTTATCTGTTAGCTTCCTGAAATAAATACTTCTGAAGTGATTAAGTGGTGTCATACAAATTCTACTCTTAAAATAGTCTGTATTGTCTTAGGTTCTTTAGCAAATACACATACATACACAGTCCCTATTAATGATTTCCAATTTAAAAAAGACATGTCTCTATTCTGCTCTCTCTTCATTCCCTACAATAGTTGGTTTTCTTTCACTTTAGTTTATGCATATTATTTTTCTCTTTAATTTGACTTTCTCTCTTTTTTAAAAAAGCTTATTTTATTTATTTTGAGAAATAGAGTGTATGAGTGAGGGGGGGAGAAGTAGAGAGAGAGGGAGAGAAAATCCCAAATAGACTCCATGTTGTCAGCATGGAGCCCAATGTGGGCTGTGAGATCATGACCTGAGCCAAAACCAAGTGTCAGATACTCAACCAGCTGAGCTACCCAGGTGCCCCATATGGCTTTCTCTTGAGTAAAGAGTGGGAATTCTTTTGAATTCTTATTGTGAAATATTAAGAATTTTCTTTACTTGTTATGATTGGAAGGACAATCTTGAAGATTAAAGCCTACTAAATAATGCAGTGTTCTTATGCAACCCACATAAATGTTGATTTTTTTAAAATTAAAAAGGCAAGATGAAGGGAAATTTCTTGTGGTATGCTAATGTGGTTTGGGATCAACTTAGTCTCTTATCTAGTAACATAAGAAGTGATAAAATACAGACATAAAATTGGGCCTGGATGTTGATCCAGATGTTGAGAGAGATGGTTTGGTGGCAAGTCTCAAGCATGACTGAGTAGATTCAGTGGTTGTGGTGCATTCAGGGACAGATAAATGGTTGCATAGGCTCTTCCTCTGAGATGCCTCCATTAATGTTTATTACATTATAGAACTAGGCAGGTTGGTCTTTTGGACAAAACTGGGATGTTGTACATAAAAATACAGAGACTGGACTGGACACATGTTAGTTACACAATACATTTTTAAATTTTTCTTTAATTCCTGTTACGATCACACCAGACTTCTCATTCCTATGTGAAGGTTTTCAAATAGCCAGTCTCTAAGAAGCACATTGAAGCCACATCCTAGCAAAAGGTGTCAAGAGACAATGCCAGTTCTCCACTTTATCTACCCACCAACAAGGCAGAAGGGTCAAGCAGTTTCATTGTATCCAATAAATAATCCACTCAACTCCTATATTGCTATGTATTAAAAAAAAAAAAACAGCAACAAACCTATCCCATTTTAGAATGAACTACCCTTTGTGATGTGTCTTAGCTGTCTCTTTTATGCAATGGTGAAGTTTCTTACCTCACCTCTTGAATCTCGACTGATTTTGTGACTGCATTGACAGATATAATATGACACAACTGCCGAGTCTAGACTTCACGCTTAATCTTAAGAGGACTTGTACCTTTTGCCTCTGTTGTCTCTTGAAATGCTACTACCAGTCTACCATGTAAGAAGGCCAGTCTATCCTATTGGAGGGCAATAAGCCAGGTGGATGGTAACCAATGTGCCAGAACCAACCCCAATTGCCAAGCATGTGAATGAAGTAACTTGGACTTTCCAGCCCATATGCAACCTAGTATCTATAGCCATATGAGTAAACCCAGGCAAGACTAGCAGGGGAACTTCCCAGAAAACCCACAAAATGGTGAGAAAACAAAAACAAATTCTTGTTGTAAACCTCTACGTTTGGGGATAGATTATGTTACTGCTTTGTAACAGTTTCTGCTATAGATATTCTCACACTTACCTAAAATTGTCAGTCTGAAATTAGTCTGTCCTGGTACAAAACCCATGTCTTTGGACTATAGCTGGTAATTACAACTGCTTCTACAGCAGGACTTTGGGCAAGAAAAATGGCTAGAGTCAAGGTTTTCTGGATGGTATGTGTACATGCATGCACACATCTGCATAAGTATGCATGGGAGAGAGGGTGATTATGTCCTAAATTAGAGACTCTGAGAGGTAGGGTGGATTTAGAACACGGATGGATTTTGATTCAACGGTAGTTGTGATCTTCTCTTCCACCTCATTGTGGTTCAGGGTCAAAAGCAGCAAATAATTTCCATATCAATTTAAACAAACTCTTTGAGAGAAGCATCCAACATTCCAATCTATTTCATACTTGCCAAAGGTCTAAGCCCCATTATGAAAGGCAGTAACAGCAGGAGAGATGAAGACTTTGTAAAGCACGTTCCATAGCTGCATTCAGTTTCTGTAAAAGGTGAAGTCCATTTGCACTCCTCATTTAGCCGAATGAGAATGAGTCATTTGCTTAATGAATAATTTTAACTTGATTTCCAATAAGTGGATTAAGTAATTGAAAAACTTCAACACCCGGCAGAATATTTGTTGTAGCATTTGGAAAAGAAACCAGAGCCAGGTCCATCAGCAACGTACGATGGAAAATTCCTATTAGTCAACCTATCAATAAGGCTTCATTATTAAGCAACATTCTAATGGCTTGGCTACAGTGCTGACGTGTTGCAGGCATTTGCAATGTTACACCAAGGTTGCAGGCTACCCTGATAGGCCTCATGCTGTTAGTCCACTTTGTTAAATAGAAGTTGATTTTATATTTAGCTGTGCATGGAGTGTACAGATGAAACAAATCACTTCTATAAGCTCAACAAGATGAATAGTTGCTGTTGAAAACTAGCAAGGAGCTGGATGCAAGATTAATATGCAGTCCCAAGTTCCACTTCCTACAATTTTTATTGATTGTGTGAAAAAGTACTAAAATTCATGATTTCTTAGGTGAGTTAGATTGAAACTCTTGCATAGCTATAGTAGATGTAATTTCTCGGAAATGTACCATTTGTCTACAAATAGAGCTTTCCATTTGGGACCACGTGCAATGAATTCCACGATGAGAGCAAAGCCTTTCTGATGGCATCCTTTGCCACAACTGTACCCAGTCCCCAAGCTGGCTTCTTTCTACTCTTTGGTCTTTGCCAAGTTGCCTCCCTGGGAGGATTTCTTAAATGTCCCCTCCTGCTGTGGTCCAAATACCAGGACTTATTTGGGGAGTTTTGCTTTGTTTTGTTTTATTTTGTTTCATTCCCAAAAACCACAAAAGATTGAATGTTGATATATCTTAGCATTTAGATCTTTCTACTAACATCTGAATGACGTTCCAGCTAATTTGACACAGTGTTCCATCTTTTTTCAGTAGGCTTGAGGGAGAGAGGAGGCTATTAAAGCCTGTCCTTAATTATTTTACTTTCATGGTTGGTGTCTACATTTTGGTAGAATGAAAGCAAGGTATGGGTCAGTTTGGACTCAGAGCACATAGTCCAGTTCTGTCACTAGTTAGTAGTTTTAGAAAATACGTGGCTACATTTCCAACAGGTACACTGACATATTTATTTTTCTATTGAAACCCAATTATTTTAGTAAATTCTTTTTTTAGTTCATTTATTCATTTTGAAAGGGGGAGCACAAGTGGGTTAGAGGTAGAGAGAGAAGGAGAGAGAGAATCTGAAGCAAGCTCTGCACTACCAGCACAGAGCCCAATGCGGGGCTCAAACTCATGAACTGTGAGTTTCTGATCTGAGCCAAACTCAACAGTTGAGTGCTTAACCAACTGAGCCACCCAGGAACCCCAGTTTTAGGAAATTCTTGAACTCAGTTATGGTAGATCAAAGCTCCAATGCATCCATAAAGGCTCAGGTCTATTAACCTATGTTGAACTCCTTGATTCTTCAAATGAATTAAGCTCTGTAAGAAATCTGGGATTTGATTCTCCCAAAAATGTCTGTTGTCATTTAATATGAAACTTGAAGCTCAAACTATCCCTTTGGCTCAAAATCCAGGTGAGGTATGTCCTTTTCTTCAAGTTTCAACTTTGACTATGTAACAAGACCTGACTTCCAAAAGTACAGAGATATAAGTGACTGTACCCATTATATTTCCTATGTTTTGAGTTCACTTATGTCTTACTTTGTATATGATAGTGTTTTATTTCATTTTATTGTATTGTATTTTAAATAGATTTTATTTATTTATGATAATTTGTTGGCTAACATACAGCGTATTCAGTGTGTTCTTGGTTTTGGGAATAGATTCCAGTGATTCATCTCTTACACACAACATCCAATGCTCATCCCAACAAATGCCCTCCTCACTGCCCATCACCCATTTCCCCCTCTCCCAGCCCCCAATCAACCCTCAGTTTGTTCTCTGTATTTAAGAATCTCTTAGGGTTTACCTTCCTCTCTGTTTGAAGCTTTTTTTCTCCTTTCCCTTCCCCCATGGAGTTCTGTTAAGTTTCTCAAGTTCCACATATGAGTGAAAACATATGATATCTGTCTTTCTCTGACTGACTTATTTCACTTAGCATAATACCTTCCAGTTCCATCCATATTGCTGCAGATGGCAGGATTTCATTCTTCATCATTGCCAAGTAGCATTCCATTGTATATATAGGCCACACCTTCTTTATCCATTCATCAGTTGATGGACGTTTAGGCTCTTTCCATAATTTGGCTATTGTTGAAAGTGCTGCTATGAACATTGGGGTACATGTGCCCCTATGAATCAGCACTCCTGTTAGATATGATAGCATTGTAAAGCCCTCTAATTATATAGCACATTTAAGTTTGCTCAAAGAGCTAAATACCAATGCAAATTTCAAAGCAAGTGAGAATGAGTTCTAGTACTGAGATCATAATACACTTTGAAATAAAATAAGAGGAAATGAGAGTTATTTTTTTAAATTGGTGAATGGGCTTTAGCATCTCTTCTCCTCATGGTTTTGGAGTGTATTTACTGCTTCCTTGAATGTCAGTCAGAGAAGATATAGATAGGAGAAAACCATAATCACCCCACAAGAGAAGTAGCAGCTACAGAGGACAGCTCCCTCCAGAAATCTGGAACAGCTACAGAAGAAGTTCTGAGCAGGCCCGAACTAGATTGGAGGTTAGGCTGCTTCCTTGAAAAGAGGGTGATTGAATGGAACCCTGAATCTCCTCTGAAGATGTATATCTTCCTTACTCTAACTACGAGCTGTGGGCATTTGTAACAGAGACTTCTTTTGGGCAGTATTCTTCATTCCAACCTGTGTTTTCCACCACTTTTCTTAAAGAATGTGCCTTATGTTTTAGCACTATCGTTTCCAAGAGTATTAAAGCTGATTTTCTGATTTACCCACAGTAAAATATTTACTGACTTACCCACAGTAAAATATTTACATTTATGCACTAAATATTTACTTTATTTGGTTGCGTTAATGGCCCCATAATTCCTTACTACTGAATATCATTATTTAATCGATAATAATGAAATAGAATTTCTGGTGGTGATCTTTGCTACTAAATGTGTGAACATATTCTTTTTTAATTTTTTTTTAACGTTTATTTATTTTTTTGAGAGACAGAGGGAGATAGAACATGAGTGGGGGAGGGGCAGTGAAAGAGGGAGACACAGAATCTGAAGCAGGCTCCAGGCTCTGAGTTGTCAGCACAGAGCCCTACGCACGGCTTGAACTCATGGACCACAAGATCATGACCTGAGCCGAAGTCAGATGCTTAACCGACTGAGCACCCAGGTGCCCCCCAAAATTTTTAATGCTTATTTATTTTTGAGAAAGCAACAGAGACAGAGAGTAAGTAGGGGAGGGGCAGAGAGAGAGATGCACACAGAACTTGAAGCAGTCTCCAGACTCTAAGCTGTCAACACAGAGCCGGATGCGGGGCATGAACCACAAATGGCAAGATCATGACCTGAGCCGTAGTCAGAAGCGTAACTGACGGAGCCACCCAGGCGCCCTGATGTGTGAATATATTCTAATACCCTCTCTTAAACAGGACCTGACACGAGGACCTAATTTTAGTTCAACTGCATATTGCTCAAGAACGCTGCATCCTAGCGTCTGACTTCGGCTCAGGTCATGAGCTCGTGGTTAGTGGGTTCGAGCCCCGCATCGGGCTCTGTGCTGACAGCTAGCTCGGAGCCTGGAGCCTGCTTCAGATTCTATATCTCCCTCTCTTTCTGACCCTCCCCTGCTCACACTGTCTCTCTCTCTCAAAAATAAATAAAGATTTAAAAATTTAAAAAGAACGCTGCATCCTGTCTACCCTCTATGTTGAATTACGCATTAAAATTAAATTGCATTCTGGGAGGATTTCCATTGTCCACCTAAAGATTTGAAAATCACTGGGCAGAGTGCAGATCATTTAAAACGTTGCTTATTTCCAATATTGTCTCCTGTGTGTATTACTGTGTGGAGCTCTAAATGATTTGTTTAAATGGGCCATAGTTAATACGGCTAAAAGACGAATCATGTTAGTTTAGGCACATATTTATAGAAATAACATATACACATAATAGGTGCACTTTTGCTGCAGATACAAAACACAAAGATAAAGGCACAAGGCAAATCTGCCCTAAGAGATTACTAACGTTCCCCCAATACATTTACGCACTAATATCGCGTTGAATGCTCTCCACTGGCAATACCATGCTAATGTTGTTATCAAAAGCATGTTACTTTTTAATCCATTAAACTAAGATTACTGCTTTTAGTTGCTTATATATTTATATGCTTATCTTAATGTTATAGCACAACAGAGGACACATTTTAGCAGTATGTTGGTTATCTAGAGTATACTTGATTAATCCTAGACCTATCATGACATTGAAAAAATAGGCAAATGTAAACATCCAATGGAAAGTATTTTGAGATGTAAATTCTGTGCTGTATCCTATTAAAGAGGAATGCAGCACAAACAGAATTGCTTTATATCCTTCTCTTTCTCAGTTTTGCTTCTTTCTGCAACATTTGGTAGTAAGGGAACCATCACAGAAATTGAAAGATAAATATGACCACCTATAAATACAATAATGTTACCTTATAATTATCTTGAGGGTGGATGTTGGGCAAATCTGTGCTACCCTCTCTCAGTGTGGGTTGGAGGACTGTGGCACTAAGAATGCTGGTTCAAATCTCATTTTGAATTGCTTGATGACCAAGCACACACACGCGTGCACGCACGCACACGCACACACACGAAGAGGCCAGTGGAGACAGATAATGCTTGAGCCCTTCTGCTACATAAAATTTAGCAGCCATTACACAAATAATTGCTTTATTTTAGAAGCTTGTTCTAATTAAGCATTAGTCACACACTCTCCCTTGACCTCTGCTTCCTGTGTTAAAAATCACCATCCTAAAAAGCTTACTTTATGCATTCCGTAATTATAAAAAGTTCCCAGAAGAATGCAACATTTTATTGTTGCTTTTGAAAAGGGAAAAAACACATGCATATGTCTGTGTGTGTATATATAGGCATACGTTTATGTGTGTGAAGATACACAATTGTATTTCACAAAATTTTTGCAGTCATATTCCAAAAAGCACAAGAAAGATGAGAGAGTACGGGTGATGGTGGGGAAGGGAAGCTGGAGAAAGGAAAACAATAGGTACAAATTTCTACCAGTTTCCTCAGGCATCCATAGCAGCTGCTTAATGATACATGTATCATTATATCCTGGAGTAGTTCGAGGGCAGAAACAGACTTGATTACACTACAGACAATTGTTTCACAATAATTCTGGGCCATTTTTCATTAGCTGTCTCCCCTCACAGCAAAACGCGGGGTAATTTTTTTTAAGGAACAAAACAATACAAAACAAAACACAAGAAGGTTGTCCGGCAGTTAAAGATTTTTAATAATTCATCATGCGAAACATTTTAGGCTAAATGCTAAATTTCTCAACTATGACAACAAAGATGAGTGGGAAAAAAACACAGCTTAACTTGATTTTATAAAAACAATAGGGTAAAAAAAAAGAAATTGCATGTTCAGTTTTCATGATTACACCATACATTTTTTTTTGCCTTGCTTTGTCTGACAGGCTTTGTCACCAGCAGGTGGAAAAAAGAGTTTGTTTTGAGGAAATTGATTAAGATGCTGATTTCTTTTTAAACGACACATGGGAATCTGTCCTCTGGTTAACAATTAAGGATTTTTACATATCAGCTTACTGGATCCAGTCAAAGGTCCCATTGAAGTCTTCTTTCGAAGGAGGATGGAGAATTGTAGTCAGTGTACATGTCTTTCAGAGAGCACTGCATTAGGACCTTATTTTCCCTTCAGAGGATAATGATAACTAATGCTGTTAGGAGTTATGTCTCAAGCAACTCTTCAGAGTACTTGCTATGGATTACTTTATCCAATCACCACAACTGCCCTATGAGGGCGGAAGCCCTAGTATTCCCATATAGTAGACTCAACCCATTTTATGCATGGTCCCCTGGAGTGTCTGGGGACACTCTTGAAGCCCTTCTGAGAACCATACTTTAAATTTTTTTTAATGTTTTATGTATTTCTAGGAGAGAGAGAGAGAGAGAGAGAGACAGCGTGAGCAGGGGAGGGTCAGAGAGAGAGGGAGTCACAGACTCTGAAACAGGCTCCAGGCTCTGAGCTGGCATTCAGCACAGAGCCCAACGCGGGGCTCGAACCCACGAACCGCGAGATCATGACCTAAGTGAAAGTCGGACGCTTAACCGACTAAGCCACCTAGGTGCCCCAGCATACTTTAAATATATAAAATAAAACATAGGCTTACCTAAGAAATCAATTATATTAAAATAGCAAACAAAATATTTTAAAATTATTATATAGTTTTATTTATACTTCTTCATTAATGGAGTCAATAAGAATATCTATAAGGGAGGTCTAAAAACAACTATAATTTCAAAGCAGTGATGAGAAGAAACAATATTCTGAGGTAACCTCAATAACTCTGATGGAATGGACTTCCTGCGATCTCTGCTGGTGACATAGTCGTGGTACTGCTAATACAATTGTGATGTATTGCCTACCTTCCTAATCGATGGGAAACCTAACTTTCGGTTAAGGATTAGTGAGAATAAAGATATACTTTTTTTTTTTTTTAATGCAAGGTCATGGTCTCCACGTTATGAACTGTTGACAGTTACATGTTGTATCCCACCATGTAACAAACTCAAAAGGAAGTAAATAAAACCTCAGATTCATTTGAAAAACATGAGAAAAAGTGTCAAGTAAATAAGTTTAGAGAATTTGGAGTCTACTTTAATAAAAATGTAGCCGCCAATCTAAGCACTGTCTACTATGGAAGCTTCCAGGTTTTAATATAAAACATGTGGTTTTGGGGGCACCTGAGTGGCTCAATTGTTTGAGCGTCTGACTTCGGCTCAGGTCATGATCTCGTGGTTTGTGAGTTGGAGCCCCATGTCAGGCTCTGTGCTGACAGCTCAGAGCCTTGAGTCTGCTTTAGATTTTGTGTCTCCTTTCTGCACCTCCCCTGCTCATGTGTTCCCTCCCCCCCCTCCTCTCTCTGCAGAACAAGTACACATTAAAACAAAATTTTAAAAGATGTTGTGTTTTTCCCCCATGCATTCTCTTATCCTTCATAATTCGGCATTTTTTATATAACAGTAGATGAATAGGAAAGTACATATGCCAAAGTTCAAAGGACTAATGTTGACTGAAAAAGTTTTCATTAGGAATTGGCTGCCCTTTGTGTAAGAGGTAGTAACTTGCACTGTTTTTTTCAAGCTGGCCGATTCCCGGGCCAGTTCTCTTAGATTCAACAGGTCCCTTCTTACCACTGGGGCTTCCTCTATGTGGTCTCTTTCCCCTTCACAGAGGTCTCATCTGCTCCTCAAAGCTTTCTTTGACATCTCTTCATCCTCTGCTTTCCCCACATTATTCTCACTGTCTGGAGCATGTGTTTTGTACCCAGTGAGGCTGCTTTGTGCCTTTTGTCCAGTGATTTAAGGTCTTTTTTGATATTATCAATTGATCATGTTACAGATGGTCCCGTGGTTCAACTTTATGGTGGCGTGAAAACTATACCCATTTTGTAGAAACTGCACTTCGAATTTTGAATTTTAAATTTTGATTTTTTTTTTCCTGGGCTAGCGATATGCAGTTGGATCCTGTTTCTTGATGTTTAGGCAAACCACTGCTCTGGGTCAGCCATGTGGTCAGGAGGCTAAACAACTAATACACTTGCAAACATATGTACCCGTATGACCATTCGGGGGCCTTTGTGTTATGTAATTGTGTCTAACTGTTGGCTAACATATGTGTTCTGTGCATGTTTAAAGTAGGCTATGCTAAGCTATGATGTTTGGTAGGCTAGGTGTATTAAATGCAGTTTTGACTTAAGATGTTTCAAAGTTAGGATTGCTGTATCAGAACATAACCCATTGTAAGCCAAAGAAGATCTGTATATATATTTTATGCATATTTAGCCTAGCAGGTATATGGGGATCTTTTGCTAAACTTTGGCCTGCCCTCTGCAACCTGGATACACAGAATTGATACAGTGTATTTATGGGTTCATCTATGTGTACATATGTGTGTTAGCCACAATCCGTTTTTGATTTGCAAATTACTCCAGAAGATTAATGTCATTCTGATTCCCAAATATTCTATTGAAAGTGTACATTTTGTTTCTCTACTCTTATTTTTGACAATATACTTTTATGTCTTTCTGATCTTTTATCTTTTGAACTCTGTAGAACACTTCATTTGCTCCATCCAAAAATCTACATCGTGAGGACATATATCCTTATACTCTGTTGATGAATCATGTTAAAGGCTTGGATTGATATGGCAGCAGGAACATGTTCTCTACAGTTCAGCTTCCTGCCAGTATTTTTGCCACACTGCAGTCATGATGCTGGGTTTTCACATCACCCTCAAGAACATGATGATCCTCTGGAACAGGAAAGACTTGTCCTCTCTAGGAATAAGATCAGTCCCTGGGGTGCATGTATCTGGATATCCAAATGAGAAGACCTGAAGTGTTAAAAACTGTTTTGACCATTTCGGGTTGAAATAGAGCATGGTGTAGTGCTGGCACTTGATACGTATCTTTTGAATAAATAAGTTAATAGGTACAAAGCTCTGTTTGGACACATATTCTCTGGTTTTTGCTGTCACTTTTTCGAGGAAAAAAATAAATGATTGTAGATAACAGAACCCAAATTGAAAACATGGCAGGGGGTGGGTCTAGTGATGTTTCTTAGTTGTAGTGATGGTGGAATTTCCTTTGGTGTTGGAAACGCCCACTTCTTGTTGTTAAGCAGAGTCTACAAGAGGCAACAGACATGATAACAGACTGTAAGGGCACACACTAATGTCTGTTAATGTGGAAGGCACAGAGAGGAGGTGTGTTTAACACTGATATATATATATATATAATATATATTGTTGTATCAGAACAATATTATATATATATATATATATATATATATATAAAACCTTAGAAATGAAGTATGTTTTTAAAGGTAAAAAAAAAAATAAAAGGACCAATCAAGGTTTAGTTGAGAAGTGGAAACTTCTGTATGACTGTGAAAAAAAAAATGCCTAGCATATGTGAGAGAACAGGGAGAGTCTGAAAGAGATGCACGTGTAGAGGTAACTGAAGGATAGACTTTGAAGTGCCTTATTGGCCAGAAAGCCAATGTGTGGAAGTTCTTCTACCAAAAAAACAGAAAGAAACAAAACAAACAGCAACAACAACAAAAACCAAAACCCAAAACCAAAAACAAACAAACAAACAAACAAACCCCCCCCCCAAAACCTAATAGAGATCTTTAAGAGAATGAAATAATTAGATCTGTTTTATGGAATGACTTCAAGCAATTCTGTATTTAAGCGTTTAGAAAAGTGTATTTCATGCAGATTTTCCCCAATTTTTCAAGTTGAATCTGTTCTGCTTTCCTTTGCCTAACACCATCCTTTTCATTTTCTTCCATGCATGATGCCAGCAGCAAACTGAATACCACAACATAGGCAATGTCATCATCTCGCCAGAGAAGGACAATTTTATATCATTCCTGCTTTTGAGCCCACTGCTTTTTGACTCTATGAATTATGGTCCATGATTGGGTCAGTAGATGACAGCTGAATAAGGCACCTCCATCTAGTTTGTGTAGCCTGGTATTGCCTGAGAAGCCTTCAAGGTTTGGCCAATAGTTTGAGGGAAGCTTCTTTGTGAATGAAATATGGAGAAACACAGAAGACCTGAGACAATTTCAGTGTTTCCAAAGACCTTGGGAACTCATTCTTCCCCCGCCCCCCAAAAAAGTGGTACATCTTCATTCCAAAGAATCAAAAAGGAAAAGTATCCCAGAAAAGCAGTGCTTAATGGCTTTAATATGAAGATCCAATTTGTAAAGAAAAAGAAAGCTAAGGCAGGGGATTTGGAATGTAAGAGATGACAGGATAAGAGAAATAAACATCCTTCTTAACTTTATTCATTAATTGATGACATTTTTACCCATATGCTTCAGATGTTGAGTCTGATTTCTTTCAAAACAAAATTTTAAAATACTGCAACGATTTAAACCAAGAAATTGTTCAGAATACTTAACTAGATATAATAGAGATAGTTGAATACAAAGATTAACAATAATTTGTCTTCAATTTACCTCAAAATGTTTGTAAATAATGGACATTGCTTCCAGCTGGACTCAAAAAACAGAACAGATAAGTGGGGGAGGGGGGGTGAGGGAGGAAACCCAAGCAGTCAGTCTATCTTCTTTAATGGCAATACAGTCCAGATTTAGAATGGCTCTGATGATCATTGTTTCCCCTTTGAGAGTTTTCCCTTCTTATCTTTGCAAGACCAGAGTCTGTGCCCTGAGAAGGTAGGTCAGGTGGGAAGAAGACCAAAGGAGCTTGATCTTCCAGAATTCTACCACTGTGGAATAAATTTTAGAGGCTCTCATATGAGAAATGGGAATCCTAAGAATAGACAGGGGATGAACAGAGGTAGAGCAAAGACATTGAAGTGTTAATTTCTCAGAGTACTTACTAACAAGGCTAAGAGTAGGACCCAGAGTCCTTGAGCTAAGAACAGAGTGTGGATATTTCAAGAATACTCTGAAGTGAACACCATGTTTATTAGCCCACAAGCCTATTTCAAAGCCTTAGCAGGATGCTACTTTTCACTCTGGATATGATATACCTGCAGCATCACCCAATATCTACTTGAATCTGGATTTCCGGTAAAGGGGAAGGGGATATCAGGATGTCCACTCAGTGTAGCCAAAGTTCTTGATGAAACTCTTGTGGGAAGAGCAGGGACTCTTAACATAGTATCTGGAAAAATTCTGAGTTCCCTAGAAGACATGAAATGGATCTTGTGTCACAATGTTCATGAGATTGAGAGTGTAAATCACTTTAGGAGGGTGTCACTTTTCACTTGACCAAGGCCTGACTCAGACACCAGGAAGAATTGTTTTGATGAGCAGTCTGACAGGTTACCACATTCTTCTCAACTTGCAAGTGTGAATGTTAGCTCTCTAAAGTCAAGGGAAAAAATAAACATGATTAAAATATGCTGCAACAGGAAATGAAGCCATCTGATGCATGTTGAGTCGAGGTTATTCATGACTCTCAAGAAATCAGATTCCTCTTCTCTTGTTTCATGACTGTGCTTAATCATCTTCAGCTGGTCTGCTCCAGGGCCTTCTGACATATAGCCTCATTTAGCCTCAAAGATGTTCTCTGATACTTCTGAGAACCCCACAAAAGAAGGGAGACACAGGATAGCTGCCTCATGTTCTGTCCTGTGACTGAAGCTGGTCCCTAGAGTTCTCTCAATAAGGAGATTCAGACAACTCTCTCTCTCCCAAGAGTTTTTTTGTAACTCAACTGACTTTACACACACACACACACACACTCACATGCTTACCTGATGCCCAGATGTAACAAATACAATTATAGACACCCAGTCAGTTAACTTTAAATTGTAAACAGGAAAAAATTGTTTTGGTTTCAATATACCTAAAAATTGCATGGACAGATTTCAGGGATCTTTGTGCATGCACACAGTGTGTCTGTCTCACCAACCAGAGAGCCACCCTGGGGACAACATCTCAGCATTGTCGCAGAAGGATGGTGGACTTGGAAGAATAGGGGATTTTAATATCAGAAGGAGTGTAGGGTAGTGATTAATATTAGAAAGAGTGGCCTGGTGTCCAGTTCTGTCAACCTTACAATCTTTGGCAGGTGATTTATCCTTTCTAAGACACAGTATCCTCACCTGTAAAATGGGGATAATTCGATTAACAACAGCTAATATTTTTTGAGCACATACTAAGTAGTAGGCAGTATTCTAAAACCTTTACATGTGTTGACTTATATAATTCTTACACTGGTACTATGAGGTGGATATAATTATTAGTATTATCCTCATTTTATGTCTGGGGATATAGGGCCTTGAGAGGCCAAATAAGTCCCCCAGGGACAGAATTACTCAGCAGTGGAGTTTTGAATTAAGGAAGAATTCAGGAAGAATTCTGGAAGAAAGTTTAACTCTATAGTGTCCAGAATTAAGATGTGTATGGCACCAAGCCCAGTGACAGGTGAGTACCTAGCACTTAATCTGTGCAGCCACCAGCCTTATCAGAGATAGCTCTGCCTGGCCCCTGGAGAAAGCAAACTATCAATATATGAGAACATAGTCCAGGAGGAGAATTAGAGATTACTCCCAGCAGGAGCAAGTGACTAAAATCCAACAGGCGGTCTCTACCATCTAACAGAATCCATCATGAGCTCTGACAGAGCAAAGCCAAAAAGTTGGAGGCTTTGCTGAAACCTTTCTGACCTGAGAAGACCTTACGTAATCAGAGCTGACTCTAGCCTGGGTCCTGTCCACTGCTGTGAGACTAAAGTGTCTGCCCTTCAGTGTGCTCAGTTTATCTTTTTGTTCTTATTTGTTCATTCATTTCTATGAAAATATTTATTGAGTTCGTTCTATGTTAGACCAACTGGGTGTTGGGCTAGGTTCTACAGGTACCAATATAAACACAAGATCATGCAGTTTGTGCAGATGCAGGTCTATAAAGATAAGATTTCAATGCAGGGTGATGCAGGCATCAATAGCAGAGGTGGTTCAGAGTTCCAAGAAAGCAGCTTACTTAAGGCAGAGGGGAGGGTAGAGAGGGGCTATAAGGAGATCAGAAAAGACTCCTTCAAGCAATGGTGATGGATTTGGACTGAAAGAGGATTCTCACTGCCAACATCTGCTGAGTTCCTACTATATGTCAGGGACTACTCTAAGAACCTTCCATATGTTAACTCATTTCATCAGGAGCCCACCACTATTGTTCTTATTTTACAGATGAAGAAAAACAAGCATAGTAAACCAAATTCAAGTAACTCTTCCCCAAATTATGCAAGTATTATGCAGATGAGCTCAGATTTGAACCCCAGTGACTGGCTTCAGAGTCCATGCCTTTTATCACTATGCTGTTCTAGTCAAACAAGGGGTTTCCTGGTTAGTTGTGAGGGCAGGTATCACAGCCAAGGACTAGAAAATGCACAGGAGCATGCATGATGAAGTGTGGGGAGAGTGATGGGCAGGAGGGACATGAACCTGGAAAGGTATGCTGTGTAAAACTTCCTCTGTTATTATGGTCATTAGATCTTACCATGAGCAAACCCGGAAGGGCTGGCAGCAATGGATCAAGGATCAGATTTGTATTTTAAAAAAGGTAATTCTGAAATACGGAGGACACAATGGATGAGAGTTTTGCTGGAGGTTGAGACATCAATTAGAAGATTCTTGGGGCACCTAAGTGGCTCAGTCGGTTACACCTCTGACTTCAGCTCAGGTCATGATCGCATGGTTGGTGAGTTTGAGCCCCGCATCGGGCTCCATGCTGACAGTGTGGAGCCTGCTTGGGATTCTCTCTCTTTCTCTCTCTCTCTCTGTCAAATAAGTAAAACTAAAACTTTAAAAAAAAGAAAGTTTTTGCAGCCATCCACCTCAAATAAGACTAATGTCTGTCTGTGAGGTGATATCTCATTGTACTTTTGGTTTGTATTTTCTTGATGAGTGATATTGAGCATCTTTTCATGTGTCTGTTAGCTATCTGATGTCTTCCTTGGAAAAAAATGTTCATGTTTTCTGTCCATTGTTTAATTGGATTATTCATCCTGTGGGTGTTGAGTTTCATAAATTCTTTATATATTTTGGATACTAACTCTTCATCAGATATGTCATTTGCAAATATCTTCTTTCATTAAATAGGCTGGCTTTTAGTTTTGCTGATTGTTTCCTTTGCTGTGCAGAAGCTTTTTATTTTGATGAAGTGCCAATAGTCAATTTTTGCTTTTGTTTCCCTTGCCTGAGGAGACATCTCTAGAAAGAAGTTGCTATGGCCGACGTCAAAGGGTTACTGCCTGTGTTCTTCTCTAGTATTTTTGTGTATGTTAACTAACTAGAATTTAAATAAAATCTTTAAAGAGAAAGACTCATGTCTTCCTGTGTAGTATTGTAGCACTATACCTAGTATACAAGGGGTCTTTCAAGGAATTAAATATTATTTGAAAAGGATATTAAAATAGATGGGAATATATCTGCATTTGTTGGCACTTTACCCAAGAATTCTACCTCCAGGTGCAATAAGGCAATTAATTGTAAGGCAAGATGATCCAATCATTGAAAATGGGTGTTACAGTTTCATCCCAGTAAACTATAAACCCTATAATCCCTTCTAAATGTAACTGCAAATCTTCTTTGCTTTTCAATAAATATTTAATAACAGAGGATTGCAGAGGAAGGCTATACTTCAAAAATCCTAATTGCTCTAAAGAAAGCATCTGTAGACCTAGCTATTAACACACCTAATTTGTTGCTAAGATGCATTTATCAACCAAGATGATCGACCAAGATGCAACCAATGACTCGTCTAATCCTTGGGTGGGTAGGAGATAGAAAACTGACAGCTGCATTGTCTCTCACTCAGCAGAAATTTTATGACTCACCCTTTTTAGATCCAATTTGTCTTTTATTGATAGGCTGTGTAATCCAGTTTTATCCTGTGTTTCATTAGTTGCATGATGATTTTCCATTTTTCCTATACTTCATTTTTTAAACAATATTCATTTTTCCCTATTCCACATGCACTCAGAGAGTTTTTAAAGTCAAAGACCCTATTGATGCCTTATCCTCAGCTATTTTATTCTCCAACTCAACTAGTTTATTCAACAAATATATATTGAGCATCTATTTGGAGGCAGGTCACTATTCTAGTCTCTCAGATAAGTGGTGAGCCAAACAGATAAAGCCACTGCTGCCACTGGACTTGGACTAAATGGAGAAGGCAGACAGTAAACAAATCAGACACATAAAAATATTGGAGTCAGCTCACACAACAGATTGTGTTAAAGGTTTTGGCTTGTAATTCACTGTCAAATGGCCTCAAAATGGATGGAATAATCATTAAAACTAAGGTTGTTGCTCCCTGATATTTCTCTAGATTTTACTCAATTAATTAAAAAGGTATGAATCATCTGGAATTGACAGCAGGGGCTTGGGGCATAGACACTGGACAGAAAGTCAAGGGACTCTCATTCTTAACCTGACTTCCTCACCAACGATTCCAATTTATTTGAAAATGACTATTGTTATCTTATTGGAAAATAAGTTTTATTTCTGTAACTTGCCCACAACCCCATCTAGATGAGAACTACCACAGGAAAACTTAAATTTCTGTAATATCGAAAACAGCAACTAATATGTTCACAGAAACAATCAATTTTTTCCAGAGAAACTATCATGATTCAAAGTTAATCTGTTCCAAGGAAAGGAGCTGGAATTGGTTACTGACATGCAATCATTCATTTCTTATTTTACCAACAGTAATTAAATTGCCCGGAACTGTTGTCATTTAACAGCCTATTAATTGACTAATGTGCATTACTTGCATTCAGAGTATAGGTAAAATCCAGGGATTAAGCAAGAAGGAAAAGAGATTTGCAAACTCCGCCTGTCATCCCAAAAGGGGTAAATTCACCTCATACTGCAAGGTAATTTATAAATGCACAGGTCGCCTGTGTTTCAGAAGAGGGGAACAGGTCAGCCTGGAATTATGGAGGAACAGGAACCTACAGGTTAGAGCCACAGAAGTTGGTGTCCTGAAATGCTTCTCATGAACAGAAGGACCCACTACCCTTTACCATCACCAACATGCCTCCTCTGCTATACCTTGTTTTCTCATGAACAAATTTATTCACTTTTGCCAATTCATCCCCAGATTGCTTTCTAAGACATGTTATTTTACATTCCTAGTAGGAGTCATTCCCATTTCCCTAACACTTGTGTAGCACTTTGCTACATTCCCATGTTTTATTTTTCTTTTCCAGTTTTAGAATTTTAAACATAATTGGTTTGTGAGAACCTTGTAGCATATTCTGAGGGCACAGCCTGTGCCTTTGCCAAGGTCTGAGGCTTCCTGGGATCTCTGCATCTTGGAATTTCTGGGATATCAAGTAGGCCATGGAAGACGTCAAATGATGTTCCATGAATTGAATTGAAATAGGAAATAATTTACTATTAATAAGGTCAAAAGGAAGTGACAAAACTGACATTCACTAGCGTTATTAAAAAGTTGCAGTTCTGGGATCTCATTTTAAATTGCTAGCAACCCAAAGGCAAGTATCTCTTTCACTCATAAAATTTTCTTCAAAGCCTCTTGTCCCCAAACAACATTTCTATCGAATTACTCACAGAGCCACTAAGAGTCCCTGTCTCCTTTCTGAAGCCAGAAAACTTCCTCTCCTTGGACTTCCGGTATAACGTCCCTGTTAAAATCGTATCACGCTTGCCAGGAAACCTTTTTGCCTAGACTCATTACAGTCCTGGTAAGTATTTATGCCTCCTCCTGTTTCTAAGTAGTGCATTCTGCTGACCTTGCCTGAGTAGTGCCTCCCTAGGCAAATGCTCTTACTGCTCAATGCCTCAGTTCACGGTCTGTAAAATGGAGATAATAGTGCTTCTTAATTTCCTGACACAATGAGTAAGTTGGAGAATTACTTTGGCGGGGATCTGAAAGTATGGATGGGGCAGAATAAAGTAAGATGTCATAGTTCTCTTCACTTGGGATCCTTGATAACCCATTCCCTTTCTCCTTCTCCTTCCTCTTCCCCTTCTCCTTCCACTTCCTCTTCCTCTCCTCCTCCTCCTTCTTCTTCTTCGAGATGTGGGAAGAGACTAAGGTGGGGAGAGAGAGAGAGAGAGAGAGAGAGAGAGAGAGAGAGAATATTAAGCAGGCTCCACATTCAGCATGGAATCCAACATGGAGCTCAATTCCACCACCCTGGGATCATGACCTGAGCTAAAATCAAGAGTTGGATGCTCAACTGACTGAGCCACCCAGGCACTCCATTTTGCCTCTTATTCATTGTGGATGACATTAAGTAGTCTCATATTTCTCCAGTAGGATTGACCTATAGAATAGTCTATGGTCTCTTATTTTGGAGCACTGGTTCTTTGTATAAATAATACAGTTGTAGAATAAATGTATCCTTATATGTTTATAAAGTATAAGTAAAACTAAAGGTATAAGATTAAGTTGTATACCCTGAAGCATGAATTCAGAATTGACTTATTTGATCTTAGTTAATTGTCAGCCTCCAAGACAAAGAAAGAGACCTTCTTTATAAGTGGGCAACATGGATGGTTTTGAAGTACAAATTAAAGTACAAGTTTATAAGTGTAACTGTGCCCACTTAGGTTGATGTGTGACCTTTGGTAAGTCTAAACCTCACTGTTTTCATCCATTCTATGAGTCTTTGTAAACTAAACAGAACTGACTGTGTTAATAAAATTCACAAGAATTAGCCTGGTGCATTTGTCAGAAATCAAGACCAACTCTAATCAACCTTTTCTAAAGAGAGTAAAATATATATTTTCCTTTCTTTTTGGAGTCTATGCAAAACATTTTAATACGTTTCACTTCCTCCCAGCCAAACTAGCCATAGGATTAACTTTACCATTCTGTCAATGTATTCAGTCTACTTTTATTTTTAAGGTCAACTTTCTGTAACAATGTAAAATTCCTAGAATTTGCTTGTGAAAGGCTGGTAGAAGAGAAAGTCATGACTAGAGTCCATCCTGAATCCTTTCAAAACATATTCTATCAGAAACCATAACTGTGATGCCCGGATGTATGTAGATTTCCTGTGGCACATCAGTAGAGTCCTCACAGGGTGACCTCTCTCCACTGAAAAATACTTTTCTTTTTTTTAAAGTTTATTTATATCTTTTGAGAGAGAGAGAGAGCAAGAGGGGGACAACAGAGAGAGAGAATCCCACTAATACTGCAGAGCCCAATGTGGGGCTCTATCGCATAAACCAAGAGATCATGACCTGAGCCAAGATCAAGAGTCGGATGTTTAGCCAACTGAGCCACCCAAGAGCCCCACTGAACAGTGCTTTTGAAGGACAGATCTTCAGTCAACATGGATGCACCTATCTGTATTCTACTCTTTGTTTCTGTAAAAGAAGTTTATTCAGTGCTTACTACCATAAATATATAATACTGTATTAAAGCACTTCACATATATTATCTCTGCTCAAAGTCCAGGAAAGGGGCTCAAGGTCCTTCCTCCACATTACTGCAAAGATAACACAAGAGGTTCCAGTCAATACATTTCTTAGAGACATGTGATTCTAAGTCTTGTAATTATGTACAATTTGTAATTATGGTGTGAAAAGCAGTATTTCATAATAAGAGATGGCTGTCATCAGGAGAGGCTCAGGGAGTTTTGGAAAGACTGAGGGAGACTTCCTAATGTGCTGGGTATTAAGCAGAATAGATTCACTCTTTTGCCAAAGGCCAAACAGCATCTAAGACAGGAGAGCATTGCCTGGCACGGCAAAACCCCATTAAAAGCAATAAATGAACACATTCAGCTGATATCTGGATAGTGTTCTGAAATTTGAATTCAAAAAACTACACAGTACATTTTATTTTATTTTATTTAAAATTTTATTTTTAATGTTTTTTTTTATTTATTTCTAGGAGAGAGAGAGAGACAGCGTGAGCAGGGGAGGGTCAGAGAGAGAGGGAGTCACAGACTGAAACAGGCTCCAGGCTCTGAGCTGGCAGTCAGCACTGAGCCCGACGCGGGGCTCGAACCCACGAACCGCGAGATCATGACCTAAGCAAAAGTCGGATGCTTAACCGACTAAGCCACCCAGGCGCCCCTACACAGTACATTTTAATAACAAATTGCTGATCTGAAAATTTTCTAGGAGAATCTATTGTGTATCATAAGTTGATGGTTCATCTCATGCCTCTGTAGAAATCTGTAGGCTGAGAAGCCAGACTGTCTGGCTTATAAATTGCAACATTATTTTTCTTAAATCCCCAACATTCATTATTTCAGTTCAGTAAAACAGTAATTTAAACAATGACTAAAAATGTGTAGGAAAAAATACATTGAAGGCTGTGGAACAATTTATTAATAATGGTAGGACATTTTCTGCAGTACTTTTAATGCATCACTTAGGACTGTATTGATTCAGCATCAAAGTTCTTGGAAACAGGCCTCTTACCAATATCTAAGATCCTGATGTTGTAATTGAACTAGAAAATGTAAGATTTCTACTGTTCCTGCTGAGAATTCTTCCCAATAAATGTGTGTTTTCCACTGGGGTTAAAACCACTGCTACTTGTGTTTTTAATTTTTCCTCCTGTTTGTTTTTTCATATTATTCAGTTTTCTTTTTTTCTCTCTCTCTCTCCTTTACCAGAAAAACAGACATATGAGACACTATTTATTCCTCTAAGACAACTTGCACTTTAGGGGGCCATTTGAATGATAAACTTTGTTATAACTTATAGCCAGAAAATCACCAGTGTGCAGTATGAAAGAACTGGAAAATGTATTAGTGTTTAACTCTATAAAGTGGTTGAGTGAAACTTTTAGCAGAGATGAGCTTTTGTGATTTCTCCCATTGTTTTATGTGTTTTCCTGTAAAAAGTTTAAGAAATGTCTCCATTTGCAGCCTCATTGAGAAGACAGGGCACGCCCTTCTGAACTTAATGAGTTGCATATGAATGTGTTAGTACCACAGCATTTGTTTTCTGGGAGGACAAAGAACTCTTAACTAAGGTTAAAGCTGATTCTAGTGCTCAGTAGATGCGTGACTTTGGAGAAGGTGTTTTATGTCTTTGAGCATCTAAAAGAGAAGCGGTTGGGCAAGGTCATCTCTAAGGATCTCCATTGCTGTAACATACCTTGGCAGAGTGTTTTCCGAAGCTGGAGGAAAGCAAAAAAGAGCTACTTGAAGAAAGCTGACGGAATATGCCTCATTAAGGAGTGTTGAGGAAAAACAGTACCATGAGTTTCATTGAGGTGGGAAGAAATTTAGCTGACACATAGCTGTAGAACCAGTATTTGCACACCTGGGTTTTGGGACCGTGGATCCTGGATGTAGTAGATGCTGTGCTGTGCTAGTCAGATATCCCCTTCAGGACTCAGATGCTCATTCATCAGTCAACTTGAACTGGGACTTGGTTTCTGATGCCTCAGACACATTCCTCTTCTGGTACTACTCTCAGCTGAAGAGAACTACTTTAATGAAGGCTATCCCTCCTTCTTGGGAAAAGTCTGTGTCTAATGATCATTCCATGTAAGGAGGGTACAAAGGTTTAGTTGTTTTTTCTCAATTTGAGACAACGCTGAACGATCATCCCAGCTCAGAGTGCCTTATAAGATTGTGGGGTCCTCTGAGGCTTCTGTTACAAATGGATGACGCTTTACTTTACTTTCTCTCTCTGCCAATTTTTACTTCCCTCATTTCCTTCTGGGTCATGGACATGAGAGAACTCCCCAGTAAACTTCCCACCCAGAAAATGGGAAATAAAAGCTGTAGTGTTAAAGATCCACTAAGAGATGGGTTGAGGTCAGGGATAGTGAGGTAACAGGCAGGGAAGAATCGGACAAACAAAAACTGGAAAGCAATTGGATCCTACCCAAATTGAGTTAGTACAGATAATATATTAGAATAAGGTACTTCCTTTGTCCAGTAGAAATAACCCATTTAGGCACTTCGGGGGGAAGTCTCTGTTAGAATGCAATAAATATTTTAGTAGAAGGAGCTTTAGACAACAAACTCCAGTGATTGCTATGATATTTTGAGCTGTTAGTGTAATAGTGAAGTCAGTGGAGGGGGGGCAGAGGTTCTTCCAGAGAAAGGAATCCACTAAAGCACATGGTATTTTTGAGGAATGAGATCCAATCCACCAGAGGTAGAAGCAAGAGCACTCCAAAATCTTTGGAAAGCATAACTTTCTGCCAAGAAAAAAGTAAGGACTCCATGCCAGTTCTAACAGAAATCTTGAGAGAGAGACAGAGAGAGAGAGAGGAGAAGAAGAAGAAGAAGAAGAAGAAGAAGAAGAAGAAGAAGAAGAAGAAGAAGGAGGAGGAGGAGGAGGAGGAGGAGGAGGAGGAGGAGGAGGAGGAGGAGGAGGAGGAGGAGGAGGAGGAAGACAAGGGCAAGGAGGAAGAGAGAGGTGGGCAGAAATTTGTCTCCCTATGAACAGTGATACAGAAGATTGTATTTCTTAAGACATAATCTCAGGAAACATAAGTGGACATTTTCTTGTCCATTTTGCTTTCTGAGGAAGTCACTTGAGGAACTTGTTGAGAGAATAGATATTCAAGTAGTAAGCAACTTGGGAAGGAGAGAGGTAGGGTGTTGACACATTCAGGGCTTATTATTCAACTTTGATGCCAGATATTGCTTTAAAAACATTGTAAAGAGCCAGAAACTCCTCCTCCTTCTCTCTCCACAACATTTTATTTCTGTGCAGCTGCAGTTTAATTGTATAGTGTTTCATATTCATATTTACTACAGTTCATCTTACTATGTTTGGACCTTGCTTACAGCCAATTGTCAATCTTTTCCATTCTGATTTGATCATTCACTGTTTTCTGTAACCCATCCTCTACTCCCACTATTTCCCCTACTCTGCATTGTGCTGCCCATTATATTGTTAGACATACACCACAACATCCACTAATAAGAATGTAATTGGTTATATCATTTAAGTTTCTCCAGAAAAATTCACTCTTTATACAGTAAAAAACAAACAAAACCAGAAACACAAGATTTCCATCTTTTCTCCTCCTCATCATAGCATTAGATATTTTTCTTTCTAATACCTACTAGCACAGATATAAAAATGCTGGACCCCTTATGAGCATATCCATGTGTTAGTGAAAGGTTTTAGCTACAGAGTGTAGACATCGACTCTCATTAATGTAAGCAGGAAATAAATTTCAGGTAATCCTTAGAACTAATGGATGAGTGAAGATTTGGGTTTGGAAAATGGACAGGGATATAGAGAGCTGAGGTCACCTTGCAGTTAAGGTACTGCAGGGACTATCTCCTCATGGGTCGAAGCTGACGGCCAGCATCCTTGCTTTCAGGTGCTGTCACCATGAATGGACTCACCCATTGGGTGATTTCCCCACAATGGAAAGGGGTTTTCTATGCTCGACAGCCAACCTATTTAGCTGCTCAGTCTCCAAATACATATTTCTTCTCACAGTTATATTAAAACGGTACCTTTCCCAAAGTAATGTAACTCCATGAGAAACTAAAATGGCCAGGTGATGGCCATTCCTTCCCTTATTCTCTCATGATCCTGGTTAGATATTCTGAAACCTATGGAACAAGTTGTAAAATGATCAACCGCCAACACACTCTATATACAAGTGTGGGGAGAAAGATAGAAGCAAAAAGGGAAATTAAGACACAGGAAAGCACACATTCACAACAAGAAAGAAAAATTATGGATAATAGCTCTAGAAATTGTGGATAGCAGGTAATGAGTCCTAGCTGGTATTTAATACATTCCTTTTTCACATTAATTATGTTCTCTTTGCCTCTGCTTAGTACCTCATTTGATCAGATTTTTTTCCTAGTATGGAAACCCAAATCTTGGTGATCTTCTCTTTTTGGGATTATCGTGATCCATTATCTTTGGCCACAGAGCAGGGTAGTATGTTGAAATACCCTGAAGGCTTCTCTGGATTCTATTTACATGTCCCATGTACTGTGCACAGCAATCCTAATTCTCCTTGGTAGTCAATGTCAATAACAGAAGACAATAATACAACTAACCTTATACTTTAGCTTTTGTACCCATGAGTTTAAGACTCTGAAATGTCTAAGTAGTAGTTATAGATTCTGACTTAAAAGTGTTATCTTCTATCAGAGGAAGAAGTTCTTTCTTGATTACTAAAGTCTCCAAATTTGGAGGAGCTCAGAGTTGAGAAAGCCAAATGAAAAATCCTTTAAATAGATCATTCCCTGAGAGTGAATATCCACACTTCTATCCTTTGGATTTTGCCAACCTATATTCTTACTCATTGAAATAATAATACTGCCTATTGTTTAAACTGAATCTTAGATCATGTCACCATTCTAAAGCCATCTGCATCTGGTTGATGACATGGTTAAGACCTTGAACTCCATAGGCATTATAACATTGTTTCAGTTGTTCAGCTGTAAAGCAAGTTCCTGCATGGAAATCTGTTTTCTGATTGTACAGAACATGTTCCATAGGTTCACTGGTGCTGTTGTTTACAGGGCAGTGACTGGAGTGAATACAAATTAAATTCCACAAAACCTGTATTTTTGTGAAGACAAATTGATATCCTGATCACAAGTGAATGGGGTTAAATAAAATCAAAGTGTTGTAGGTGTCCTGGAGGTGTGGTATCAAAGATGGACCTTTGCCTCTACTATTGCTTGCCAGAAATTGCACATTGGGAGATAGAGTAACCATGTTGGTGAAGTTTAAAATCCATGTTATTGAGTCTATGTCTAGCCTCTAACAATGCCACCATGTCCCTTTGTTCATGAAATAAACACTAGAGTGGCTGGAGATAGGAGTTGGCAAGAACACATAAGGGAGGTCCACATGTTTATTTCAGTTTCTTTAGGGAATATTTTAGTACTCATAGGAAATATAAATATTTTCCAATTTGGGATCCATTCTGTGAGGCCCATTCACATACCTTTACTGTTAGATTCTTGTCAGTTCTCTAATCCTGTTCTAAAACATCATGTGAAACCATCAGTTATTGCCAGTGAATCAATGCAGAATCTTATTCCCAGTAATCTCTCTCTCTCTCTCTGCAGGTAAAGTGACTGAGATGTAATCACTGAGTTTAAACCCAATGTATTTCCCTTCTCCACAGTCATCTTGGGTCACTTCTGAATGTGGCTAAAATGCCATAGAAGACCTTTTGTCTAGAGTTGACATCACTGCCAATCTATTGAACCCAGAATATTCTGATGTTCCTAGGAAATTCTCCAAGAGGCCATCAGTCATTCAAGAGAGTGTATAATTGTGATAGGAGTGGATATTCTGAGAATGTGACCAACATGTGTGTGAAACTTCCTTGTATCTTCCTGACCTGGTCACTTCCAATATCATACATCTATATATGATATCTATCTATATCTATCTATCTATCTATCTATCTATCTATCTATCTATCTATCTATCATATCTATCTATCTATCTATCATCTATCTATCTATCTATCTATCTATCTATCTATCTATCTATCTATCTATTGTGATTGTGTATATGTATTTATATGCTTTGATTTAATGACTAACTGTTTCTAGGAATAAAAGAATTTATGAACAAATGGAGCATATAACTTCCAGGTCTTATTAGTCAACTCAGATTGCCTGGTTATTTGGTGTCCCAGGATCAGTTGTTCAGTCTCCAACAGGGCCCAGTTAGATGCAGGTTAAAAGCTATTTATAAAGAGAAAATAATTATTTGCTGAAACAAACATAAATTTACTACAGAATTCTAGGTTCTATAGCGCCTACTCATCTATTTTTGTTGTATGGATCCTATAATCAATTAACTGCTACCAAATAGCTCTGTGAATAAGACCATTTTGCTTCCCACACTGATCCTGGTCATTGGGTGATTAGTTTCAGCTTGCACTTAGTGGTTAAAAGCTGTCCACTTGGCATCTGACACACTGGACACCTTCCACTCTATTAAAATGAAGGAATGCACATATGAATTGTGGAGTTACAAGGTATAGAGAAGTGGCCATTAAAGTGTTGTTTAAAAATACTGGCTTATTCTCCCTGATTTATTTCTCCTTATTTGAGAATGGTGGCAAGAAGCTAACATGAAATTGTAGTTCCACATTTCTATCCTCCAAAGTTATTGAACTCTTTTTCCTTTTTCTTTTCTAATTTTATTGAGGAATAATGGACAAATATAATTATATATATTTGAAGTGTACAATGTGATGACTTGCTATACATGTGCATTTTGAAATGATTGGCAAGATAACACATTCATCACCTCACATAACTCTGTGTGTGTGTGTGTGTGTGTATATGTATACATATATATATAGTATGTCACCATGCTATACATTAGGTCCTCAAAACCTTATAGCTGAAAGTTTGTACCCTCTGACTTACATCATCCTGTACCTGCACTTCCAGGTTCATTGCAGCATTCACAATAGTTGAAGTATCTGGAAAGTTCCTAAATGTTAATCAATGTAAGAATGGATAAAGAAAATGTGACCACATATTATAATTACATATTAGCATGTTATATAATATTTTATACATATATATGGAATATTATTCAGCAAGTAAAAGAAGAAAATCCTGCCATTTGCACTAAGATGGCTGGACCCAGAGGACTTTATGCTAAGTGAAATAAACCACAAGAAAGACAAATAATGGATGGTATCACCTATATGTGAACTCTCTTTCCTATATTAAGTCAATACATCTTTGGCAATTTGCCTTTGCTTAGAGTTGGCTATCACAGTATTGCTTAGTGTGGACTTACCTCATATACAACTGTCACAGATAGATGTCATGTTGTATTTACAATTATATTTGTTGCTGCTTCTTCTAGCATACTCAGAATATACTCCAACATTCATTAGACAGATTTTCAATAATCTATATCAGAAAAGTCCAACAATAATTGGGTGTATATGGGATATCTCACTCATTTTTGCCTTTAATTAGCTCCTTGGTGCATGCTAGGCTTTGTTTGATTACAGATATGGACATATCAAAGGGTCTGCACTATTAGCACTGGCTTCCCTCTTGAATGGAGAATCACCATATAAGACAAAGAGATGCTTCAGGCAAATACTTTTTATTTATTTATTTATTTATTTATTTATTTATTTTTTTTTTCACAAATAGTTTATTGTCAAATTAGTTTCCACATAACATTCAGTGCTCATCCCCATAAGTGTCCTCCTCTATGCCCATCCCCCCCTCCCCCTCACATCCATCAGTCCTCAGTTTTTGTCAGCATTCAAGAGTCTCTCATGGTTTGCCTCTCTCCCTTTCCCCCACCATTTCCGCCCTTCTTCTCCCCCTTGTTCCTCCGTCAAGTTCCTCCTAATCCTCCTATACGTGCAAACATATGATATTTGTCCTTCTCTGCCTTCAGGCAAATACTTTTAATGCAGATTGTGGTTTCAAGATACTTTTCAAATTCTAGGCATTGTCTTCATTCCTAATCAATGCCCTTATTTCTACTGAGAAATGGAAAGATTGGAAATTCGATTGTCATTTTAGTTGAGCAACCAACAGAGTAGAACTTTGAGTTTGCTTCCAACAATCTCAGGCATGTAGTCTTTGCCTTGTATTACTGTCCTGAAATATTGATAAGACTTTGACTGCCTTTGCCTCAGCTAGAACAAGGCAACCAATGTTTTACTGCTCACGTTTCTGACGTTCTGTTTCCTAAAACTCATGCTCTGATTTTGTGAGTGTAAACAACAGAACATGACTATACTAAGCCTGAGAAATAACTTGTTAGAACATTATTTTGCAGCTTACAGAAACAATTTTGGAAGGCCCATCAAGTTAGCGGCAAGCAAGAAAGACATAATGATAGAAACAAAAGTGTTATACTAACGAGACAACCTGGTTGAGATAACCCTTGGCACTTTTTCTACTGCTATTTCTGGACATTCCAGCTCTGACCACTCTAAACTATATCACCACTTTCACTGCTATATGCTAATACCATTCATGGATTCTAACTCTCACTTCATCTTAATATCATTTATTCTAGTTTCAAAATTCTTTCTGGAAGCATCCAGTTATTCTACTCTAGGTCACATGCACACCTTTACTCTCAGAGTGAGGAGATGGAACATTTGGTCCCATTTTTCATGTATATAGGAGAGTATGGCTTCCTTCCACAAAGACTCTCACAATGAAGATTCTTCCAAGATAGGAATGAGTTTATGTGCTGGAAAAACCAAAATGACACATGTCTATTTCATGCACAAGTGCTGTTTAAAAGGTAAGGGATATTAGTTACGTTACTTCCCAATCAGCCACAACAATGGCTACCTTTTAGTAGTTAACCACTGAGTAGTTGGGGGCAATTTATTATAACTTTGTTACAAGTATGTTTGTCAATTAGGCAATTAGGCACAACTAGGTCCTAAATCCGTTGTATGTTTTATCTCCAATTATATTAATTGGGCAAGTTTTTTGCTTGCTTGCTTGTTTGTTTTTAACTTTCCCGGACAGAGAGGACAGTGCAGAGTGGGTTGGTGGCTCACACTGCTAACATTCTGAATTTCTATCTCAACTAACTTCCTCTTCTGACTGTGATTTGGGCTGGTTTAGGAGGGGCTGTGGAAGGCAGTCCTCCTGGCTCTGTACATGGACACTTGTGGGGTGAATATAAGATCATTTTGTAGGAGCTGCTGATACCAACATTTTAGAACCCGAAATTCAAGGTCTGTACCTCAGACATATGGTTTGAACTTGGCCTTCCATCATTCGTCCAAGATGCAGAACTGCAATGGAAACCTTTGTGTGATGAGAGAACAAGAATGATTTATTTAGTTGCAAGCCCATTAAGATTGGAGGGTAAGGGAGAAGCTTTGAAAGCAAATTCCTATAGTAGGAAAGAGTAGGTACCATAAAAATTCAATTTTACCAAGGGCTAAATGAGTGTTGTGGGTTTTTTTTTCCTTATTCTGAATTAAGTTTGTTCTGAAATAGAAATCCTTTTCTTTTTCCTTTTACTTCACTTTCATTCTCAGCTCTTGTCTAGGGACCCTATTTAGGATTAAAATAAATGGACCATTTCAGCATAAATGTAGCAGTGCAGCAAGGAGTGTGGAAAGTGCTTACTGCATAAAACACATCCCTTTCTGATTCATTACACCCCTTTTCTGCTGTGTATAAGTGGACACCTTTCACTAACTCACTACAGGGTAGCTATGCCCATGTACTTTGAAAGGGAGAGGAATCCGCTCCCAAAATACATAGGCCTAAACCATAAATCAAATAGGTTTATCAAAATCAATTAACAAAAGGAGCCTTTGAAAACTTATCTCAGTCAGGCTTGAAACCTTATTTTCCTGTTAAGTAAGTCCCATAAACAGATACGTTTTCATAGCACATAAGCATTTTTTATATCTCAAAGATGCTCTGATTAGAGAATAGTTTATGCAGGAAAAACCAATCATTGATATTAATTAGCTCCCCAAAGAGTACAATTCTGTAAAAAGCAAACCAGAAATTGAAGTATGAGGTAGGGCTGAATTTAGTGAAGCAATCATTAACATACCATATTTGTTGTCTGCATTTTCAAGCCTGTAGAGTTTTAAATCTTTGGGTGCAGTTAAAAAGAAAGATTTCAAGAGGTATTGATGAATTACTAATATTAAATTATTTTATTGAAGAATTTAAAGACACAGTAATACTAGTCTCATCTGCTCTTTATTAAAGATGGAAGAATATATAAATGTGAAAACATAGGACCTAGATAATACTAATAGAAGTGTGTATAATGCCTTATATTTTTCAAACATATATTATCACATGCTATATCCCATGGTTTTTCCCAGAAACAGTGAGCAAACAGTGAGTAACAGTGAGTTACAGCAACCAGATTTGCATTTCTCCAGGAAAGGAGAGGGAGGAAACCAGGAGTGAGCATATTTAACTCTCAACTAGTCAATAGACTACATTTAGAAAGAGATTCATTTAGAGATAGCAGTCCTACCTGTAACTCACCAGGGACAAAAAGAAGCTAAGCCAATGTGCAGGAATCATTGAAGACTCTCAGTATTCTGATAATGCAGTCTAGGGTTCAAGAACCTGGCATTGATACTTGCTTTGAAAATTAGGACAGAGATAGCACAAATGTCCACTTTAATGAGTTTGCTCTGCTGTTCGTCCCAAACTTAGGACAAATATTCTCAATTTATGTGATCCTTAATATTTTTAAAAATGTTTTATTTATTTTGAGATAGAGCGTGATCTGGGGAGGGGGAGAGAGAGAGACAGAGAGAGAGAGAGACAGAGAGAGAGAGAATCTCAAGCAGGCTCCTCAGAGTCAGCGCAGAGCCTGACACTGGGCTTGATCCCACTATCTGTGAGATCATAACTGGAGCTGAAGTTAAAAGTCAGAACTTGAACAACTGAGCCACACCCAGGAGCCCTGATCCTTAGCATTTTTAATTGCTTCCATGGCTATACAAATTGGCTGCAATGGATTCTGTAACTCTCTTCAAATCACAGACCTCACGTGAAGGTGAAGAGTGTAACTCATTCATAAATGACAATAACCCCAGCATCATCCTCAAAAATTTGGAGACTTCTTTTGTAGATCAAACTTCCTCATCCTCACAAATCAGAAATTATAATTTCTTCATCAATACTTGTGCCTCTTTCCTCAGGCTTCCAAATATCGTCAACACTTGAAGGATGGATAAGCATAGGGGATTCAAAATATTTTAAACTTAATATTTTCACTGGTAGCATTGTTTGTTTATTAGCATAAATTTCACAAAACCTCCACCCTCTAAAGCTATACTGCCTTGGGCATCTTTATTTCTGTTGTGGTTATGCATTTCTTAGTTATAGTAACATTCCTAATTCTGCTTTACCTCAAAAATCAATGAATATTTGGGGCTTCTGGGTGGCTCAGTTGGTTAAACGTCTGACTCTTGGTTTCAGCTCAGGTCATGATGGCACGATTTGTGAGGTGAGCCCTGCATCTGGCAGAGTGGAGCGTGCTTGGGATTCTCTGTCCCTCTCTTTCTCCCCACCCCTCCCCAGCTCGCTCTCTCTCTCTAAATAAACAGATAAACTTAAAAAAAGTCTATAATCAATGAATACTTGAGCTAAAAAGAACCTGGAGTAATTAACTAGTTCATCCTCTGTACCCAGACAACCTAGACCTTAGAGCCTCCTAAAACGACAGATTACTCATGCCTAATATGATGCCAGACCTAGACCATCCTACAATAGTAGATTGTACTATTACTGTACATTCCCTGATGTGAGTACTATATGCTGGACAAATAATATACATTCCTGTCATTTATTACTTTTATTATCATTTCACATGTGCTTTTCTTTCATTGAACTTTTTACAATTGATATTAATTACTTATGTATAATTATTGTATAATATGTATAATTAATTAATTGTAATTAATTGTATTACTTACTTATGTATAATTATGTCTTTTTATATATTTGTATATCTGTATATCACATAGCTCCTTAACTAAGGAAACATGCTAACTCCCTCTATATAACTCAGTCTTCTTCCCCTGTACTGTGGGTTGAATTATGTCTCATTCCTTCCTCCCCACAAATTATGCTGAAGCCCAAACCCTGGTATCTGTAAATGTTACCTTCTTTGGAAATAGGGTTCAGTTTATGTAGATGTAATCAAGTAAGTTGAAGTTATACTTGATCAGGATGGGTCCTAATCCAATACAACTGGTGTCTCTGTAGGAAGCAGATGCCACAGGAAGGCACGGGTTGATAATACCGTGTAACAACAGACAGATATTGGAGCAAAACCGCTACAAACCTAAAAATGCCAGAGGATTCATGACCACCGCCAGGAGTGAAGAAAAAAGGCAGGGAAGGATTCCACCCAGAGTCCTAGAGGGAGAATGGCCTTGCTGACATCTTGAGTTTGGATTTCTTGCCTCCAGAACTGTGATAGAATGAATTTCTGTTGTCTTAAGACGCTGCTTTTGTAATTTATATCAGCAGCCCTAGGAGACGAATACACCATGCAAGTCACAGTTCATAATAGACACTCAATTAAAACTTGTTAAATAAATTCATGAATGAGTGAATTAAATCATTATACAATGTACTGTAGAAAAGTCTATAAGTACGTGTATATTTCAATGAGTTCCTGTACAAGATAATGTTGAGCTACTTTGATGGAGATAAACCATCGCTAAGCACGAGCCAGCTTTCTATTCGGTGGGTTATAGTAACTGTATTTTAAATTCAGGACAATTTCCCCTACCATTGAATAGTTGGTGTCTTCAAAGTATATACTCTATCTTTAAATAATACTAGTGGATTGTAACCTTTGGCTAAGCAAAATGTAATCATAAAATGATATAGTCATTGAAATATTACATTATGTTCTCAATGTCATAAAAATAGAAATAAATATGAAATAAAGAGAAGTATGAAATAAAGAGAAACATCTTCTGTCTGAGAATGTGAAAATACTGGAGACCCATTGATATCTGAGTGGCAAACGTTTTGCTATTATGATTTTACATTTGTCTGTGATGATTTATCAATGTTTCATTGTATAAACCTTTACGGAATTCTTTAGAATATTTACTTCCATTTTATAGGTAACTCAACCAAGGCATTTTAATATCTAAAATAAGAACCAAAAATGTTAAAACTAGGTCATACTTTAAACTGCATACCATATAGAGAGACTGACTTGACAATGAAGAATTATTGTATGTCCTTAAACCACAATTTTAACGACTTGATAAGCTTAATGCATTTTAGCACAAAAGATCTCTCCCAGAAGGAGAGAAAATGAGATCAAAAGGCAGAAATGGATTTAAACAAATACAGAAATATAGACATGATTTATGTCTTATATTTGATGTATATGTATATGAATATGAAGATACGAGTCTGAGATAGATTGTCTATACATATATTTGCTTGAGAAAATAAGTTTCTGGAAAGCGTGGTCTATGCTGAAATTTTAACTCCCAAAAGTACACTGTCAGATGTGTCGATCTTAATGAGATTCACTTAGTAATGATAATCTGCCTATCGATGTTCATATCTTCTTATATCTTTTTGCTCTCTTAGAGCAACAATCGATTTGCTGGGTATAGGTAAAAACCTATACACTTGGAGGTACTATGTGTCTATTTTTTTCCATTATTGCAATAAGCATAAGAAGTCTATTTGTTATAAATAAACTCTAGAAATTTCCCAGTAGGGCAATTGAAACTCTACTGCTTGTTTCCTTGCATGATAGCCTTTGAAAATAAATTCCCCTAAAAAGTAGTGTTACTTAGGCAATAGGTACAATGGATAACAATGGGCTGGCACTTACATTTCCTCATGAATGAAGATATCTGTGATCTTTGGTTTGTGGTCATTTGTATGGGCTTTAAGAAAAGCTCACTGCTATTAACATGAAAACATTTAAGGGTACATTTTTGCTTGGAAATTTACTCTCTGTGAATGTTATATGTTACCTATTAAGTAATCACAGCTATTTGATTACAGATAAAAACGAGCATCTGTTCTATCTTTTGGAGAGTTTAAAAACCTTGTCTAGTGGAGGCAACAGATAGTGATCTCTGATCCGCAGGGTCCCGCTAAGGATGCCCCCCACCCTCTAGAACCCCAGAGCAAGGAGAGATTTTATGGTTGCCTGTGTACATTGCCCAGAGTACCTTGTGCCTCCTTCTCCAGGCATCTATCTCTTCTGCAAAATATCCTGACATTGTCTGCTCGTGGCGACCTCCCTCTCCTCACTGATATTTAAATTTTGTAACAAATCAGCAGTTTGTGCATCCCCATGCCTATGATTAATCTCCCATAGCATGGGAATATTAAGGATTGCCCTAATTCTTAATTCTTTCATTCATGTATTCAGCTGTGTTGTGATGATTAAATACTATCATATAGAATAAACTGCTTTTTAAAATATAAAATATATTAGAAATATGAAACGGTGTGTTAGTTTAAAAAATGTGAACCCTCTATTAGATCTGGCAATATAACTATCAACTGGTGTCTCTCTCAAAGTGCATCAATACAATTATCTCACTCTGTACACGTATTTATATATCTGATGCCCTTGTTCTGTTTGTTGCACCTGGCAAATCTCACCTTTCCCATCAGATTAGATGTCCCCGTGGGCAGGGGCTTATATTTGTCTTATGTAAATAAGACATCTTTGAAATCTGCATATGTAACAGATTTCTGGTCAGACTCTATAAATCTCCATTCACGACTGACTTATGACACTATTCATTTCTATGCCATCAAAGTTCCATTTCTAGTGGCTTTTCTAGGAAGCCACTGTGGTTTTGTGGTAGCTTTGAGCCACTTGTTCTGGCTGTTGCTGGTCCACTAGCATGTGCAAAGAGGTAGAGCATTGTGATCCAAGAACCCAAGGAATCTGAAAACACCGTGAATTCCAATTGGTTTAAAATTTATCAGCTGCATTGTCCCTTTTGATGTTCGATGTATGGCAGACTCAAAGATCTTTCTTTTAAGTGTGCTTGAAGAAAATAAAGATGTAAGCCAGGCATTCCCTCCCATGTTTCATCTGATGCCTTCTACATAGAAGGTGAAAGCCGTAGATTTATCACTGAAGGATATGAATGGCTGGCTCCTTTGCTTGCCTGTGTGCAAGCATGGAGCAAACAGGGTCCTTCAACTGCTCTGAAGCCCACTCTCCCACAGTGCTCAGCTTGGGGCAGAGGGAGTTAAAAAGCTCTGGTTTTCCCTCAGTAACCGTTTAGAAGTACACAATGCAAGTCAACCATCGTTTAATTTATTTTGCTTTGTTAGATGGCGGCGTTAATTAATTTTGCTTTGTCGCCTCGCTTTCCTCTTGATAACATCATTCTTTTTAATAGCAATGGAACCTTGCAAATGTCAAGCAGCCTGCCCCAATCACAACAGGCTGCAACATAAAAACACATTAGTTTGGAGGCACCACAAGTAAGTACTTTAGGAAAAAAATGTAATAGCTGTAATTATGTTTGTGCGTGCCAGTGAGCTACCCTCCTCCTTTCCCTCTTTCTCTTTCCCTGTGTCCTTAATGGATTTTTGTTGTACAAAAAAAAAAGTCAACATCTCTTGTCAAATACTCAACGGCCTCTGCCTTTTGGGCGGTCAGATATTTGTTTCTGAGTTGACCCACCTGCCATATTATAAAGCTCTTTGACGCTCTCTGTGCTCAGACGTTATATGTTGGGTCTATTTGATTGACCCGCTTCTTGAACCATTTGTACGTCCCCCATAATTTCAAGCTTATTTGCTTTTCTGATTTAGAGTAAAGCCTGCTTGTATCTCCAAATCACATCCCACAGCCCAACATTGATATCAGGGCTAACATGCCATTCTCTATCTATCTAAGTGCCTCTACTAGACCCAGTGATTCTATCAGGGCTGAGTCCTAAATTTGTCACCAAGAAGGGAGGACCTTAATCTTAATCTCCAAAGATTTCAACCCATCTGGTTTGGCTTTATAGCCCTGGGCTGTGTAAAGGTGAAAAGAAACTGAAATCAGTAAAAAGAGTTATGGGTCCCTGAGATATCCATGTGGTACTTTCAGAGTGGTGCTTCCTATGGACTTCCCAGTGAGTGTTGGTGAATTGGAACAGTAGCTATGATCACAAAGAATGGGAACAAAGACTTGCCTTCTATTTCCAAGCCTGGAAGTAGGTAAGCGAGGACGCAGGAGTAAAAAGATGTGTGTGTGTGTGTGTGTGTGTGTGTGTGTGTGTGTGTTCAGTGTCTATGATCTTGTATAAAGGTTTTGGCTTTAAGAGTCCTTCTCTGGATCTCACAGACAGATACAAAGAATCATCAAATATAAAATAAGAGGGTTATCTGGAAGGACTTCAAGTCTAGGATACTTATTTAACTATGAGCAAGCTGAGACAGAGAAGGGAGAATCCTTCTGTATGCTGACAGCTGCCACGGAAGGTGTAGCATGTAGAGAATCCCTCCAGCATGCTGAAGAGATTGTGAGTCACTTTAGAGTCATACAGACTCGGGGAATCGCTGAGTGGATAGCTGAGTGAGCTTGGACAAGGTTCTTAAATTCTCTGGTGCTCAGCTCCTTTATTTGCAAACAGAGACACTTACTTTACAGGACCCTCCTGAGGGTGAGAAATAATAAGTCCTAAAGCAAATTAGTTTTGCTGTCATAACTCTGGATGGTTGTTTATTTATTCATTTATTGTATTTATGTGTGTGCGTGTGTGTGTGTGTGTGTATGTACATGTGTATGTACATACCTGTATGTCTGATCATGTACCAGGCTAGAAACTGGTACTGTACTAATAGTGACCAATACAAATTTAGCCACTGCCTTTCTGGATCTTCTATTCTAAGGGGAATGACTTGATAGGTTAATGAAAGGACTTAAGGCGTTTAGTTACTATCTATGTCCCTCTGGCATTTGATAGAAACAGCCAGGGATGGAGGATTTCCCTGGGGGTAGGAATGGCATAAGCTAAGACTTACCACTTAGAAAATCAAGGAATGTTGGACCAGTGGAATAGACGGAGTTTGTGTCCATAGGGGCTAGAGAGAGATACAGCATCTCAATTTTCATGTGAAGGGACTTCTGTGCTAGTCTATAGGTAATTGGAAGCAGGAAGCCATTCAAAGATTTTGAGTAGTGGATGTAGCAAGTTAGGAAGAATAACCCAGAGTCAGCAGACATACATAGTAGAGAGGAAACTGTTCAAGATAGTAAAATGCAGAGCACTGAAGAGAGTGGAGAAGAGGCAGGAAGTCCCTCTAAAAAATGAGGCTGTTTGGGGGAGTATACTAATAACCACTGGTAGCAATCAAGAGGTTACCTGGTGTAACAAATGGGATTGCACTCTCCCAAATCAGACCAAAGTGGGCTCAAATCCCTGCTTTATCTTTTACTTGCTCTGGGAAGCTTAGGGGAGGTGACTCTGCCTGTTGATCATCCTTGCCAGATGGACCTCTAAGGGCCTGGGGGGCTGCCTGAGAAGACCCTTTTCATTGTATCTCCTGCTTGGCCCAGAAGCTAGTGCAGCCTGTTCTTATTTTGTGGGTCTTTGCCTTGCTTAAACTCTCACCTGCATCTTTTCATTTCATCCATAGGATGGTCCTTTTACTTTTTCCCCTGACTTTTGAAAAAGAAAACTGAAGCAGAGAAGGATTAACCTCTTCACCCCACGCCCTACAGTTGGTGAGTACTGATATCCAGGTTTAATCTGGATCCAGGGAATCCAGAGTCTCCCAGTCTTCCAAGATCCAGCACCACCTCCCTGTTTTAGAGAAGAAACAACCAAAGTGTGGTTTAAGGCTCTCACTCAAAAGATAAAGAGAAACATTATGCATCAAGAAGAAACAAGTAAAATCTGGGTTTCACAGACAGGAGAAGGAATGTCAAGCTAAAGCAGGTGCCAGTAGTAAATAATTTATGGGTGTTAGCATTCCTTCTAGGACCTAATCATCCTATCCTCCCTGTCAGAACAAGCCTGGGAAAGGAGTACTTTCATCTTGTCGGCACTCAACTGGAGAATCTTCAGTGACTCTCCGCCGCCTTAGGACAAAAACCTCGTCACCTTAATATCCTTTTGAAGTCTTCACCTTGGCCTTGGCCTATATTTATAACTATGTCTTTAGATCAATTCCTTGGAACATGATGTGTACTGGACCATTTATTCCCCCACTGAAATCCTCCTAATGTGTGTCTTTCTACTTTGCCTTGGTCTTTCTGCTTCTCTGAATACACAGAAGACCTGGAAGTTGATTAAGGAAGCTGACTTGGAAGCTGACTTCTAAGAGCCAGGTTTTCATCCTGGCTCCACACTCTTTGGCTTGAGACTTGGAGCCAAGGGACTCAACCACTCTGTAACTCAGTTTTCTCATCTATAGAATGGGGATGGAAGCCATGCAATCCTAGAGTGTTGTTTTCAGGATTAAAGGACACAATCCATGGACAGGACTTAGAAGCGTTCCTGAGACAGTGTAGAAGGTCAACAGACATTTGCTTCTACTATTCTCTTGGGCCTTCTTTCAAAGTCTAGAACAAAAATTCTGTCACATGAAAGGCCATCTTTGACCATTACAGCTCAATGAATTACCTCCACATGTAACACACTCGAATTTTCACAAAAGTTGTTTTGCATTTACGTGTTTCACGTTGTTGTCTGGTGAATGCATTGTGTGTATGTGTGAGTGTGTGCGTACATGCAAGTGTATTTTCATAATTAGACTGTAAACTATTTGGAGGTGAAATGCTAGTCTATAATTTCTCTAACTCTTAGTGTGTCCTATCTACTTTTTTTCCCAAATAGTAGGTTCTCAATGAGTATTGACTGATTGGGACATTAAAAAGCATTCTGAGAGATGGTGCCAGCAAAATTACCAATGATTTTTATCAACTGTAAGCAAAAGTAATAAAAAACTAACCCACAGAATTTGAGGGAAGATATTCGCCAGTCAGTTAAGACAGAATTTTCAATTTGGCCCATATTTACAGGAGTCTATCATTTGAATAGTGGGTGAGGATCACACAAAGAACATGTGGCACGGGGCAGAGACAGATCCTACATTCGTTGGACCACTGCAGTGCCCTGAATAAGCTTTGGAGGCCATCCCTCTCCATTGCTTCCTTCTACTCACCTTTTTAATATCCTAAAGAAATCTATTCTTAATAATCAATTGGAATTAAAAAAGAGCACACACATTTCAAATTAAATATCTTAATTAAATGCACATCTGAGAACCTTAATTTAATGTATTACCTAAAGCTACATGCTCTCAAGACGTCTTAATTTACACTGAGCATAATCGCACCTTACTCGCACTGCAGGCGGTAAATGGTACAGGTAGCTCTTTATACTCCTTAATGGAGAGTAAGATTTCTATTATAAAACAATAGTGCCCATGCAACAGTCTCTATTTATTTTTAAGCATAAACTGTTTATCTAGACAGGTCATTAAGCCTTTTTTGTTTTTCAAGAGTTGAGGCACAGGAGTCAAGCATTTTTTAAAAATGTTTTATTTATTTCTGAGAGAGAGAGAGAATGAGAGAGAGAGAGAGACAGCATGAGCAGGGGAGGGTCAGAGAGAGAGGGAGATACAGAATCCAAAACAGGCTCCAGGCTCTGAGCTAGCTGTCAGCACAGAGCCTGATGCGGGGCTCGAACCCACGAACCATGAGATCATGACCTGAGCAGAAGTCAGACTCTTAACTGACTGAGCCACCCAGGCGCCCTGAGCCAAGCATTTATAAACACAACGGAGGAAGAGTGTGCGTTACAATTTTTGATTCTGTGATTATGAAGGATGTCTTCTTTTAGTTGAGGTTAAAGTAAACTTAAAACTCCAGTAAGAATTTAAAACAAAACACAACAAGAGCATTTCCTCTGAGGATTGATGCTTGCTGGAAATTTGGGTAATAGAATGATCTATTACAGGAAAATGTGTGCTAAATTCCATATTTTCTGTTTTCTGTAAAGTTAGCTTTGTATTAGCATGTTGATTTTAAAAAGAAAAAAAAACATTCTTCACATGATATTTTTTAACTGCAGGGTTTGATTTCCACTGTCTAAAATAAGACTTCTGCACTTCAAATAAATGCACTAAATAGTTTTTCCTATAATAAGTGTTCACGTCCTTTTTCCCTCCCTCCCTCCTCGCCTTCCTTCTTTCCTTCCTTCCTTCCTTCCTTCCTTCCTTCCTTCCTTCCTTCCTTCCAATCTAGAAAAATACTAATTTTAGAAACAATTCAGTATATTACATTGATATCATTTCTATTGCATTGGAAATAGGACATTTTACTTCACCTTTTTTTTTTTTTTTTTGCAAGTAGTCACATAATAGAGAATTAAGAACCAAGAAAATGAAAGCTTATGACCAAGTAGAAGACAAGAAGTTGGAGGATTTGGAAGAACGGTAGTGAAAAACAACCACACCCCCTTCATTAGGCCAGTAAGACATTCTTTAATGTCTTGATTTGGAACAGTAGGAAACAAGTAGCAAGTGATGGAAAAACCCTTGGGCATCGTCATAGGAAAATGTGTTAGAAAAACCATTTAAATTTCAAAAATTTAATTTAAAAAATTGAGATGCATGAGTTCTAGCATAATGAATGTCATCTCTGACATCGTTGCAGAAGTATTTTATACTTGGTATAAAAGGATAAGGCATCATCAGATTTTAGAACTTGAAGATATAAGATGGAAACAACGGAGAACAACAATGTTTAAATCAAAGCATAGAAACTATGTTCACCTATTTTAAATCTTGTCTCTTTTTCTTCCAATGTCATGCCATACAATTCATTTAGATAGACTGGTTTACCTGATTTATATGCAGCTGTTGTGCTTATGGGTGACAGGGAATTTTTTCCCAGGGTTTCAATGAGCCTTTTAAAAAGGATTATATTCTACTGGCAAGCTAAGAATGATGTTTAAACATGCCTTTCTCAGCATTTACCTCTGACTGATTGAATTTGAGTATCTCCTAGGAGTGAGTTATTTGATTGTGAAACTTTTGGATTGCACTTCAAATGTCACTACATAAACATTTCTCCCAGCCTGTATGTGAACAACTAAATTGCTCCCCAAAAGTGCATGGTGACCTTGAGGAGAATACGTATTACTTGTAGCCATAATATGCCATCGTACGAAAACCTGGAAATGTTAACAGTGAAGAGGGAGGCATTAGGGGCCTCTTGCTGGCTAGTTTGGGCTAGTTTCTGAGGCCTGTCTTTGAAGTCCCTCTTTCAGTTTCAGTTTCTGGAATATTTGTCACCCTTGGACCCCTATGCTCTACCTCCCTGAGGAAGAGAATAGCCTAATTCTATCCAAAACAGAAAGCTAATACTTCCTGAAGTGACTGATGAGTTCTCTCTCTTAATGGGCCAAAAATAATCAATGGGGCACGTGATGTGCTGGGCGGGGGCTGGCTGATCTTGCAGATGCAGAGAGGACCCACAGCAGCCAAACCCACCAGGTCCTCCAGTAATCAGCTAAGTGATATTAGTCTACATTTCTCACATAAAAATCATTACCTATCATTTAACACCAATTCCCATCATGATTTAGGTTGTGATTTGTCTCACACAGAGCATCACGCAAAATAACTGCCCTTTATCATACATGATGAATATTTCCTACATAAAAGAAGATCTAGTTGTCTCTGGAAATTCTAAGACATTTTCCATTTAAGAGGCTATGCCAGACTAATTTGTGGGATGATGAGGTCATTGGTCTCAGGCCTCAGCTCACTTTTTATTTCTCTTCTTTAATCTCATTCTCTTCGTTTTCTTTATTACTAAGAGGAAAGCAAACTCACAAAAACCTGTTATCTATTATCCTCGTTCCAAATTTTGCTGGTTCTCAGTCCCTAGGGTTCAAAGTCAATATGTTTGGTAATGACTTTTTACAAAGAAAAAAGAAAAGGAACAGAGATTGGATTTCAAGTGTTATGATAAATGCATATCTGAATTTTCAGCCGAGTTTGGCTTCAAGAACTCTGCATCAGTTATGTAGGAAGGCATATCTTCTGAGAAACTGAAAACTTACTAAACACTAAATCAAATGTCATATTCTCTGCATGTGTGTCTCTCTGTCTGTCTGTCTCTTTCTTTCATCAGCACCTCCTCCTCCCTTTCTTCACACACACACACACACACACACACACACACACACAGAGTCATCCCTAATTCTGGTAAAATTGCAGGGAGTTACTTACTTATGTTGTGAACAGAAAATAGTTGAGTTTGCTATTAGTTGGAAAAGCCAGCATTTATATTAGTCATGTCTTTTCTCCCCGCTGTCGAATTGCCTTACTAACTGGCTTCAAATTAGCTTCATTGCTTGCATTATGTTGGTTTTTCAGGGTGAAATTATATGCTGAGTGTTCTGTTTATTAAAAAAAATATGCTAGAGGCACCTGGTTGGTATACTTAGTTAAGCGTCCAACTCTTGATCTTGGCTCAGGTCATGTTCTCACTGTTCCTGAGTTTGAGCCCTGCATCAGGCTCTGCATGGATGGTGTGGAGCCTGTTTGGGATTCTGTCTCTCCTCTCTGGCCCTCCCCTCACTTGTGCGTGCTCTCTTCTCTCTCTCTCAAAATAAATAAATAAAATTTAAAAATACAACTAATTAAAAAAATATATATGCTAAAATATGTTGGAAACCCATTGGCAAAATGAATTCCAAACCCAATGTGTTTCAGAAACACACAATCGAAGATAAACATTTATTTTATGTAAATGCTATGTGATGATATAGATATTAAACCAACAGTATATTTTATTAAAAATTTTTAAATTTTTATCTTTATTGAGAAAAAGTGACAGCGCATGAGTGGGGGGGGGGGGGAGAGAAAGGGAGACACAATCTGAAGCAGGCTCCAGGTTCTAAGCTGTCAGCACAGAGCCCGAAGTGAGGTTCAAACCCACGGACTGCCAGACCATGACGTGAGCTGAAGTCAGATGCTTAACTTGACTGAGCTACCCAGGTGCCCCCAAAAGTATTTCATAAAGAGGAAAAACGAAACAAAAGTTTTATAGAAGTGTCAGTTTCACCAGTTACTATTTGCAAATAATGTAACTTTCTGGCTGACCATGGAAAATTCTAGAAATACTGTTGCATTTTTGAAATTAAAATGTAAATTGATTTATTTTTTCTCTCAAGAATTTTCCCTAGATATTTTATTTTTCTTTTCTCAAGAATTGAATGAGGAATAGTGTGTGTGTGTGTGTGTGTTTGTGTGTGTGTGTGTGTGTGTGTGTGCATAATTCTGTGCATCTGTGGGATTTTCTAATTGGAAACTAAGTTTTCTGAAAGTTGGAACTGGCTGGGGTCTTGGCATTTTTAGGGTCTGATAAATCCCAAAAGTGGGTTTAAGGTCAAAGTGAAAAATTACCATACTGGTTATATTACCTTTTTTTTTTTTTTTTTTTTTTACCTCCAACCCAAAAAGCATAGTCCTTTCTTGTAATACACAGTTAAGGGACAAATGGAGTGCCTGGCCTCGCTCTTAAGGGACACAATCCTTAGCAATCTGGTGGCCTGCTGCCTTCCATACCTTGAGGGATTCTTGCAGCACCCCATAGCACCTGAGATCACTGAGACTGTGACTTGAGGAGCGAGGGAAGAAGGTGGGGGGTGGTCATTTTTCCATCCAAGTGGTAATAGTATCTTTTCCCCGATAAGCTAGACATTCCATGCTAGGGCAGAAGTTCTCTCCCCCAAAGCTGACACCTGAAGAGTCTCTCCCTGTAATCTCTAATGTGCTTCTCATGCAGGTATCCAGCTAGGAAGCTGCACACCATCTGCTCGTCAGATGTCCCATGGACCTGATTGTTTCTGCTTCGTTGGGAATACTTGGAAATGTCCTAGGCACAGCTGGATGCGTACACTGACAAAGTAGTTCAGATCAGAGGGAAAAAAGTCATCTGACACTTCTAGACACACTTGAAAATGGAAAGCAAAGCCCCATTACAGCCAGGCATTCGCCAGATGTCTGTGCTCCAGTCTGAAGGCAAACTAGAGCAGAGAGATGACACTAAGGGCCCTTAAGCTCTTGCTGTAGATTTGTTATTAATTAAAAATTCAGCAAGGGAAATCTCAAGTTCTTTAAAGGAATGCTTTATCTATTTCCCCATATGAGGATGAACTCTTATAAATTCTATTTCATGATACTCATATTGATGGTTTGGGAGAATGAATTAATTGTTGGGGGAACAAAGCAGGTGACTGAACACAGAAAAAAAGCCTTACCCAAAGAACAATTAAATGAGATAGGTCATATGATCAGGGTTGAATATACTCCTGATGATTCTCTAGGTTCCTTTCTTTCTACAGTAGAGGACTCAGAGAAAGCACTTCTTTCCCAAGGACTATTATTTAAGTCTACAAGTGCATTGAAAAGCTTAAGGTCTGGAAATCAAAATCTGAATGATACTTAGGGAATTAAGAGTTCCTTCAGCCAGCCCTCATCATAAGTGAAATCACATCATGGTTCTAGTACTCAAAATTCCAATAATATTCTCTTTTTTGTCCCCCTTTAATTCAGTTCAGTGGTTTAAGGCACATTTTTTAGTGCTAGGAATTTTGGTGGTATAATGAAGGGAATTGAAAGACTCAACATAGGGGTTCCTGGGTGGCTCATTTGGTTAAGCATCTGACTTCTGCTCAGGTCATGATCTGATGGTTCATGGGTTCGAGCCCTGCGTTGGGCTCTGTGCTGACAGCTTAGAGCCTGGAGCCCATTTCAGATTCTGTGTCTCTCTCTCTGTCTCTGTCCCTCCTCCACTCACACTCTGTCTCTCTCAAAAATAAACATTAAAAAATTTTTAAAAATTGAAACCTCAACATAAAAATAAAGTAAATCAGTAATATTTATGATAGTCACTACCATAGTAAAATGATATCTCCCATTATCCATAAAGCATTGGGAGTTATGGTGTTTTTTTCTTTTTTCCAAGTTTGGGGCCCTTTACAATTTTGGTCGACTCTTTTACTGACCTGATCGTGACATCTTCAACTTCCGGATATCAAGCTGCAGTTTTTCAGTAATGAACAAGCTTTCCTTGGTGCCAGCTTCATTTCAGAACCCTGGCCTGCTCATTGCATACCCCCAAGGTAACCTAGGCTTTCTCATATCATGCTTACAAAGTCGTGTCAAAATAGAATTTTACACATGAAAGTTTTTAGCAAGTATATGTGAGAGAGTAATATGTCTCCACTCACACGTGCACATAGGGACACTCAGTAATTAGTGCACACCACAATATCCACAGAGACTAATTCTCTGCATGTGGCCAACATTGGACATACCTGTTAGAGAGAAAAGGCACAGGTAAAAGAAGGTAAGGGTGTGATATTATGACAGATGTACTGATGGTAAGAAAGAGAGAGTGAGATCCTCGGACCTTTGAGATGGCTTACAGTATGGGGCGGCCATTTGTTACAGGATGTGAAGGAGGAGAATGGGTTTGCACATTCTAGCCTTGAAGAATGGAGGAAAGCAGACAGCAAAGATAAAAACAATTTTTATTGTTTTATTCCTTTCTTGATTTCAGCTCAGGTCATGATTTCACGGTTTGTGGGATCAAGCCCTCCATCTGGCTCTGTGCTAAGAGCACAGAGTCTGCTTAGGATTTTCTCTTTCCGTCTCTCTGTGCTTTTCCCCACTCACTTGCTCTCTTTCTCTCTCAAGCATAAATAAATACACATTTTTTAAAAAGCCATGTTTAGCAAAAGTGATGAATTGTGGTTTGAAGTATTGATAGTTTGGCCCTAAAAGACAAGAGGTAAGAAATGAAATCTCTTTCTCAGTTGCTCTGATAGTAATCCTGAACACAAAGCCATTGCTACCAGGTGAACATTTTGTACACTGGTTTTTCACAAAGTTGTCAAAATATCATGTAACATGATTTCATCTTCATCACCTGGAACTTAGCTGCTGTGTATTGAAACAATGTCTTCTACCTCTGTGTCCCAGCCACACTGTTCCCTTTTCCTTAGGCAAATAGTGTCATAAATGTTTTTGGCAAGTGCTTTTAGACGTGATCCATACATGTATAAGTAATTATGTTGTTGTCTCATTTTCTGCAATAATTGTACCATATTATTATATAACTGGATTTATTTATTCTCTCTCTTTCTCTCCCTTCTTTCCTCCATGTTTTTATGAGTATGTGCTTTGTATGTTCTAAGATACTGTGAATTTTTCTAAGGTAAGATATTAAATTACTTAACCCCCCTAAGGGTAGATTTTTAGAAATTCTAGCATCAGCATAGAAAAAAATACATTTAATCCTCAGCCACCTTATGCTGCCTAATCATTCCATCTTGAATGATTACCCATAAGGCAGTGGTTTAGAATATAGAGTCCAGAGGAGGCGGGCCATGGTGGGGTCTCCTTGGACTTGCTCTGTCCAGACCTCCTTCTGACAGAGCTTTCTGTGAGGAGTGAACTAAGTTGATGGCCTCCAGCCACAGTGCATTTGGGATGTGCAGCACATTCAAGGTCAGCCATGCTTTCCCTGGGCGGCTGTCAGCCAATGACCAAACACAGCTGCATACTAGTGCCTGAGCATTTCTGCTCCACCCAGAACTCCCCCATGAGCCATCTTTGCTATGAGCTCCCAGTGGGCTGACTGAGATCATCTCTGAGTTATATGGCAGTATGAGTCTTCCTATTCAGTTCTTCTTCTTACCTCTTTTCCTTTCACAGATATCAGAACATTTTCTGAAAACCATTCCTGCCTACTCTTGCTCTCTCTCTCTCACCCCCTTTACAGGCACCATCTCCAATAAATCGTTTGCACTTTCACTCATATTGGCCTTCACTTATTGGCCTTCACTTTCCAAAGGACCCAGACTGACATGCATGGTTTACATAAGGCTCTTACATGTTCTAGTCGTATGAACGTGAGCGATTTACTTAATTACTCTCTTTTCTCATTACTGACTTTTAATCATTATAGAAGCCGTGCATACATGAAAAATCAAATAATCAAAGATTCTTGCACATTTTACCAGAGAAACTCCTCAATTAATTTATCTAAAACAGAACAGTAGGAGATAAAATTCTGACTTCTTACATTTTGGAAAAAGCCTTTAATTTTGATTTTGCATCTGATTATTAGTCTCCATTGGTTACAGAGTTATGAGTACAAAAATTCATTCTGTTTTCCTAGAAATTTGAAGGTATTACTTTCTAGTGACTAGTTGTTGACAAAAACTAATGACAATTTAAGCCTAGTCCTCTAGAGGCAAACAAAATTTATTTACTTTTTAGAAGTTTTAAATTTTTTTTAAAAGTTTATTTATTTCTTGAGAGAGAGAAAGACAGAGAGAGAGAGAGGTGAAGAGAGAAAGAGAGGGGGATTAAGAACCCTAAGGATGTTCAGTTCTGTCAGTACAGAATCTGACCTGAGGTCCAATCTCACAAAGCATGAGATCACGACCTGAGCCAAAAGCAAGCAGTGGATGCTTAAGCGACTGAGCTACCCAGGTGCCCTAGAAGTTTTAAGAATTTTTATATACACTTGGTTCCTGAAAATTTCACTGGCATGTTTCCAGGCAAAGGTACTTTTTTGTTTATCATGCTGAGCACTCACAGAACTTGTTTACTTTTAAGACTGATTCATAGCTGTCTTCAGTTCTGGAAATTTTCTTCTATTATTTCTTTGATTATTTCCACAACTTCAATTTCTTTCTACTCCCTTTCTGATAACTCTATTATAAGAATGTTGAACTTACTGGGGCACCTTGGTGTCTCGGGTGAGTGTCCAGCTCTTAGTTTCTGCTCAAGTCATAATCTCATGGTTGTGAGATTGAGCCCCATTTTGGGCTCCACACTGGGTATGGAGAATGCTTGAGATTCTCCTTTCTGTCTCTCTCTCTCTCTCTCACTCTCTTCCTCTCCCACCCTTTGCCCATCTCCCCTGCCCATGCTCTCTCTATTTCTCTCTCTTAAAAAAAAACCCAGAATATTGAACTTGATTGCTAATCTTTGTGTATTTATCTCACATTTTTGCAAAATTATTTTTAATGATTTCATGTTCTGCATGTCCTCAACTACTTCTATTGGCTTTTTTGCATATCTGTTCTTAATTTATAAGAGTGCTGTTATATTTTCCTTCTGATTATTTTTTTTTATTATACGTTTTTGGGTTTCATAGATATAATGGTCTGTCTTAACAAAAAAGAGTGTGATAAGGTAGTGTATGTATCTAGGCTGAAATGTTTTTATTATTATTAGTTAGACTCATGTTTTCCCATCACTTTGTTAAACTTCTTTCTTATTTTTTAAAATCGATAATCTGGCAGAGTTTATTTAAAATTAAATATTCAACTCTTTTCCAGGGTTCACTGGAAGTATTCATTTAACGTGGATTTCATTTGCTGGTTAAGTTTATACTTCTTTACCCACACCTGTAACTCCTATGCATACAAATCTACTTACATTTTAATAACCCAAGATAATGTTTCCTCAAAAACTTCACCCACTCAGTGTTCATTTTTCCAGAAATGATTAATGACAATAATTTATACAAAGCCTTCTACTGAAAATCACATTAAATAACAACATTGCCAGTACAGCTTCATATCTCATCACACTGAAGAGCAATGCTTAGAATAAATGCTGCTACTTTAACCAATTGCAAATCTTCAAAGTTGCATCTCTGAAGAAATGGAATATTTAAAAGAAATTATTTTAATAGGTATGTGTACTGATGATATTATCTGTATTCACAGAAGCAGTATCAAGGAGTCATTAAAATTTCTCATTCTAGGGGTGCCTGGGTGGCTCAGTCAGTGACGTGTCTGCCTCTTGGTTGAGCTCAGGTCATCTTGTGGTTTGTGGGTTCGAGACCCGCATCGAGCTCTGCACTGGATTCTTTCTCCTTCCCTCCCTCTCTCTGCCCCTCCCCTGCTCATGCTCTGCCTCTCTCTTTCTCTCTCTCCCTCTCTCTCTCTCAAAATGAATAAACAAACTTTAAAAAGTTATCATTCTAGAGATAGCAGACTAGGTTTGGATCCCAATTCAGCTGCATGTTCCTGGACGAACTAACTTTTTGTTTCTTCATAGTGTTGGTGTGAGGATTAACAAATATAATGCATGTGATGTAGTTAGTATCATGCCCAACACACTGGAAGCACTCAAAAAACATGAACTATTATGATCAGTGAGTAAATTGACAACCTCTCAGAGGAAAATTTTTGTGTCTATTTTATCCAAAAGTGATTACATCTTTTTATTTCTTATTGCCTTATTGCATTTTGTTTTATCTTTGGAATAGTTCTTGTTTACTCTAAGTTTGTGTATATAGAGTTACTTTTCTACTTCTCCAACTCTACTTTTAGAACTAGGCAGCCAGAGATTGTCACCTTTTCTCCTCCAACGTAACACGCAGGCACTTTGCATATTTCACTTCATAAATGAATAAGAAAAGGTAGTGGCCCAGTGGTTTGGGAATACAGCTTGATACCCAGAGTCTCTGTGAAAAAAAAAATACAAATGTACAAACTCATTTAAACATTTAGGAGGTAACATCTGGCAAATCTTTCAATGAGAAAGAGGAAGATACTTGTAAATAGACAAAGAAGAACTTCAAGAATGAGTGGGTTTTGTCATGAGTGACAAAGTAAAAAAAAAAAAAAGTGCTCCTTGTAGATTGAGTAAATGAGGTTAAGCATGTCGAGGTTGTGAACACTCTTAGGTTAATGGATGCGCTCTAAGATACTAATTTCCCCAAACATAATTAAGGGACCGAAGGGATGAAGGTTAGGGAGTGTGCACTGTGAAGAGCTTTAAATGTGAAATTAAGGATCTTGCCTTCAGTCTTCACTCCTGGAAACTACTGTATCAGATGCTAAGCCCCATTAATGAAATGGTTTACATATTCACTAGGAAAATGAATCCATATAACAGGTGCTTTCGGAGAGGGAACAGATACATGGTGGCCAGTAATGGCTTCTTCCAACCGTCTGGCTAAGATTCTGCGCTTCCACAGTACAATTTGGTGAAGCAAATCCAGTGGTCTTGGAATAGACTTGATAGAATGCCAATTATATGAATGAAAGGTCAGCAGACAGATCTGAATTATTACTGATCTCCAACTTTCTTGCTGTGGGTTTGGTCCATTTCTAGATCATGAGAATCCGCCAGCACTATCCTTGGTCTTTAATATTTCAAATCTGGTCTCTCTTGGATATTGAAGGATTTCACCATTTGGATGCTCAGTGAAAGCACTTCCATCAAAGAAAGGAAATGGAAAACAAAATGGAGGGTAACCTAAATGCAAGGATTTTAACATGTCTTTGTGGATTTGGCAAAGGAGAAAGAGAAAACGCTGGACTAAATAGTTTTAAAATTGTTGCATGTGTTTAAAAGCTCTCACCATGAGAGCAGATCAAAATGAACTTTTAATATTTTATTCTCCTTTCAAAGTCTTAATCTTTGTTATTCTAAATTCCCTCTAAGGCCTCTGTCTCTCTTGTTTGCTACTTTGCCTAACAGCGAGAGTTCCTTGAGATTTAGAAATAGCCATATCCCAACTCTGCTTCCCACTTTCTCCATCCGGGGAAGAATTGGCAGAGTGGGTTGCCACTGCTATTGGTGTGTGGAGCCTAAGGATCTCTCTGTAGGAGGCTGGGGAGGGTGTGAAGCTTGGATCGCAAGGGAAGGGGCCTAGTAATGTATCACAAAGCTCCTTCCTTCCTTCTTGGCAGGAGTTGTTGCTTAGAGCCAGCAGGTGCCTAATGCTGTTAAATTTATGAGTAGTGAAAGCTGTTGGATTTCTTAACATCTGGGTAACATAAATTATCAGATTTTTTTTTTTTGGCCTGACATAGTTGGAAAGTGATTTTGAAATCCATGGAAGGCCATTAAGTAACCTTTACTGGAGTGTGTTTATTTCTGAACATTTACCTCTGTTGTCTGCAGGCTGTCCCTAGATGAGTTGCCAGGCCCTGGCCTGGCAGGAAGTGACAGAGTCAAGAAAAACTAAGCCACAACCCTTTCCTCTTGACACTCCTGTTTAAGACACACGGCATTTCTAATTGACATTTATAGTTTGTGTTTTGTTTTCTTCTGGCTCAAACTTATCAGTAAGTTAAGTGCAGAACCCAAGGATCAATTTGCAAATGACTTCCATTGGTCATTTTTCATTTCAAGCCAATTGTGATATTGAAAGCCACTTCTTGATTCCTCTTTTTTCCCCTTGTCTCTATTTCTTCCTTACAACAAATAGTAAGTTTATAACCTGTCAAGAGAATGAGAAAAGTAAAAGAGGAAGAAAGGAATTGGCCTTTTCTTTACTGTAACCAAGCCTGCTGAATGCAGAGACATTTCTTTTTTTTTTTTTTTTTATTTAATGATTATTTGTTTTTGAGAGAGAGACAGAGTGCCAGTAGGGGAAGGGCAGAGAGAGAGGGAGACACAGAATCTGAAGTAGGCTCCAGGCTCCCAGCTGTCAGCACAGAGCCTGATGCACGGCTGGCTCCAACTCACAAACAGTGGGATCATGACCTGAGCTGAAGCCGGACTTTCAACCAACTGAGCCACCCAGGCATCCCTTTTTTTTCAATGTTTATTTGTTTTTGAGAGAGAGACAGAATGCCAGCAGGGGAAGAGCAGAGAGAGAGGAAGACACAGAATCTGAAGCAGACTCCAGGCTCTGAGCTGTCAGTCAGCATAGGTCCAGACATGGGTCTCCAATCCATGAACTATGAGATCATGACCTGAGCTGAAGTTGGATGCTTAACCGACTGAGCCACCCAGACACCCCCAACAAAGAGACATTTTTTAAACTTTTAGCCATTGTTGATTTTAAGTGGTATTGTCCATAAACAGCTCACACTAGTATCTTCAGGTTGTGAAAAGGACCGGTTTGAGCTTGCAGTGTATTGAGATTCTTTTCCTATCCATCTTTTACTAACAGAAATTGTGGTTATATGTAACATTGGCTCAGAATATTGTTATTTTTCATGTTCTGTATATTGACAGTATAACTGAATTTATTGGATTAAAAAAAATCAACAAAACACAAAATATGGTAGCATATTTTCACAAGATATACTGGAAAGAATAATGTACCCATGAGCAGAACTAAAGGGTAGAGGCCCAGTCTCTACCGTTTTCTTATGCTGTGACCATGGACAAAGTACATCAAAAGTCAGGAGTCACTGATTTTCTTCCATGGAGTAAGCTTTGCAGTGAACACTGTAGATGATAGCCCAGAGCCCACGACTGCATCCTTGTCCTATGCTTCACAGTAAAGCAGTTTGGGAACTTCCTATAAGCTGAGAAGAGGATTTTGTTGCCTTAAGAGTTATCTTATCCCTTTTTGGCAGTGATTTTTTAACCAATGGAAATGTGACCTAATTCTTGTCAATGCGATACAACAAAATGTTTTCCAGAGACTTCTAAGACAATTGTTCCAGTTCTTAAAGGAAAGTTTCCAGAAGCCCGTCTCTCTCTCTCTCTCTCTCTCTCTCTCTCTCTCTTTCTCCACTTGTACGTAAATCTGGAAACATGTTATTCCAGGCACTACTCTAGCCAACTGTGACCTTCGAAGGAAGACAGGCAGAAGACAAAGCTAAAATTTGATAAGGATTAGACCCAAGTGGACGATAGAGAAAAGATTCGAGAATGCTAATCAAATCTCCCCTGGATCCTACACCCAATTTGTGGACTTGCAGTTATGTGAGCCAGTACAATTATGAATTGTTTATAGGACAAGTTAGGTGGATTTATATTACTTTTGGCTGAAAGGATCACAACTGATACAGGAACAATTCCATCTACCCATCAGGACTATGTTGAGGGCTAAATGAAGAACTAATATGGAATAACCTTGTGGATTCAAGGATCCATTAAAAATGGTTCCCCTCTGGGGCACCCAGGTGGCTCAGTAGGTTAAGCGATCAATTTCAGCTCAGGCCACAATCCCCCAGTTTGTGGGTTTGAGACCTGTGTTGGGCTCAGTGCTGACAGCTCAGAGCCTGGAGCCTGTTTGGGATTCTGTGTCTCCCTCTCTCTGCACCCCTTCCCCACTCATGCTCTGTCTCTCTCTCAAAAATATATAAACATTAATATTTTAAAAAATGGTTTCTCTCTGTCACTTGTAGCTCCTCCAACTCTTCCCAAAAGACACTGGAATCAAGAGGTCGAAGTAACTGAGAAAGTAAGTGGAAGAATGGACTTAGTTCCATTCTTACATGGATAAGAGTATTAAAATATGAGTTACTAGGTGGTGAAATAGATTAAAGTTTTAAAACTATTATTTATGCTGTTATATATTATGCATTATTATATTAGTATATATTAATAGTAATGTACTATTATGTATATATCAGAATTTATATAGTCTTAGAACATTAAGAACATTATGTGCGTGAGTGTATATATGTTTTAAAGCATTACAAAGCACAATCAAACAAATCCAATAAAATAGATTCACCTGGGCTATTATATATAATATTTTGTGGTTTCCGAGAAAGGATGCAATCTTTCCAAAAAAAGTGTTTAAGTAATATTTTACCTTCCTTTGAAACTTCAATCCTTCCAGATTTTCCATATTGACTCCTCGGGAAAATATGTTCTTTAAAAACTGTGTTCTTTTAAAAAAAATGTGTGTGTTTTGCACTACACTTGCTTAAAAACATATAGATGTTTCGCTCTGAATTGTATTCATTTATGGGAATATTTTAGGATGTTTTCATAAGAGGGAAACAAAACCCAAGGCTTTCGGATAGGAGCTATAATAATGCTTCACGACTGGACACAGTTTTCTTGGGGGTTTTGCTCCTTCTAAAAAAGAAGAACAATAATGCGCCAGAGACCCCAAAGGGAAATATATTGTTAATGGAAAAAATCTCCTTCATTCACTCTTTCTATTTAAGGGAGCTCTTGTCGCCAGGTTATAATGAAAACGTAAAGGTCTAATACAAAACTGATCGGGGGAAGGAGGCAGAAGAAAGGAACCCAGAAAATGCAGCATCGAATCCAGATGTTACTTTGGTGGAGTGGCTTTTGTGAAAAATAGCTGGCTAACTTTATCCTCCTCATCCGACTAGAGATGTCTACTTTGTGATCAAATAAAATTTTTAAAAAACCATTATTTTTCAGGTTTCAAGGTTTTTTACATAATTTAATTAGATTGTATTTGCTAATAAGCAAATCTTAAGTATGAAACTAGTTGTTAATGATGGTTGAACTAATCTAACTAGCATTCTAGAAAAAGATAAAAACAAGTAATACTTAAAAATGGTTTTGTTCAAACTAGGAAAATCACCTAAAATTCTGTCCTTTCATTATCTCTTATTAAAAGAAATGTTTTCTTGGATTGGTGACATTTAGTTAGGGATGAAATTTTAGAGTTTGACAAAAAAAGCCTCATGTGTGACTTAGGAAATGACGGTGTACAGGCCCATTTGGAATGGGAAGGAAAGGGTTTTTAAAAAGAAGAAACGAATTAATCTGAGAGAAATCCAGACAGACTTAACAATTAAATAAAAAATAGTGACAAATACTAAAAGAACACACATCACAGAAGAAGTGAATACTCTTTTGAACCATCTGTCTTCACCTTTTTCATGACCTTTGGGAATGCATTTGGGGACAGCAGTCATAAAATGTTACAGAATTATAAATTCTTCCTATGGCAACTGCTGTGCATAGTTTCTGAAACTCCATGGGCTTCTGGAAAGCCATAGAACCTGATGCACATGCGTACTCTTCCACACATGGCCATAGGAGACTTAAATACCAGAGCTGTTGTTATCCTCTGCGATTGAGGGCTGGCATGGCTTCCTCAAACTTGGCAGTGTTTATATCTGCATTTACTTTGTAATTTGTGAGATGGCTTTGTTAAACTTAAGTGCTTGGTTGAAATCCCACATAAAGTAATATTACTAAGTAGTCCTAAGTTCGTAATTTTCACAAATGATTTAATGAAAGCTTATCAAATCCTTAGATTTTGTTTGCTTGGATTATTGAATGGTAATGCATTCCATTTTGGTTTTAGAATTCTGTCTTCATTTGGATTCCCTCCGCTAGAATAGACTCTGAGCCAAGACTTGGAGTGCAAGTAATTGATCTGAGAATTGCAGGAAACATCAGTACTCGTGGATGAGGAGGGATGCAGGAAAGGGAACGAGTTCATTGAAGAGCATGGTGGGAAGCTAAGGGTTATTTCGAAGGGAAAATCTGGAAATCAAGGTAAAACACATGCCTGATAGCTACATCACCCAGAGGTGCGGAGCCGTATGCCCAGTTCTGCCAGGTCTTAGTTGAAAGCTACATAGGGGTCGCTAGCTCTGCTACACATGGGCAAAGAGACGCTAAGAAGTCTGCCGTGATAAATTGGTCATTAACACAAGATTATCAAGAAATTAGCAGACATTACTAAAATCCTTTACAAAATTATGTTGCGAAACCCAAATAACTGAACAAAGCACAGAAAATTAGCAAGTGCTACTAATATAAATGCAGCATCACCAGTAATAATAATGAGTTAACATATATAACCTACATAACACACAGATGAAGGGCTAAGAGAGTTTTTCTTACGCTTTTCTGTATTTCTATATTTCAATAACTGCATTGCATATTATCTTCGAGTGAAAGTCACTTTAAATATTGTGAAAATATATTATTTTTGTATATTTTCTATTGTATTATTATATCAGCGTTCTCCGGAAATTATCTGTAATGTTGGTTCAATATAGACCATGAGAAAATTGAAAGAATTATCTAATGTTCTTGATTTCCTTAAAAAAAAAAGAAAGGAAACCCCACAGGTCTGAGTTAAACAAAAACTTGAATGAATGGAAATTTCTTAAGGAATCAATCTAGGTGAGACAAAGATTTCTTTGTATTGGAATCATTTATATATTTTGCTTTTAAAATTCTATAACAATCGCATCTACCATAAATGTTTCTGATTTGATTTTGAACTTCTTTTTCACTAAAAATAAAGAAGAGAAAAGATTTAACCTGCAATTTAAAAATGTACACAGCCTGGGTGGCTCAGTTGGTTAAGCGTCTGGCCTTGGCTCGGGTCATGATTTCATGTTCATGAGCTCGAACCTGGCATGGGGCTCTATGCTGACAGCTCAGAGCCTGGAGCCTGCTTCCGGTTCTGTCTCCTTCTCTCTGCCCATTGCCAACTCACACTCTGTCTCTCCCTCTTTCAAAACTAAACATTATTTTTTTTAAACACACACAGCCCAGCTACAAAGAGAGAGGATCACAATCTGTTATTATTGTGTTTCTGTGGTCTATGATATAATGAATTTCAAAAGAAAGGTAATAAGAGAAAGATTTAAGCTGCCTCAAGTATAAGAACATAGGCTAGGGGCACCTGGGTGGCTCAGTCGGTTAAGCCTCTGACTTTGGCTCAAGTCGTCTGACAGTTTGTGAGTTCAAGCCCCACATTGGGCTCTATGCTGACATCTGAGAGCCTGGAGCCTGCTTTGGATTCTGTGTCTTCCTTTCTTTCTCCTCCTACCATACTCATGCTCTCTCTCTCTCTCAAAAGTGAATAAACATTTAAAAAATGTTTAAAAAAGAATATAGGCTCTGTAATACAATTCAGTAAGTTAATATTCTTATTCATTCAGTAAGTTAATAAAGGTGATAGTCAAAAGGAATTTAAACAATGTAGTAATGTTTAATTTATATTTGGAAAATAGCTTTTTATTTTTAATTTATTACTAGTTTTAGACAAATATGAAAACTTATTAGAACAAGAGTTTTGCCCACTTGACTTTCCTAAGCCTTAAATACAGATCTTGCACAGTTCAAAAATTAATATCAGCTTGTATTAGTACCACAAACTGTAAGTCTTTACTAGCCTCAACAAATAAGCAAATAAACTCAAAAGCTAACTTAAGTGATACACACTTAATTTATTTATTTATTCTCTAAAATCACTGCTACCAAAACAATGATAAAAAATGTTCTCATTTTATTTTGCATTTACAAAATAAATCAGTAAGAATTACCCAAAAGCAAATGTGGCAAAAGCAAAAATCAAAACACTGCCATACTGCAAGGTACTGTTTTGACACATAGATCAATGAAATGGAATAGACAATGCAGAAATAAATCCAGGATCAATTAATGTATAACAACAGAGCCAAGAATATATAATGAAGAAAGGACCTTTTTTTTTTTCAATAACTGATGTTGGAAAACTGGACAGTCACATTCAAAAGAATATAACTGGACTTCTAACTTACACCACACACACAAATTCACTCAAAAGACTTGTACTATAATGCCTGGAATGAAATGGAGTGGAATGGAATGGAATGGAATGGAATGGAATGGAATGGAATGGAATGGAATGGAATGGAATATAAGACCTAAAACTCTAAAAATCCTAGAGGTAAATATAGGTGGCAAAGTTCCTGAGATTTGTCTTGGCAATTATTTTTTTTTATATGACACCAAAAGCAAAGCCAACAAAAGAAAAAAAAAAGTAGGCTTACATCAAATTAAAAAGTATCTGCACAGAAAAGGAAATCATCCACAAAGTGAAAAGCAACCTATCATATAGGAGAAAGTAGGTGTTAATATAGAAAATATATCAAGAATCTATGCAACTGGGGGTTGAGAAAGGGTTAATATCCAATATATATCAAGAATCTATGCAACTGGGGGCGCCTGGGTGGCTCAGTTGGGTAAGCCTCAGACTTTGGCTCAGGTCATGATCTCATGGTTGGCGAGTTCAAACTCTGCGTTGGGTTCTGTGCTGACAGCTCAGAGCCTGGAACCTGCTTCAGATCCTCTCTCTCTGCGCCTCCCCTGCTCACACTCTGTCTCTCTCAGAAATAAATAAACATTTTAAAAAAAGAATCTATGCAACTTAATAGCAAACAAATAATCTGATTAAAAATGGACAGGATCTCAATAGACATTTTTCCAAAGATAACAGACAGATGGCCAACCGGTACATGAAAAGATGCTCAACATTACTAATCAGCAGGGAAATGAAAATCACCTCACATCTGTTAGAATTGGCTATTAGCAAAAGGCAAGATATAACAAGTGTTGGCAAGAAAGTGGAAAAGAAAGAACCCTTGTGCACTGTTGGAGGGAATGTAAATTAGGGCAATCGCTTTGGAAAACATTATGTAGTTTTCTTTAAAAAGTTAAAAATAGAACTACTTAATGATTCAGCAATTCAACTATTAGGTATTTATCCACAGAAAATGAAAACACTGTCTCAAAAGATATGTTCACCTTTATGTTCATTGCAGCATTATAATACTTGAGATGCAGAAGCAACCTAAATGTCTATCCCATAAATGGATGAATGGATGAAGAAAACATAATGTGTGTGTGTGTGTGTGTGTATGTATGAGTGTGTTTGAGTGAATATTACTCAGTCATGAAACAGAAATGATATCTTGCCATTTGTGACAAACTGGATGAAACTTGAGGCTGTTATGCTAAGTGAAAGAAGTCAGACAGAGAAAGACAAATGCCATACAGTCTCACTTACGTGGCCAAGGTTGTGTTGTAGGCAAAATGGGCAAAGGGAGTAAAAAGTTACACACTTCCAGTGTAAGATAAATAAATCCTGGGGATGTAATGTACAGCTTAGTGACTGTTGTTAGGGATACTGTATTGTATATTTGAAAGCTTCTAAGAGAATAAACCTTAAAAGTTCTCAGCAGAAGAAAAAAATTGTAGCTATGTGTGGTGATGGACGATAACTAAACTTATTTTTGTGATTGGTGGTGTTTTGCCATTCATACAGGCATCAAACCATTGTGTGGTACACCTGAAACTAACGTAATGTTATATGTCATTTATACCTCATTTTAAAAAAATACTAAAGAGAAGAAAAAGACCTTTACAAACATCCAGGCAAGAAAAAAGACCTTCTTTCTTAAACAGTGGTTCTTGGCACTGACTATGCATTAAAATCATTGGGTGAGGCTTTAAAAAATACCAGTGTTTGGGCTCCATCCTTAGAGATTCTGATTTAATTATTCTGGGATGGAGCCGAGGTATTTCCATTCGAAAAAAATCTCCTTCAGTGATTTGAATGTGAAGCCAGGGTTGAGAACTACTGCCCAAAGTAAGAAAAATCGTAGACTTCTCCAGAAAGCCAAATAGAAGCAGGAAATGAAGGCCGGTTTCCAAGCAGGGAGAAGAATGATATACTTGATCAGGAGGTCATTTGTAGGAAAGACCAATATTCTTCTACAAGGGAGCACTCAGAAAATATTTCAGTCCCAATTTAAAGATACAGATCCATCCATCCCAGGGATGGATCGGGATAAAGGACTTGAAATTGAAGATGTCAAAATAAAGAAATTGATTGTAGGAAGCAAGAGGAACTAGTTAAAACCTAGAATTGATGCAGACCTGGGAAATAGGTTCTGTATATATAAAGATCATCTATAATACAATTAGTATCATCTCTGAGATAAAATTGAAAATAAAGCCTACCATTCAATTACCTTCTCACCGAGACTACTAGTGGCTACACTGATATCTAGTTTCTGATTTTCCCTCTAGTAAGAGGATCCTCACTTTTTTCCCCTTCCCAGTAGAAGAGTGACATCTTTTAGGTTGTTTTGGGACCAGCTGCGTTCACGTCATTACATTTTGGCCAATGATATATTGTGTACACATCAGAAAGCATCTGTAATGGTGAGAAGATGCATCCTTTGAACTCCTCACCCTCTTCCGGAGGTTTGTTTAAAGACGTGATGTCAGAACCCAAGGGACATGTCGAATGGTGAAGAGGAAGCTTCCTGCTAAAGATGGCATAGATGAAAAATTTTTGTTTTGCAGGTTTCGTGCTACCATATAACCCTATGCTGTCTACTGGCAGACTTCCTTTCCATAAGAGAGGAAAAAAAAACTTTCTTTCTTTCTTTGTTTTGGTTTGTTTATTTGTTTGATGTAACCAAACCTTGCCCTAAGTGAAACACAGCTCCTATTGTTTTTCTGTCATTACTTGTCTGGAATTTTAAATGAAAAACTATCTTGACAGCAGAGCAACCAGAATAGAGGATTTCACAGGGTCGAGACTTGGAGAAGTTTCAAAAATTATCTTTTACAAAGTGAATCTTATTCTAGTGGCATGGGAAAAGGTTATTGGTCAGAGATCATTTCCATGATTCATCTATGTAAATATCATGTGTCTTATACTCTTTTGCTTTAATTTCCACTGTGCCAATTATATTAGGATTTCTTTTTCAAAATCCCTTGGCCTCGTAATACCAATAGTGAGAATGAAAATTTTCCACAGTGAGATAACCATCAACATCAAAAGAGTTTGGACTTATAAAGACTCCATCAAACACATTTTGAAAATTGTCAGCTTTTAAAATCCAATATATGAAGACAGTTTTTGAATGTGCAATAATTATACAGTCAAATGTGTATTTAATCTTGCCAATAAAGTTTAAAGGCATGACCATTCTTGTCACAAAATATGTTGCTTTCATTGGTCGTTAGTCCTTCATCTCCTAAATAATAAGAATCTGCCTGTAAATCTTGTCTTTCATCTTTTTTGTAATGAGCTTTTTGTTTGTCCAATAGGAATGTTCTCTCAAAAGAATGGAATAGTCCAGGTGTGTGTGACTCTTGTCCTCTACTATTTTACTAGAAATTTCTGACGCCAAAGTTGGATCTGCTAGATAATAAATCTTCCTTCATCTTGAGTCTGAATTAAATGCAATTGCCAGAATCACTTCCAACTTTAAATACCAGCTGGTGTGACTAGTCAGCATTGTTCCCTACACGGCCCAAAGCCTTCTGGTTTGGAAGGATACAGTAGTCTTCTTGTGGCCAGCACCATTACGGTGGCAGGACTGATGAAGAACAGGTTTGCCCACTGCTCTCTGCCCCAGCACATCTGGTAATGTTTAGGTGATGGTTGTAGCAATCTTTTTGTTTGTTTTTTGGCTCTTTACTATCTATTGCTTCTCCCATTAGCTCTGTAATCTTCCCCTCAGGGGGATTTTCCATGGAGTATAGACATGGAGGAAGGCAAACCCTGGCAATTGCCTTTTCTCTCTGTGTATAGTCTTTCTTCTGCTTGGCCATGACATGCTCTCAAGGTGCTCTTCTAGGCTGTTCTAGCATGTGACTCCCTCTCCATGCATGATGCCAAGCAATCCTGGCAAAGGATGGGCCCATGGAGCATGGAGCAAGCAGAACATGGCCCACTGTTCATCAGTTCCTTCTTCTCATCTCCTCTAGCAGCTAGGACCTTGGCCTGGCTCTACTCTAGCGCTTTAAAATTCCATGAATTCCCTTCAGAATTATATACATATATATATCAAGTTCATAGAACGGAACTGTGGCAGAATTAAGGCCAGACCTGTCTGGTTGAGTAATAGTTTTACTCTATCATTTGGGTCTTTCTAAGTAATGCATATACACTTTTGGCTTAGGACCCACTGTGATTTAACCCGAAGGAAGAAAGAAAAAAACATGATGAGAATAGGAGGTAGACTATGATGTTTTGGTGAGAGAAGGATTTGGAGTATGCTTGAACCCTTGAACCAGATCCACTTAGTTTATGAACAATTCTGCTTTGATCATGTCAAGATGCCAATAAAGTACGCTGAATTTTCTATTTCTAAAAATAAAAAGCAAGAATAGGAGTGGATATTGAAATACAAAATGAATACATATTTGATACTTATCTGCACAATCGATCTTACCAAATATTAGATTTGATTAAATCAAACAATTCGGATACAGGCAGAATGATTTTGAATTGATATTTAAAGTGTATGTGTATTAATAGCAAATTACAATTTCTAAGTTAATTTATCCTATTGGAATCTTATTCCTGATTTTTCCAGCCCTGTGACAGTCCATCCATGCTTTCTGATGATATCGCAGAGCGATCTTGGATAAGCCTGTAGTCAGATATTGAATTAGCCAACAAGGGAACACAATTTTACTGAATTTATAATATTTGAGAAGATATGTGGGAAGAGAAGAGAGGGGAGATTGGCACAATGGTTTCAAGCTGAATTACAAAAACTGATAAAGCTTTCAAGTAAATAACCTAAGATATCACTGTGTAATTCACACTAAGCAAACTAGTAATAACACATGGGATGAATGTGCCAGTTTGTCTACCCATCATTGAAGATCATCTGAGTGGTTTTCAGTGTGAGGATGTGGCCCATAAAACATCCATGTACAAGTTTCTGTGTGGAAATGTTTATTTCTCTGGGGTAAATGTCCATGGGCACAGTTGCTAGTTGTTTGCTAAGGCCATTTGTAGTTTTGAAGAAAGACTGCCGAACTACTTTTCAGAGTCACTGTACCTACCACTCCACCAGCTATGTATGAGTGACCTAGTTTCTGCACTTACCAGGTTTTGGTGATACCAGGTTTTTTGTTTTTTTTTTTGAGCCATTCCAATTAGGTGTGTCCTAATCATTAGGTTACAATTTGTCATTTTACTCTCTTAGCAGGAGTTTTTGCTAAGTTTGCAAATTTGACAGAGTCCAAATTATCAATTTACTGACAACGTTTTATCAAGTTATTTTTATCAATTGCTAGAGGTTTATCAAATTTTTGAAGAACGAGCTTTTTGTTTTATTAACTTGTTATTCTTTTCCTGTTTTATTTTCATTTTATTTATGCTCTCATTTTTATTATTTCCCTTCTTCTTACTTTACTCTTCCTTTTGTTTTTTCTTGAGGTAGGAACTTGGGTCATTGACTTGAGATCTTTCTTCTTTTTTAATGAAAGCACTTAATGCTCTCTATTTCTCTCTCAGCCTTGTAGCTGCCCCCCCACCACATATTTCAGTATATTTTAATTTTCTAGTAGTTATATGTATCTTAAAATTTTCTTTGAGACTTTCCTTTTGACCCATACATTACTTAGTAATATGCCATTTAATTTCAATGTGTTAGAAGAGTTTCCTACTGTCCTTCTACTGTTGGTTCTGATTGGATCCCACTATAGTTAGGGGTATCCGCTGTATGACTTTAATCCCTTTATATTGGTTAAGGGGTTGGTCTATATTTGATGACCCGGGGTATGGTCTATATTGCTGAGTGTTTCATGGACACTTGAAAACAACATGTATTCTGGTTTTGTCAGAACGTGCGTTTCATAAATTTCAGTTTGATACTATCAGTGGGGGTGTTTTTCAGTTCTTCTGCCCTTGATAATATCTGACTAGTAGTTATATCAGCTGCTCAGAGTAAGATGTTGAAGTCCCCAACCGTAACTTTGGATTTATCTATTTGTCCTTTCAATTCTCTCAAGTTTTGCATCATGCAATTTGAACATCTGTTGCAGCTGATGCGTACACATTTAGGACCACCATTACCTTCATGGTGCATTGATTATTTTACGAATATGAAATATTCTGATTTGTCCCTATTCATTTTCTTTGCTCTGAAATCTGCTTTATCTGATATTAATATAGCCACTCCCATCATTTCTTAAAATTAATATTTGCATGATATTTCTTTTTCCATCCTTTTGCCTTCAATCTACCTATGTTGTTAAATCTGAAATGAGCTTCCTTTACACAGCAAAGAGTCAGGTCATGCTGTTTTGTTTTTCTTTTTGATTCACTCAGCCAATCCATGTCTTTTAATTGGTATGTTTATATCATACATTTGCCCTTTTAGCCTTTTTTCTGCCTGTTCTTTCTGTTTCTTATTCCTTCCCTACTTTTTTCTTGCCTTCTTCTGTGTAACTTGAATTTTTCTAGAATTTCACTTTTATTTAATTGTAATGACTTGAGTATATCTGTTTGTATAACTTGTGTTAGATATCACAATATGCATATATAATTAAGACTACTAGTGTCAAAGTCTCACCACTTTGAAGAAAATGTATAAAACCATTGATGACCCTTTGTTCTTAACACTTTCTTCATATTATCATCTTAAGTATTTCGTCTACAAACACTGAGCATCCCATGGAGTTAAAATTTTTGCTTCGAACATAAACTATGTTTTAAGAAACTCATGAGGTGAAATTTAGTTTATTATGCTTACCCTTATTTTTTTTAATTTAATGTTTATTTTTGAGACAGAGACAGAGCGCAAGTGGAGAGAGAGGGAGACACAGAATCTGAAGCAGGCTCTAAGATGTCAGCACAAAGCCTGATACTGAGCTCGAACTCAAGAATCAGAAGATCATGACCTGAGCTAAAGTCAGTTGCTTAACCAACAGAGCCTCCCAGGCACCCCTACGCTTATTTTTACTCATTCTGATGTTCAGGCCTCTGTTATTACTCTCTGTTTTGAGAGCCTTTTCTAGCTATTCATTAAGGGTTGATCTGCTGGTGACAAATTCCATTCATTTCTTTTTATCTGAGAATGTCTTCAATTCCCTGCATTTCTGAAGGAGTTTCACTGGATGTTGGATTTTGGGTTGACAATTCTTTTCTTTCACCACTTGAATGATATTTTGACACTTCCTTCTGGCTTCTGTAGTTTCAGATGAGAAATTCACTGTTTTCTTGAACAGATGTTTTCCTGTAAGCAATGTGTCATTTCTATCTGGCTGTTTAGTTTTCAGTTTGAATAAAGTTTAATTATGCTGAATCTTGGTATGAGGTTCCCCCCTCCTCGATTTATCCTATTTGGAGGTGCACTCAACTTCTTGAATCTGTAGGATTGCCTTTCACTAAATTTGGGAAGTTTCAGCCACTTTTTAAATACATTTCAGCCTCGGGGCGCCTGGGTGGCTTAGTCGGTTAAGCGTCTGACTTTCGCTTAGGTCATGATCTCGCGGTTCGTGGGTTCGAGACCCCGTCAGGCTCTGTGCCGACTGCCAGCTCAGAGCCTGGAGCCTGTTTCAGAGTCTGTGTCTCCCTCTCTCTCTGACCCTCCTCTGGCTCACGCTGTCTCTCTCTCTCCTAGAAATAAATTAAAAAATATTTAAAATAAATAAATAAATAAATACATTTCAGCCTCTGGTCTTTTTACTCTCATTCTGGGACTCTGCTGACACAAATATTAGTTTCCTTTGTTTGTTTGTTGTTTTTGTTTTTTTGTTTTGTTTTGTTTTTGTCCTATGACTCCTGGAGATCCTCTTCTTTTTGTTGCTAGTATCATTCATTTTTTTAGTCTATTCTTTCTGTTGTTTAGATTGCACAAAGTGTCCATTTGTTCTCAATTTTACTGATTCCAGCCACTGTCATCTCCACTCAAATCTCAAGTCCATCCAGAAAGATGGTATTACAGTTTTTCTATTATCCACTTATAAAATTCAATTTGGTTCATTTTCGTAATGTCTATTATTTACTTAAGAGTTTCTATTTTTTTATTTTTTAAAAAGAATTTTAAATTATTTGTTGAGTATCTATATGACAGCTGCTTTAAAATAGTGCCAGATAATTCCAACACATATTCATATCATAATGGCATTGCCATCTTGCCTTTTGTCATTCAAGTTGTGTTTTATGTAATTCTTAGGGTAATGAGTGATTTGTTTTCTTTTTTGCACATATCTTGGACATTTTGGATACACTATTAGGAGACTTTTCGTCTTATTTAAATCTTCTTTTTCAGTCAGCCATAACTCTATGTAGGTTTAGCATGTAGGTCCTAGATTATTTTATCTGCTATAGTTTCAATGACAATTCAGGTTTGAGAGATTTTGCCAAGCTTTTCTGGTCCCTTGTTCTTACAGCTCTGCTGAGATTTTTGACTGATTTCTGCAAATTCCACCTCTTTTCCAGTGCCATTGGGTGGGAGGTTCAGGAAACAGTGGGCTTTAGTCCCTGCTAGTAAGGTAGATTGTGTCTCTACTGGCCTGGGGACAGGGCAGACACTCTGCTGATGCTAACACTGTGGCCCATCAGGCCTACTAGTGCACAAGGTGTGGTGTGAACATCCTGGATGCTTCTGCCGAGTGTCTACAAGGCAGACTAAGAATGAGTTCCCGGGCGGGCCCTGCTGACAGTGGTGTTGGGTAGGGTGGACCTCATGGTCTCTGCTGGGCTGTCCCTTACCCAGCACTTTGGCCAGAAAGACCAGGCTTTAGTGGTTTGCTTTTTTTATCTGCCTTTTTTCTGTTTAACCTTGTAGGTGAAACCTACACCTCTCTTCAGTCCAGTGTACTGTGTTTGGGGGAAAAGGAGAAAATCCAGGAACTCAATTTGGTATCTGTCCTCAAGTCCTGAGATCCCTAGTCAGTCCCCCTTCTTCCTACCTTCTAGAGTCCTGTTATGATCACCTATTGCATTACTTCTAGAGTATGTGGTGGTATTTAGAGGAGAGGAACTAGGGGAGAATTAGTCTGGAACATCCCATCCGACCACACATTTTCTAAATATTTTATTGATCGTTTTTTAAATTTCAATTAGTGAAAGGGTTTGACAAAAACACTTAAGTTGTTTTATTCCTGAAATTGGATCTCGTAGTCCAATACTACCAATATTAGCAGTCTAATATGCTGTACAGACTGTTTATTATTGTACTACTAATTATCAGTGATTTTTAAAATCTTTTTCCCAATTCATTCCATATGGTTACCATCAATTCTATTTCCTTAATATACATGAGAAGAGCACACTGATTTCTATCTCTGAGTCATGCTCAGAGTTTTATACTGATCGCAACTGCTTCTGACATTCATTCTCCATGCCCTTCCTTTCCACAAACTTATTTTCTGGTGGAATGCTAAAGCATGATATCTCAGGAGGTTTTATTTTAATAAAAATTAGGAGATGTTCATCCAAAATAATAACTATGGTATTTCAGTAACCTGAAAAACAACTGGGAGAATTTCCAAAGATAAACTCAGGGTCAAATGAAAGCACCGATATAAAGCATTCCATACATGTTAATTGTCATTAAGGTAAAATGACGGGATTCAACTTTACTTTTGCTTTTTTATTCAATTGTTGAGTTACCAGAGCCATAGGAACCATTACAGACTATTATGCCAAATATTAAAAATAATCTTTCAAAACTCTCCCCCTTTGTCAGCTTCCCCTTATAGTATCAGAGGGGTTTCTATATTAAATAAGAGCAAATGATTTCAGATAAAATGTTCCTGCAACAGTTAATCATAAAACACTACTTTTTTTTTTCACTACATGATGCATCGGTCATTTAGAAAAAGAAAATTCTTGACTAATATGTCATTATGAAACTTTTATCTGTTTACTATTGACTACAAATATTTCTAATATCCCAAACCTTTTTGTTTTAATTTTAAGAAACTCAATTTCCAATAACGGTGTCTTGTCACATTCATATATCAGCCACTCTAACCTTTACATCAAAATGTATTATATTTTATTCTACTAACTTATCTGTGCCACCACATCTGTTGGCTAAATGGATCCTAATAGGTAAATAATCTTAGCTTTGTTTTATCCTGGATTTGATTAGTGAAATATTCAAGGAAAAGAATACACTGAATGGTGAATGTTTTTCTGAATTTATATTTATACCCAAGTTTTGTTTTCCCCAATATGTGTGGGAAGCTTACTTTATTTTGAAATTCACAGTAACTTGTAAACAGCCAATAGTAACTTGTGAACTGGAAAAAAAATTGTCAGACAAACTGAAGGCAGAGGAAATGAGTATACCAGCTTCTTAGAATAAGTGGGGAGTTAATACCTCAAGTCATTTGAGCCCTAAGCTGAGACGTGTATATGTTCTCTAATATGAGAACGCAGGGCATGACACCATTTTCAAGTTCATTTCTTCCTTAAATTAATCAATAAGCAGATATTTTTGAATGCCAGTTCATATCAGGTAACATGGAAGGATCTATGGCTATTTGGGTGAATAAAATAAACATGGTCCTTACTTTCAGAGCATTTCAAATTTAATGTAAAAAAGCAATAACAATAAGTTATGTTAAGAGAAACATGACTTACAAATCAAAGACTTTCATAAATACTTTCATGAAAAGAAAAGAAAGTGATAACAAATAACAAAATGAATAAGTAACTATATATGTGTAAATTTTGTTAAGTATAAATGACGAAAGCTGGTAAAGGGGAGCAATAGAAAATATCTGAGTGGTATTGAGGAGTGGAGAAAGGGAAGATGAATTTTACTAGATACTCTCTAGGATATTACATTTCAGCAGAGCAGAAAGATCAGAAAGAACTAGGCACATTGGCCAGAGGAATCTTAGCTATTACAAAGTCTTCTAGTTTACCTACAACTGTAGTCCCAGAGATAAGTATCTAGTGACAGTTTTGCCCATGAACTTGGGTGAGTTTTGAGGTCAAATAATCTCAATTATTTATTCACATTTTGGGATGGTAGTTAAGATGACAAAGGAATCAGTTTTCTAAGACCCATCTCTATTCATACTAGTCACAGTTTGTAGACTGGCTTAGTGATTGACATGTATTCCATAAAATAGATGTCAAACCCATTATCTTAAATTACCCCATAAAACAATAATTTCTTTGTCTCGAGATACATATAATTCCATAAAGTGCAAGGTAGAGCCTTAGAACACCTGGTAGGTGCAGGAATGAAAGTCTCCCTGCTCATCCCCCATTTGAGGGCAGTTGAAAAGAAGCAACTTGAGGTCTTTCCCTGAGCTGGGAAAGTGTGAATCAATCCCATAAGAGTATTTTAAAGGGCCTCTTTGCTTAGTCACTTCCGTCATCCTTTCTGTCCTTAACTGTTACTGTGGAGGGGGTAAAATGAGAGAAATCATGGAGAGCAGAGGAAACAACATAGAAAAAATCCTTCTCTCTGCTTTTTAAATCACCACTTTTTAAAATCAGTCTTAGTTGAAGGAAGAAAATGTGATTTTTTTCCCGTTATTCCCACAAATTCCTAATACAGTACTCTATAACACAAGTTCTCTGCAAAACAACATTATTTTATAATCTTCACAAATAATTTCGTATCTTTGAGCTTTACTATTCTAAAAATTTTTTACTGTTTATTTATTTATTTATTTATTTATTTTATGATTTCATTTTTTTAATTTTACAAATAGTTTATTGCCAAATTGGTTTCCATATAACCCCCAGTGCTCATCCCCACAAGTGCCCTCCTCCATGCCCACCTCCCCCCTCCCCCCCACATCCATCAGTCCTCAGTTTGTTTCTCAGCATTCAAGAGTCTCTCATGGTTTGCCTCTCTCCCTTTCTCCCACCATTTCCCCCCTTCTTCTTCCCCATGGTCTTCAGTTAAGTTCTTCCTAATCCGCCTATACGTCCAAACATATGATATTTGTCCTTCTCTGCCTGACTTATTTCGCTCAGCATAACACCCTCAAGGTCCATCCATGTTGCTACACATGGCTAGATTTCATTCTTTCTCATTGCCGTGTAGTATTCCATGGTATAGATAAACCACATCTTCTTGATCCATTCATCTGTTGATGGACACTTAGGCTCTTTCCATGTTTTAGCTATTGTGGAGAGTGCTGCTATGAACATTGGGGTACATGTGCTCCTATGCCTCAGCATTTCTGTATCCCTTGGGTAAATTCCTAGCAGTGCTATTGCTGGGTCATAGGGGAGTTCTATTGTTAGTTTCCTGAGGAACCTCCACACTGTTTTCCAGAGGGGCTGTACCAGTTTGCATTCCCACCAACAGTGTAGGAGGGTGCCCGTTTCTCCACATCCTCGCCAGCATCTCGAGTTCTCTGATTTGCTCATTTTAGCCACTCTGACTGGCGTGAGGTGGTATCTCAGTGTGGTTTTGACTTGTATTTCCCTGATGAGGAGGGATGCTGAGCATCGTTTCGTGTGTCTGTTGGCCATCTGGATGTCCTCTTTGGAGAAATGTCTGTTCACATCTTCTGCCCATTTCTTCACTGGGTTGTTTGTTTTTCGGGTGTGGAGTGATATGCACATGTTTTATTAAACAATAACAGTGACCCTATACTCATGATAGTGTTATTCTCAAACCACCAATAAGGAAGCAGTCTCAGAAATATTGAGCAACATGCTGAAAGCCACACAGCTAGTGACGGGAGACACTGAATTCAAACCCAAGTCTGTTTTCTTAACCACTTTGTACACACTTAAGTTCTGTGGGTTGCATCTACACCGTGGCTTGGGAATAGATTTTATTTTTTAGAACAGTTGTAGATTTCAAAAAAAAAAAACTGTGTGCAGGTGGTACAGAAGAATTCCTGTGTAGCCCTTCTCCCTTGCAGTATTTCCTCTATTACTGTTAGCATTTTGCATCCATGTGGTCTATTTGTTACAACCAATGAACTAATATTGATTATATTATTTTTATTATATTAATTATATTTGTAGGTCTTGGCAATGCATAAGGCCATCCATCCACCATTACAATAAAATACAGAATAGCGTCACGGCTCTAAAAATTGTGTGTTCTATCTATTATTCCTGCCTACTTCCCTCCCAATGAGTCCCTGTCAATGACTGATCCTTTTCTTATTTCCATAGTTTTTTTTTTTAATCCCCTATCAGATATGTCATTTCAAATATATTCTCCCATTCTGTGGGTTGCTTTTTTGCTCTCTTGACATTGTCCCTGGAAGCACAAAAGTTTAACTTTGAGCAAGTCCAATTTATTTTTTTCCCTTCACTGCCTGTGCTTTGGTGTCATAACCAAGAAATCACTGCCATATCCAACGTCATGAAGCTTTTCTTCTATGTTTTCTTCTAACAGCTTTATAATTTTAGCTCTTATTTTAGGTCTTTGAGCCATTTTGAGTTAACTTTTGTATATGATGTGAGATATTCTTTTGCATGTGGTCATCTAGGGTCTCAGCACCATTTTTTTTTTTTTTTTACAAATAGTTTATTGTCAAATTGGTTTCCATATAACACCCAGTGTTCATCCCCACAAGTGCCCTCCTCCATGCCCATCTCCCCCCTCCCCCCCACATCCATCAGTCCTCAGTTTGTTTCTCAGCATTCAAGAGTCTCTCATGGTTGTCTCTGTCACTTTCCCCCACCATTTCCCCCTTTCTTCTCCCCCATGGTCCTCAGTTAAGTTCCTCCTAATCCTCCTATACGTGCAAACATACATTCATGTGTAGGTTTCGTATGGACATAGTTTTCAACGCATTTGGGTAATTAACTAATAGCACAATTGCTGAGCTGTATGCTAAGACAATGTTTACCTTAGTAAGAAAGAGGCAAACTGTTCTCAAAGTTTCTATACTCTTCTGCATCCTTTTCAGCAAAAAAATGAGCATTCTTATTCCACATCTTTGGTGGTAGTTTTTTTTAATTATCTGTGTTTGGACTTTTAGCCTTTATGAGTGGCATGTCATCATTTGAATTTGCAGATCCTGAATGACATACAATTTTGAGCACCTTTTCATATGTTTATTTGCAATCTCTATATTTTTGGTGAGACAGTTGTTCAAATCTTTTGTTCATTTTTAAATTGGATTTTGTGTCTTCTTGTTGTTGAGTTTTCAAAATTCTTTACATATTTTGGATACCAGTCATTTGTCAAATATGTGTTTCTCAAATATTTCTCCCATTCTTTGTATTATGTTTTCATTCTCCTAACAGTGATGTTTGCAGAGCAGAAAGTTTTCATTTTAATGAAGTCCAACTGACCAACTTTTCTTTGAAAGGCCCTGATTTTGGTGTTGCATCTAAAATTTCACCAGCAATTCACTTCATAATAAAATAAATTTAAAAAAATTCACCAACAATTCCAAGGTCACCCTGATTTTGTCCTACATTACCTTCTAGAAATTTAATATTGCATTTTATATATAAGTGTATGGCCCATTTTGAGTTTTTTCGGAAGGATGTAAGATTTGTGTCCACATTGTCATTTTTTTGTATGCAGATGTCCAGTGTTTCCACCATTTGCTGAAAAGATTACCCTTTCTCCATTGAATTAGCTTTGCTCTTTTATCAAAGATCCCTTGACTATATTTGTGTGGGCTTATTTCTGGGCTTCTGCTCTGTTCCATTAATTCATTTGTCTGTTTTTGCAGTTTGTTTTGTTTTATTTGTATCTTTGATTACTGTAAGCTTACAGTGAGTTTTAAAGACAGGTAATGTCAGTCCTCTGATTTCATCTTCAAAATTGTGTTGGCTATTCTGAATGCTTTTACTTTCCATATAAACTTTAGAAGCAGTTGCTCATACTACCAGAGTAACTAATTGGAATTTTGTTGGGATTGTATTGAATCCATAGATGAAGTTGGGAGGGACTGATACTCTAATACTGGATCTGCTTATCTATGAACATAAAATGCCTACACAATTCTGATCCTTATTTTACATCAGAATTTTGCAGTTGTCCTCAGATAGATCTGTTACACATTTTTAAAAATTTATTCCTAATTATTTAATATTTCTGGTGCTAAAGTAAGTGACATTCTACTTTTAATTTCAAAATTCCCGATTGTTCATTGTTGGTATCTAGAAAATCCATTGACTGACTTTTTAAAAAAATTATTTATTTCGAGAGAGAGTGTGTGCACATGCACACATGGTCACAAACAAGAGAGGAGCAGAGAAAAAGGGAGAGAGAGAATCCTAAGGAGGCTCTGTGCTGTTGGCACCGAGCCTGACACTGGGCTCTATTCCACGAACCCCAATGCAGGGCTCAAGCACATGAACTGTGAGATCATGACCTGAGCTGAAATCGAGACTTGGATGCTTAACTGACTGAGCCACCCAGGTGCCCCTGTGTCTGATTTTTAAATTGCATCAAGCATGGCATAGGACAGACTTGGTGCAATATTAAAAATTATTATTTAAAATTTATTAGTAAACTCACTTTAACCCAGATGACTTTCAGAATGAGAATAGATATGGATTTCACGTTGGGTGCATAATTACGCTAGAGAGCATCTAACATTTTGTTACATCATAAAATTCTACAAAGTTTTAATGATGCAACAAGTTGGAAATCTTCACTGCGTTTTGCCATCAAGGATTGTTCCAGGGGAAATAACTCTTTGAGTGTTATATTTGAAGAAAAACTAATGATGCACAATATATATCCAGTACCTAGGGGTCAAGCACCTGAAAATTTAAATGTAAGTTCTTTTTAATTAAGTTTACTTATTTTGAGAGACAGGGAGAGAGAGAGAGAGAGAGGGAGAGAGATTTTGAGAGATGGATAGAGAGAGAGAGAGAGAGAGAGAGAGAGAGAGAGAGAGAGAACAAGTGGGGAAGGGGTAGAGAGAAAGAATCCCAAGCAGGCTCCACACTGTCAGTGCAGAGCCTGATGCAGGCTCAAACTCATGAACCATGAGATCATGATTTGAGTCAAAATCAAGATTTGGCTGGTTAACTGACTGAACCACCCAGGCTCTGCTAAATGTAAGTCCTTACTTGTTTCTCACATAATTTTATACAGCGTTATTATGGTATCCAATTTTACATAGTAAACTGAGGCTTAACAAGGTTATGTTACATGTCCAAAGTCTCCAATTTAGCAAGTTGAATTGCTTGAGTCATCTATTTCAAAGCCCATGGATTTATTAATCATAACAACTGCTATTTCTCTCCCATCCTGGTTGTATTCTTCATGGTTGGAAGCATAAGATAATTCCTGTCTCCTACAGGTCTGATCTGATCTTACAAAACTGACTTTCCCAGACCCAACAAAAATGTGACCACATAATTTTAGTAAAATAACAAAATTAAATTCAGAAGGCTGTTTGGCTGGACTCTTTGGAAATAATATTCTTGGAACTAAAGTTTGGTTTGGCACCCTAGGGATTCAGTGAGGTTATTTTTCTAATTTAACTTATTGCATTTATGAGCCTACATTTTAGGTTGCTTGTTGGAATCTGTTACATGGACTACAGAGTTAAACACTTAATGCATAATTATTCTCGATTTGTAAAGAGAAATTATTTTGGTTATTTCACAATGGGTACATCTCTACACTCTAGGTCAATTAGTATGCCTGCTTTGTGCTGGGTACATGGTAACATATTTGCATATTGAAGACACAAGGGGCACAGAGCAGTTGGGCTATAAATCTCTAGCACTGTCTGCCAACTCTTTTCCTCAAACGTCAGGTAAAATTTGCACTCAAATTTCTAATGTGGCCCTCTACTTTTATCTCTATTTATGCTTTTGTTTCTGAGTAAACTCAAAAGTAAACTGAGGCACCAATGCTTGGTGATTAAGGGTATGGAATCTGCAGCCAGACTGCCTGGACTCAAATCCTGACTTAATGCTTTTCATCCTTCTGAGTCTCTGTCACCTCGTCTGCAAAAGAGGGATAAAAATACCTCCCTCAAAGAGTAAATAAATTGCCACATAATAAAGATGTCCTAGAACTTGGTAATAAGCCAATAAATACATGTATTATCTTTATTTGATTGTTATTATTCCAAGTGAGATAGGACAACATATGCCAGATCATGTGTTTTGTTTTCTTTGAAATGTCAATGTTTTATTTTCTTTGTTTCTTTTCTTCTCGCTTCCTTTCCTGTAATCCTTTGTTCCTTCCTTCCTCCTTTTCTTTTCTTATTCCCTTTTCTCCTTTCTTCCTTCCCTCCCATTTTCCTTCCCTCCCACCTTCCTCTCTCCCTCCCTCTTCCTCCCTCCTTCCTTCTCTCCTTTCCTCTCTATTTCCCTTCCTTTTTTCCTTCCTTCCTTCCTTCCTTCCTTCCTTCCTTCCTTCCTTCCTTCCTTCTTTCTATCTTCCTTATTTTTATTTTTTTGTTTACAAATACTGAATGGGAGGGGTGCCCTGGTGGCTCAGTCATTTAAGTGTCTGACTCTTGGCTTTGGCTCAGGTCATGATCTCATAGTTCATAGGTTCAGGACCCCCCGCCCCCATAGGGCTCTGTACTGACAGTGCTGAGCCTGCTTGGGATTCTCTCTTTCTGTTTCCTTTTGCCCCTCACTTGCTCGCACTCTCTCTTTCTCTCCTCTCAAAAATAAATAAATAAACTTAAAAAAATACCGAGTTTGCGGTGACTCCACTGATGAGGCAAACCCACACATATATCTCTCTAATTTCCGACATAGCAGTCCAGCTGTTAACACTATTCCTCTTGGATTTTGTGAGATATCAGAGGATTTCAGGGGAAATCTAGAATGCTTTCCTATTTACCACATGCAGAAGCATGAGGCTCACCTCAGCAGAACTGATATGAGCTATTCCCAATTGTTCAGCCACGGCAACATCCATCTATTAAGAAGGCAACAATATTGGGATCAAGGGAGTGCCAGGATAAAACATGATCTGCTTATCAGCATCTGTTTTCTAATTAGGATGCCTCTGTGGCAATTTTCATCCAATAATTTAGTTAAATTTCATTCCTAGAGTATAAATATCCTCTGAAGGCACGTGGGTGAAGTTAAATCAATAACTGCATTATTGTAAATTACTTCATAATTATATATTGATAAACAGAATAAGGTTATATGATATCCATTTTCCATATCACTTCATATCTCAGGCAACTTCGTAGAAAATTGCATTCTTATGTTGCTTTCAAACAGCTTTGTTTGGTATAACGTGCATTTCATCATTTTAAAGCAATATAATGTCAGCATACCCCTCCTTGTCTTGTTTAGAGTTTCAAGCCATGTAAACCCAAGTTATCTGAATTATATTTTGTCCCTTTAAATGTGTCCAGATAATGTTATGTGAAAAATATTTTTAAGGACTTCTAAGAAAAAAATTACATTTTGCTGGGTTTAGCTCTGGCTGGAGAGTACTCGGGGGCTGTAAGGTGTTAAGATATTTCAAGTCAACCTGCCTCCCATCTATCCCATAAACCTGACTGACCATCAGCTTAGAATGTTCTCTTTATCTACTGGTCTCTTCTATCTTGGGTCTTGTCCTCCCACGTGCTACTTGCCATATACTCATTTATGCTGACCACATGCCCTAGAACGTTCACAATCATCTGATTGAAAACATTGTGTCTTGCGGGGGGTGGGCACTGAGAGGCTGCGCTGAGTGGCTGGACGGCTCTTGGGGTCCGGTGGGCTGAACACAGTCTTAGCCAGGCAGATGGCTTCTAGGTGGAGGGAGGGCAGTGGGGACCTCCAGGCTACAGAGACCACTCCAAGATGACGAATAGCCTTCTGCCAGCCGCCTGGGGACCTCCAGGGCAGACAGGTCCAGAGGAGGCTGCCCCTTGAGAGCAGTCAACTTAACCTCCAGGCAGGGTCCTCCTGGAAACGTCTGGAAACCCCAGAGCCAGGGCAGTAGGGTCTGCTGGCTGTGTGGTTCACTCAGCCCAAAGCACCTGGGGTGCCATGTCCCAGAGAATCCAGGAGTCCTGCCAAGGTGGCACCAAGAGGCTGGTGGAAACTCAGGTGAAAGTCAGGAAGAGAACGGGGCACCTGGGTGGCTCAGTCAGTTAAGTGTCAGACTTGGGTTCAGGTCATGATCTCACAGTTCATAAGTTCAAGCCCCTCGTTGGGGCTGTGTGCTGACAGCTCAGAGCATGGAGCCTGCTTCTGCTTTTATGTCTCACTCTGCTCCTCCCCTGCTCGCTCGCTCTCTCTCAAAGGTAAAAAAAAAAATTAAAAATGTTAATTAAAAAAGAAAAGAAAGCTACGAGGAGGAGAAGAGGAGCACAGAAGAGCAGAAGCCCTCCAGCTTGCAGCCTGAGCCAGAGGAACACCCAACTGTCTGGAGCTGTCCCTGCCACTCAACCCTGGACCTGTGGGAGGGGAGAAGGGATGTCTCCTCTCTGCCCAGAGGGGCCCACATGACTCCCCACTGTGATGGTCCAGGAGGGAGGCTGCTTCCTGGAGCCCCTCCTCCTTGACAGGGCCCCTCTGTTCCCCCAGTGAGCCTGTCAGTGACCTAGAGCCTTTGCAAGCTAGAATTCAGCATCTCCAGACACTGTCACAAGAGCTGGCTGAGGCCACTGTGACTGAAGAGAGTGGCATTTGTGACCAAGGACCATGCCTTCAGGGAATGCCCTCCTCCCAAACATCTTTTGGGAGTTCTTTCTCTCCCTCCTCCTCCTCATGTACGAATGTGCAAGAATGGAGTATTTTCTGGAAAAACCCACAGAGAGCTGATGGGCCCTGCAGCATAGGAGGTGTGCAAGGCTTACTTGCCTGGAGCCAGAGCCTCTGACTTCACCAGTTATGGTCATTAACTTTGTTCGTCTCTGCAGAAAGACACTAAGGTATGAAAGGAAACAAGAAAGAGTAAGGAAAGAGGGTCAAACTTGCCCTTGAGTCTATTTTCATCACTTGCTAGATGTTTTTTCCCTAGCCAAGTCATTTAAACTCTTCTTATATGACATAGAGATAATACTCCTTCCTCTCATCAAAGCATTAAAAAATTTTTTAACGCTTATTTATTTTTGAGAGAAAGAGAGAAAGAGACAGAGCATGAGTAAGGGAGGGGAAGAGAGAGAGAGGGAGACACAGAATCTGAAGGATGCTCTAGGCTCTGAGCTGTCAGCACAGAGCCTGATGCGGGGCTGGAACTCACAGCAAGCAAGATCATGACCTGAGCCACCCAGGCGCCCCTCACTAAAGCATTTAAACTGATAAGAACAGATACTACACTTGATCTTAGCCAAAAGGCCGAGAAGCGATCATCAAAGCATTTAAATGAAGTTATGTGCTTATGACTACCCTTGGTCTTTAACACTTAAAGGATACTTAGTATATGGTAGGGATTATTGTGGATAACAATATTATTATAAATTCATCATGTAAATGAAACTCTCTTTCTGTTCACTATCATACTGTTTATCTCACTAGATCTCCTCCTAGGATATTAGTCATCATTTCTGTGAGATGAATTTTTGTTTATTGGTATTTTGTGTGATCCTAAAACAGTATTTCTCAACCGTGTGTGACCATCCATTAGATCCTTTCCCAAATTCACTGAGCCAGAAACTTCAGGGCTGGCTGTATTTATAAACCCCACACAGAAATTCTCAAGTGAAATCTGGTTAAGACCAACCAAGCCAAACATCTGAATAAGGTTTAAAAATCTTGTCCAAAGAAACCTTGTATTCCTTCATGGTAATTTGCAGGGATCTTCAAGGAAAGTTCCTGTGTCAGTTTTAGATTTGGAACCCTGCATATCGGATATCCCAGGTAGGACCATTTCCAAGCAGTAGAGAGTAAATAGATGGGGTTGTACAGAGTCTGGGCCCACTACATATGTCAGTTTCATGCAAGTGATATCTAGGGACAATGAACAGCAAAAGTACCTTTTAAGAGTGTATCCTCATGGTGGTAGAAGTGGGAATTTTTCTTTGAGAAACAGATCCTGCAAAGCTCAAATGCCCACTGCTAATTGTCTGTCTATCTTGGGTCCTACCTTTTCCCTCTCCTTGAGCCACCATCTGGAAAAAACTACTTCCTTTATCCTCATGGTCTCAAAGATGGTTCCCTTGGTTAAAATCACGGGATCACCCAAAGCTTTCTCTTGACTTTGCTTCATTAGTACATTGTGAACTATTGGGTCAACATGTCATTCTTCTCACCCTAGACCCCAATTAAAGAGAAGTGGAAGAGTGAGTGGGAAGTAAGGCTGATGATGATGTTTGGACTGGATCCACCATTGAACCACGCATAGAACCTTTGTTTCTGTGTATTTGGCCCATTATATTTTCCATCTTCCTTTATAAAGTGCTCTTCAGACTATATGTGGATGTATTTTCTGAAATCCAAACATATTCTGAATGATTTTTGGACATGATGCCTCAAGCCCATATCTAAGAAAAGAGAAAAGTTGTGCCTTATAAGTACCCACGTAAATTGAAAAGAGGTAAGGGATGAACTTAGGGAGAGAGAAAACGAGCCTAACCAGTAGCCTTTGTTTACCTCCACAATAAATAGCAAATCCTGCTATTTTGAATAGTTTTATATGCACAATTAGTTTAATACTTCAGTTACCTGAATCTTTTAAGAAATAATAAAGCTCTTGAAGATTTTGCATTAATTTCTCTGGATGCCTCATAAATGCAAAAGCATTTGCATTTGAGAAGCATAAAAAATGTAAATCACATTTCTATCTCTATTTAACAACCAAAAGCCTTGTTTAGGATCATAACTCTTTTCAATATCTTCCTAACTGTAATACACCATTAAGAATGTCGCAGAACATTTACAATGTATTCTAGAAAGGAAGTCTGATGTTAGTGCATTAGTGCCTCTGTATTCTCCGGGTAGAAATGCAAAATACGTTACTGTGAAAAATGAGCATATGCTTTAAAAATAAGGATTAGTTAAACAATTTATTCATTTTTTTCACTCACATGTATTTAACAAATATTTATTGGCAATCTTCCTGTGAACAAAGCGCTGGTCTGTCTGAAATTTTATCCAACTCACATTTTAGTGAGGAAAGTGGTCAAAATAAGTAAACAAAAAAGAAAAAGATCAGGCTTAATTAGTCCTGCAAAAAGCCTTTATTTTTAACCCAAAGCTTATCATGTCCAAGTGTAAAAAGGAGTCATAAAAATGTTTTCAAAGCTAGTTTTTAAATATTGTATCCATGTTAAAATTGTTCATCTTTTCTGTTCTTCTAAAAAAGTCACTTAGCCTTGTCAACTTAAAAAGTAGGGGGCAGGAAAGTTGTGAAAAATTTAAAAATGTTGGGGTAATTGGTATTAAGCAAACTCTGGCAGAAGAAATGCCTTTAATGGGTTCCTGACAGCAGGGTCATCCAGGTCAGGAATCAAACACCTTTTCTCTTGTTCGATGACTGCTCTCCTTACCCATTTCATCACATGCTGTTACTCGGGTCACGCAAGTGGTTACCATTTTCTTTTGTTCCCCTTTTCTAAGAGGGTATTTCTTTGTCCCTGGTGACCCAAGAGAAGTCAATTATTTTTGACAACCACTGTCCAGACAAAAGCAGAGATGATAGAAGTGTTCAACGCTTGGAAATACCCAGATCCCAAGTGTTGGGATTTCAGTTAAAATATATCTTACTTATTTATTGCTTTTTTTTTTTTTAAGTGAGAAACATCAGTCATACAAATGAGTGCCAAACCGATTCTCAGAAGGAAATTGCTTTGCTATGGTCTCTCCTTAATCAGTGAAGCTAGTATTCTAGATTTGCTTATCATATCAGTGAGGTTTGATGATCATTTTAGGGCAAAGTGTTCATCTATTTCAGCCAAAACTCTCTTCCTGTTAATCTGAGCCAAATGTCCCATTTGGGGGAATGCCAGTTTTTAAATCCCTGCAACTCATTTAAAAAACTATAGGGACACCTGTGTATTTAGGAAGCAAAATCTGTTGTTGGAGCTTGTAGCGGCTACTTACATAAATTAAATGAAATTTTTAAATGAACAACCTAATATTTAGACACAGAGGTATCTATAAAAGTAGTAACATTGATACTCGTACAAGCAATAATGCCCAACTCTATACAGTCTATGTTTGGAAGACCACCTGTGGTAATTTGTTTTATTGCCTGCAGTCAACAAGTAGTGTTGAAGGATGGGAACTGAACACTATGCGATACTTGTTCATGTTCTGTAATACTGTGATTACCTGATATCGCCCTGTGTAGATTGTTTTTACCCCTAGTAATAAAAGATGTCTTTTTAAAAAAAAATTTTAACATTTATTTATATTTGAGAGACAGAGCATGAGCCAGGGAGGGGCAGAGCCCAACATGGGGCTTGAACCACAAACCGTGAGATCATGACCCAAGCTGAAGTCTGATACTTAACCGACTGAGCCCCCCAGGTGCCCTCAAAGATGTATTAATAGAACATCAGCAGACTCCTTGATGCAAGCCAGGCATAACCAAGGTCAGACACAGGGGCCGGCAAGCCAAGGAACAGTGGCCAACAAACTAAGGTAGAAAAATTGAAGACACAGATTACTCTTTAGAAGAGCAAGGTGCCCTCTAATGTTCTTTTCTGAATATATGAAGGGTGTGAAATAGATGGTCCCTGGCTTCTTCTCATACCACAACCTTTGTGCTTTTGTGTATATGTGTGTTCATTCGTGCTTAGCCAGATAGACAGTGATGTCCTTGAGGGGAAAAAAAAAAAAAAAAAAAAAAAGACACGAAGACAGGGAAATGAGTTAATTGTAACAAATACAAAATTACTATTTTTAATGAAGTCTCTTTTCACAAAGGGAGGCAGTGGTATATTACGCTGGTATCCTCTGGTTTCACTTATTTTTTATTCTAGGTTTACATGGACCCATATTTGTTCAAGTACGTTAGCCTTTCCATGGTGTTGTGCTGTGTGGTCAAGAAAATCTAATATAGGCTGGGTTTGCCTGGAGGAGTGGGGGGCCAGCCTCCAAAACCAAATTGCCCAGACCAGTGAACTGATTTGGCTGGAGAAACAGATTCATTGGCACAACACTGGTGGAGTACATATGCTATGCCACACTTTGGTATTTGTTGCCTTAATTGTGTTGATTGGATGATGTCAGTTGAGTGCAACTGACTTCATTTGCACAATATTGTAATCTATAAGAAATATAAACTATAGAGAACAAACTGAGGGTTACGGGAGGGTGAGGGGTACTTACCATGGTGAGCCCTGAGTAATGGATAGAACTGTTGAATCACTGTATTGTATACCTGCAACTGTAACAGTGTATGTTAACTATACTGGAATCAAAATAAAAAGCCTTAAAAAAAAGAAAATCTAATATAGTTGCCTATGTGCAGGCTTACTTAACAGACATTCCACTATAAACAAAGAGCACTATTATGTATTTGTGCAACTACCAATGTAGACTGTGAAGTTTCTCTTTTGTTTTTTTGCTGATGCCCCTTGTGGTACCAGTGAAATTCTGTAAACTTACAAGCATTACATATAGAAAAGTCAAATACTGGGAAAGTGAATTGGAAGAGAAAAAGATGTCTGACAATTACTAGTATATGAACACTGATATCTTATTTTCTGTAAATAGAAACATACACTCTTAAGATGTTATTCAATAATAGTTTTAAGTTCCCTAGAATATCTTGTCTGGTACCCTACCTGCTGCCTCCATGCATGTTTATCTCTATCACACAGTTTTGGCTAGGTTGTGTACCCATCTTCTGTATTTTTCTACACAGCATGTTGTGCGGGTCTTGATCATACCATCTACAACACAGTGTGATTATCTGTTTGTATGTCTCTCAAATGACCATAAACACCTCTGGTGAAAAGACCAGAGCTTATTCATTTTAGAATCCTTTTTTTTTATCACAAGGCTTGGCTGACAGTAAGCTCTTAAGAGATGTGCATTACATTGAATTGAAATGACTTTCACTTGGCTTTAACAGTAAGAATACTCATTGTTTATCCAACTTACTCAGGAGAGAAGCCTTTATCTCATGTTCATTTATATCTTGGCCATGATCTGGGCTAGTGTTTATGCAATAACAAACTGGGCTATGGTGGACCAAACTATCTATACCTAAGATATCCTTTTTAACAAAGAGTCCAGGCCATCAGACCAGTTAATTGAAGTCTATGGTTATCATGGAAACGTGCTTATGACTTTGACGTCAATTCATCTTGCCAAATACTTCCTTTTGCTTGAAAAATATTTATGATATAACAATTACAAAAATAACAACATTTAGTATTTGCAATATTCCAAGAACCTAGATAAATGAAATTTTTATTCCAGTAACAGTCTGAATAACATTATTAGATAAAGTCCTCTAGTATATATATTTCTCCATTTTTAAAGTATTTGGCTTACATTTAAAAATAAATTCATCACTTACATACAGCACCTGGTGCATATGTAAATGATGAGTCACTGAATTCAACTCCTGAAATCAATATTGCACTATACATTAACTAACTAGAATCTAAATAAAAGTTCAAAGAGAAAAAATAATAAATAAATGACAGAAATGAGAAAATTGTTTGCATAATTCAAGCCAAGTTTCTTTTTTTTAATGTTTATTTATGAGAGAAAGAGAGAGTATGAACAAGGGAAGGACACAGAGAGAGAGACACCGAGTGTGAAGCAGGCTCCAGACTCTGAGCTGTCAGCACAGAGCCCAACAAGGGGCTCAAACCCACAAACTGCAAGATCATGACCTAAGCTGAAGTCAAATGCTTAACTGACTGAGCCACACAGGCACCCAAAGACAAACTTCTTTTTAACACTAGATATCTCTACCAAGGTTTTGTTGTTGTTGTTGTTGTTGATTCAACTTTATATTCTCATTGCTGGTACATCGTGAATACGCAGAAGTAACTAGAGTTCATAAGGAACTTACAGTAAGCTAAAATATGCTACTACAGTGTGCTACCTTACATTAAACCTCTCAACCTTAAATCTTAGAAATCCTCATAATAGTCCTCTGAGATTGGAGAGTTTATTATCTGAGCCTTAAGAAGATTAAAAACTCACTGAAGGTTCAGTTAAGAAAGTGAGCTATCTTTTTAAATCATCACTATCCATAAATATTTGTTGAGTAAATGATCAAATTCATTTGATCAAGCATATACTTGATTAATGATTATTAATGATTAATAATACATTAATGTTTTTCTTATTCCATAGGTATTTTTTGATCACTTAATAAAGTATAAGAAAAAGTCACAGAAAGGAAAGAAAGAGATAAAGAGACAGAGAGAGGACAGACAGTAAGAGAGAGATGGAGAGAAGGTTGGAGAGAGAAGAATATAATAATCATAAACAAGAAATGATACCTGTGGTCTAACAGATCACAATACTTTTAACTACCTGAATTTAAAAAATGAGTGGTGAACTATATAATTGACTATTTGAAGGAAAACTAACTGAAATGACATCTTTATTTTTCCAGATGTTTATTTGATATAAAAAAATATGCTCTGAACCCTCTCTAGTAGTTCTTTCCTTTTGGAAGTCTTGGTCATGGAAACTCATCTGAAAACCTGTATTATGTGAATATTAGAAAGTTCCAGGGTTAAAAATAGTGGAATTTTTTGTTAGTTAGTTGGTTTCAAGTGAATAATCATAACTGAGTAGGTCAGTTTATTTCCTGTTGACATTTGGCATAAGTTTGCCTAAACAGCTATATGGAGAGCAAAAATATTCTCCAAACTTCTCTCTCAGCAGCCCAGAAAATCCAAATGGAAAGGATATCATCTGTAGCAGAAATAGAAGATAAACATTCATAAAAATAATAGGCAATAAAGATAAGTGAAAGAATAAATAAATGAATTAAAGTTTCCTATAGTTGGGAAGTAGTCACCTTGTTGGGTGGGAATAGCACTACATATGGATCAGTAATCCTTCTGTTTTTCTTGAGCTAGTCTCATGAACTTGAGCAAAGCATCGGCACCCACTTGCCTCATGGGTAAAACATTGCCAATAGCGTCTGTCATTCTTATTTCATTGGTGGTTTATAGGGTTACAGAGATTAATATACATGAATAAAATGTATTAAAAACTAGTTATAGAGTAGATAGCATATACTTAGTGAGTATAAAAATAAAATAAAAATTAACATAAGAGACTAGGTATTTATGAACAGCTAACAAATTAAGTATTAATTAGAACGGTATTATATTTCATCTAAACATATAGTTTCAATAAGTAGAAATCCCTTAGGCCAAATATGTCTTTAATTGATAGTAAGAATTCCGAATGTTAACTATTTAAGTATGTCTAGGGTGACTTTCCTTTTCTTCATGATACAGCCTTGTTTATCCTTCTGATTTATCCTGCTATCCCTCTTTAAGTAGGCTGTGCACTTTAATGCCATCTTGTTTATGGGAACTAATAAAAGAAAATTCTTTGCAATGGGAGATTTGCTTTATTTAAATGCAAATTAAAACTATATTCTTTCAGTTACAGGCCAAAGATTATAAACGCATGCTGTTTAACAATTTCAGGCAAAAGTAAGAATGCTTTTTCTTCCCATAAGCTAATGAAATTGATTTAGTTTCTTTAAAATGGTGTAACTAATTGAGCTGTGACTTTTATATTATCTTATGTATGTTTTATGCTGCTTTTTAAAAGAGAAAGTAACGTTTATATAAGAAATGGAAAAAAACTAAACTGCTAGGCTAGTTAAGAAATTGACTAATTTGAAACTAATTGAGACTGGAATATCTTTCTGTTTTACTATTCAACTGCTATGGCCAAACCAATATAGTTCTGCTCTTTTCATTGTATCTGTAAAAGAATTAGCAATACTTACCTCAAAAGGATCTTTTTAATTTTTTTTTAAATTCTTTACTTATTTTAGAGAGAGAGGGAGAGTGAGACAGAGCGTGAGTAGGAGAGGAACAGAGAGAGAGGGAGACACAGAATCTGAAGCAGGATCCAGGCTCTGAGCTGTCAGCACAGAGCTCTAAGCACGGCTTGAACTCATGAACTGCGAGATCATGACCTGAGCCAAAGTTGGACGCTAAACTGACTGAGCCACCCAGGTGCCCCATGGATCTCCTCAGAATCAGTACAATAACTCGCCAAATGGATTTAAGTTTTAAAGAATCAAAAAGAGAGCCTGGTCAGGGTCTGGAATCAGATATAGCCAATTTTCTGGTTAGTAATCATCAGGTTTCAAGGGAAGGATCCAAAATATACGAGTGGCAATTGCATCTTTGGCAGGTTCTAATTCAGGAAACGTCTCTGAGCAGACTTTTCCATTTCTTTATACAGTGGGTCAGCTGGGAATGCACTAGAATTTGCCTGTGTAGACACATTCACTCTCTGTATGGCAACACCCATTTCTTGCTATTCCCATTCCTTATTTTATACTGCATGACTGAAATTTGAATTAGGGGAAAACAAAGAACCATTTCCCTAAATTAGATTAATCTTTGCACCTTTGTCAGCTCAAGTTAATCCCACAACTGCCCTGAAGATAAAGTGGGATCTGGGGCACAAGGATTCTCCTTCACCAAGTTGAGTTAGAAAGTTATATCCGAGCAGAATGACAACCAGAGAGAAAACCATAAGCATGTGCGTAAGAGGTCACTTTTCACTGGATCTAAATAAAGCATGAGATTGATGAGATGTAAGAGCTACCTGTCAATTTCAAATGGGCTATAATCAAAATATCTGGTTCAATCAGATTTGGAAAGGAAGTTATTATTAATGTGCCCAATACATGTACTGATAGTTGCAAAGGAACCAGATGGGCAGATAGGTGCCCATTACTCTCTGGAAAATATAAGGCGATAGTGGAAAACTCACAAAATGCAAATTCAGATGCACAACATTTTGATTCAACAATCCCATTCAGTACTCGGTATAATCACCATCTGTCATATAATATTATAACAATATTATTGACTATATTCCCTATGTTGTACTTTTCAGCTCTGTGACTTATTTATTTTATATTATTTTGTAAAAGTCTCATTTATTTTTTTTTCCTTAAATAGTTTATTGTCAAGTTGGTTTACATATAACACCCAGTGCTCATACCCACAAGTGCCCTCCTCCATGCCCATCACCCCCATTCCCCTCCGCCCACCGGCCCACCCTAATCAGCCCTGTTTGTTCTCACCATTCAAGAGTCTCTCATGGTTTGCCTTCCTCCCTCTCCCCAACTATTTCCCCCCTTCTTCTCCCCCTTCATCCTCCATTAACTTCCTCTTAATCCACCTATATGTGTAAACATATGGTCTCTGTCCTTCTCTGCCTGACTTATTTCACTCAACATAACACCCTCTAGTTCCATCCATGTTGCTACACATGGCCAGATTTCATTCTTTCTCATTGCCATGTAGTATTCCATTATATAAATATACCACCTCTTCTTGATCCATTCATCATTTGGTGGATTCTTTCCGTGTTTCCATGTTTTAGCTATTGTTGAGAGTGCTGCTATGAATATTGGGGTACATGTGCCCCTATGCATCAGCACTCCTGTATCCTTTGGGTAAATTCCTAGCAGTGCTACTGCTGGGTCATAGGGGGGTTCTATTGTTAATTTTTTGAGAAACCTCATACTGTTTTCCAGAGGGATTGCACCAGCTTACAGTCCCACCAATAGTGTATGAGGGTGCCCATTTCTCCACATCCTCACCAGCATCTAGAGTCTCCTGATTTGTTCATTTTGGCCACTCTCACCGGCGTGAGGTGATAGTGTGGTTTTGATTTGTATTTCCCTGATGATGAGGGACGTCTCATTTATTTTTGAAAGAGAGAGTGTAAGCAAGGGTAGGGCAGAGAGAGAGACAAAGGATCCAAAGCAGAATAGCAGTGAGCCTGATACAGGACAGGAACTCACGAACTGTGAGATCATGACCTGAGCCAAAGTCGGACACAACCGACTGAGCTACCCAATTGCCTTTATTTTATAACTGGAAGCTCCTTTATTTCACTCATCCATCCATCTTCTTCCTGGCAACCACCAGTTTGTTCTGTATGTTAAATAAGCAATAACAGATATATATATATATATATATATATACACACACTATATTATATATATCATATATCTATATGATATATGTATATACACGTGTGTGTTATACATTATATGTATATATGTATAAGATATATGTGATAATATATAATAATATAGCATATGATCATATGTTAAAATGTATATGTGTTATATATAGTATATTATATATTATGCATATTTAAATGTAAGTTCAGTCACAGTAATGTTCTATATTTTATGCCACTGGCTAATACTCAATTTTAATACAAATAGCAGTTGAAGAATATAGATATAGTAAACACAGATTGTGTTTATGGTAAACACAGATAATTAACAGCAAAATACTAAAACCAACTAAACAGAAAAAAGTAGATGATGAGATCATTAATACCTATGAATCATAATTACTCAACATAAGTGCCTGGTAAAAGTGTTCTTACTGAATGTTTGAATATTGAATTCAATATACATAGTGAATTAATTTTCAAAATTTGCATTTTATATACCATAAGGATCCATATCTTTTGAAAACACCCTTTGTAATAATATTTATGCCTTTGAGATATTTGTAAATTGATTTAATAGAATGTATACACTCTTAACTAAAACAAGAGCATAATTTCTAATTTCCTGTATATGAAAAATAATTTGGGACATTATTTATTTAAAAAGGAAATATGAAATTATAAATGCTTTGATTTCATTTTAATTATTTCAAAGGAAGGAAGGAGAAGAATGCAGGGAAAATGTGGGTCTTTTATGGCTTAATTAAGCATCAGAGTATCGCAAATCCTCTCTCTTCTCATGAGTTTTTCAAATTTTGCAATTACAGAATTGTTTTTAGGTAGTCATACAGAAATGATTAAAAGAGTCAACAAGAGGATCAATAGAAAAAGATTAAAGGGACTGTCATTTTTCAGCCTAAGGAATAGAGAAAAGGCTGAAGGACTTCAAATATATGGGGTTTTAAACATTGAATGCTGATTAGTTGCTATTAATTTATGTCAGCAAAGGAGGAGAGGAAATATGTAAAACTGCATCATGAAGAATCTAGATTAGACTCCAAGAAAGTATCTGACTATGAAAATGAATAACTAAGGAATGTTCTTTGTTTTGGGATTCAGAAATTAATTTCCCATTTGAGTATAGAATTTCCTGAGCAAGATGTGTGGACCTTCCACATACAGTGTTTTCCCATGAAACTTTACAAGACATATGTTCATTACACAAAGCTTGAGAGCACAGAAATATATAAAGCAAAAAGTCACCTTTAAGATTATCCCCCTAAAAAACCGATATTAGCATTACATATTTATTATTCTTGCAAATATTTTGTCAACGTATTGATATATCTGTGTGTGTTAATAAAATCTAATACATTTCAAAAACTTGATTTAGTAAAAGTCAGAAAACAGAACTGTCAAAAACGAAATTCAAAAAAAAAGAATATAAATCATTCCCATTGTAACATACATCACCTTTTCAATTAACATTATATTGTAGGAATTTTCTCTCATCATCTATGACTTTTGAAAACATAACACTGCATTATATGGATATACTCTTATTTGATCAATTTATCCTTGAACCTTTAGATTATTCCATTTTGTAGTCACTAAAATAAGCATTCCTGATGTCTTTTTGCATGTATCTTTAACACATTTCTCATTATTTCCTTAACCTATATTTCTACAGGTAGAATTACTTTAGCAGTAAGTACAGCAACTTTATGGCTTTTTACAAATCTTGGTAAACTGTAGGAAAGATCCGTCTTGTTAACATCACCATTTTTAAGTAACAAGTGACTAAAGATGCAAGTAATTACGTTTTCTCATATTTAGTTCTGTAGTGGAACCATGATAGACTTTAAACATTTTCTGGGGGATTTCTTTTTTCCACGTTGAGAAAAGAACACATACCTAAAAGGACCTTAAATCCTGACATCAGTTCATGTCCTTCTCAAGAAAAGCATGTTTCAAATAAAAAAGGAAATGTCAGACTTGAGCGTTTTTATTAACCATCTCCCCGCGTTACCCACAGATTAAGCTTTGGCTGACCGCTTCGTTGGTCCAGTTTATTTATATTAGAAATAAGTGGATTCATTAGCTGTGCCACTGGTGGGTAGGTTGGGCGTGTGAGTGTCCAATAACAGATAATCGTTGTATCTATCACGGAGTGACTCATGTTTACTTTAAGGAGCCGATGTAATCACAGATAGGTTTTTGTTTACTACTAGTTCTCCTGACAATGCTGACCCACTTGAAACCAGTGAGAAAGAAAAATAAACATTCTGGAATATAGTACCTGTAGTAACTCTTCTCTTGGTGACTATTCTGGCACATCTTCAAAGGCTCCTTTTAACCCACTCTTTCCCCAACCAAAACCATCATCTTGTCTCCTCTCCCAAGTAAACCCAAATTAATCAACATCCAACCAGGGGCGCCTGGGTGGCTTAGTCGGTTAAGCGTCCGACTTTCACTTAGGTCATGATCTCGTGGTTCGTGGGTTCGAGCTCCCCATCGGGCTCTGTGCTGACAGCCAGCTCAGAGCCTGGAGCCTGTTTCAGTCTGTGACTCCCTCTCTCAGTGACCCTCCCCTGCTCACGCTGTCTGTCTCTCTCTCTCTCCTAGAAATAAATAAAACGTTTAAAAAAAAAATCAACATCCAACCGAATAAAAAAAGGAAATAAAAAATGTCAAAGACTAAAATGATGATTTAAAGAGAGTTCTTATCTGGCACTGAGTTTTCTGTGTGCCCCAATATTTTGTGTGGGCCATTTGCTAATGACACATATTTATCACTGAGCCTGTCTACAGCAACTGAAATAGTCCTTTAGGATGTTAAGTTAGATTTTTTTCTATCCTGACTTGTTTGTTCCATCCTTTTAGATGTGTTGAAATGATTTTCTTCTTGATTATGTGAAATAAATAAATATGAAGTGAAATATTTTTTATAACTTACTAATAACATGTTTGATGGAAATTTATTATTGTGCCCCACACTTTATTAAGCTATTTGTTACATTATCTTAATAATCTACACAGCAAATATTCACATTTTACATGAGAGGAGAGTGAGATACCCAGCCATTAGTGGATGTGGGTACAGTCCCATGCCTGCTTGAGCTGAGAGCCCTTAGCTATTACACTGTGCTGTCTCTGTACTTTATAATTCCCAATATGCATGAAACAAATATAAAACAAGTGTATTGGAATCCGTATGTCCAAATGAGCAATGTCTACTCTAAACTGGTCGTGTGCCAGTTTATCTATCTTCATATATACAACCCTTAGTTCAGGAAAGACTAGGCACTTATTATTTGCTTAATTTTCCCCCGGAGGAAGACTGTTTTTCCAGTGGTCAAGCCATTTTTGCTATTCCAATTCTGGAATTCTCTTTATTTGCAATCTGAGTCACAGTTACATGGACTTTATCATTTCATCAGCTGTATACAATTTATGCATATTGCATATATTGCATATATGCATTATGTATACAATGCATATATAATATATGCATATATATGTATACATATGTATACATAACTTCATTACCCAAAACTAGTTATCGTGTTTGCCTTTTACATGTGTGCTTTAAAAATTATATTTAATCTCAAAGAATTACCATTATCTTGCACAGAGGGCTCTGAAAGGAATTTCAATAGAATTTGAGTTGTTGCAACACTGTTAGGAAAAATAACTACTTTTAAAGACTGCTTTGTGTTGAGTTTTAACAAATTTGTTGGGATGCCTGGGTGTGTGTTGGTTGAGTGTCTGACTATTGAGTTCCGCTCGGGTCTCACAGTTTTGTGGGTTCGAGTCCCGCATCAGCTCCACGCTGACTGTGCCAAGCCTGCCTGGGATCCTCGGTTTCCCTCTCTCTCTGACCTTTGCCCATTGGCACTGTTTCTGTGTCTCTCAAAATAAATAAACTTTAAAAAATTTGTTAAAAAGCTTTCATGTTACTTTATATTTGCATATATTACATTCACAGCCTAGATATACTTTTAAAAACTGTGTGGCAGGCACTTAAAACACACAATGTGTTTGGAAAGATAATGATTATTTCCCAGAACAAAACTTATTAGTTAAAACATGTAGTTCCTGAAAGATAAAAACATGAGACACTCCTTTGGAGCCCATTGGTCTGTAGTCTCATAAAGAAGTCACGTTCACTTCTGGTTTTTTTGTTGTTGTTTTTTGTTTTGCTTTCTATCCATTTGGCGTCTGCACCAGCAACAGCCCTGAGAACTCAGTCCATACTTCATAAGAAGATACTTGGAATAGAAGAAGGTTTTTGAGGGCATTTTGAAAATAAATGTAATAAAGATGTTGCTAAAAGCTATCTTCTTAGATTAACAAGGCTGACAAGAAAACACCGTTTCACCTTGAAATTGGCATAAACTAGTTTAAATGGTTCGCTCTGTCATGGAAGGCAGCGATGCTGGCGTTCAATCCAGTGTGTTCGGAGGATTGACACTGCTAAATCTCACACCAGATCTTCCATCCAGATAAAAGCCTGGGTTCTTAGAGGAAAAATCCATTTTAACTGTTGCATTCAATTTTCCAGGAATACAATCCAAAGTAGCAGGGAGCATTTGGAAGCGGTTCTTGGTGGTCATATTTGGTTGAAAGAACACGGAATCAGGGAACATTAATGTAGAGAGCACCCAAATAGAAATAATGGCTTACCCAGGCTGGGCTATAGTAAGACATAGTGTTTACTCGGTGTGGATAATTACGAAGAGCTATAATGAAAAGGATGTTTATCATGGTATCAAAATAGTGTGTGCCTGTGAGTCTCATGTTAATTCTGCCTCACTAATGCAATGGGGAAACTGACATGGGTGAGATGAGGAAAATTATCACTATTTCTCATGCAGGGTTAATTTTGTTTCCTGAATTAAATTTTGCTCACCCTCTTCTATGCATTCAAAATTGTTTCTTTCCTATGCCTGCATGACTTTTGATATGAACTGGATTATACATGAGACACTATAGGCACCTTCCTTGTGGCCTATGAGCTTTGGGCGGGGGGCGGGGGTGTGCTTTGCTTGTAGCTTGGGTAAAATTTAGCAATGGTGATAATGATGATGATGATGATAATGATGATATAACAACACTGAATGTTTACTTTTTACTAAGAACGATGTGAGGGCTTTATATCCATTAACTCTTCTGATCCTCATAACAGGTATCCTTGGGGTAGTTCTTTAAGTATCATCTTTTTAAAAAGTTTATTTATTTATTGAGAGAGAGAGAAGAGGGTGAAGGGAAACAGAGAGGCGGGAACAGAGGATCCACAGCAGGCTCTATGCTGACAGCAGAGAGCCTGAAGAGGGGCTTGAACTCACAAACCATGAGATCATGACCTGAGCCGAAATCAAGAGTTGGATGGTTAACCAACTAGCCACTCAGGTTCCCATTTAATTGTCACTGTTTATGTATGTTGAACCTGAGGTGTAGTGAGGCAAGGTGACTATCCGAAGGTTAGATCAGCAGTAAGTGAGAGAACTGCGCTTCTAATCCAGGGAGTGGGAGAGCAGTGTTCTTCCTTGAACTGTCTCTCACACTCGTTCAGTAACACAACGTCTGGGAAAGGACCTTCAAGTGTTCCACAGGAGACAGTCCAAAAGCCTGTCTTCTTCAAACCCAGTCAGAGGGAAGAGCCAAGGTCCTGAATCAGAGGGGAATCTGGTCAGTGGAGAAACTTTAACCTACTAGGTGTAGATGAAAACCAGATACGAGGCCAAGGTGCCATGAGACAGAAGCCAACCAGTTAAAGCCTTACAAGCCAGGTGCAAGTTTCAGTTTTATCCTCAGAACATGGGAAGCCAATAAAGCAGTTAGCTAATTAGCGGTTTTTAAAAGTTCACTCTGGAATCAATTAGAACACTTACGTGAAACGGAGGAGGTTGAGAAGATACCAGGATCACCTTGACGTGAGGTCAGTAACCTAGGGAGAAAGGAAGGGTTTCAGACTTTGGGCTGGTTGTACAACGGTGTACTATGAAGCCTGAGCAGCCTTTTCTCTCCCTCTGGCCCAAACTTGGAAGCCAGCTAGGCTAGTTGTTAGTATACCCTGTATACCCTGAATACGATACTTTGGCCTTTGGGTGATTTTCTTTTTTAATTCCAATGTCTTATTGCCAAGTTCTATTTGCTTTCAATATATTCTATGGCTTTCATTCTTGAACATAAGATAGGCCATTTTAAATGTATGAGAAAGGGGGTGCCTGGGAGGCTCAGTCGGTTAAGTGTCCCACTTTGGCTCAGGTCATGATCTCGTGGTCCGAGAGTTCAAGTCCCACACCAGGCTCTGTGCTGACGGCTTAGAGCCTGGACCCTGCTTCAGATTCTGTGTTTCCCTGGTCCCCTGCCCCTCCCCCACGCACACTCTGTCTCTCTCTCTCAAAAATAAACACTGAAATGTATAAGAAAGGAACAAAGAAAAAAGCCCATGTTAGCCCATGTTAAATTTACAATGATATCTAATACAAATAACAGAATTAGTAATTTGCTGTTTTGGATTCCTCGTTCTATAACAAACAACAAAAACAAACCCACAAAACCTGGCCTGAAACAACAGTGAAAAAGTTAAACTGACACAAAATCATTAGGTTTTACTTTTCTTAATTCAACTCGATCTATGACTTCAATATTTTCACAAGGATTAGGATCATTTTCTATGTAAATCTGTATTGCGTCATTAGCTTACAGGTGACCGCAAAGCTCTAGTAAAATAGGAAATAATTTTGACTTGATAAACTTTCTGTTAGTATTTAATTTGTTAGCTTAATAATCTTTACAGAGATTCCAAATTAAAAGTCTAATTTTTAATAGCAAAAATACTAGTTTGTCTTTTGTATATCAAAATGTACAGTTCGATTCCAAATAATGAGAAACTAAAGTGTGGGTTTCATTCCCTACATAATAGTAAGTAGACTTAGCCCATGTTCTGACTCAATGGACTCCTAGATTTCACTTCAAGTGTAGGTAAACACTTGTTGAAAGAAAGTTTATTGAGATTTCCATTAGGAATGGCCACTACTGGGAAACATAATTTATCGGACTGTCTTTTACAGGAATAAAGCAAGTCAGATTGATCCAGGATTAAAACGAGCATTGTTTGTATCCCAGGTAAACCTGTAAAATATTTCTGATTGTGTTTGTATTTATACCTCAAATAAGGATTGCGGAAAAGTTGAATGATATGTGACTCTTCTATACCTCGTTTTAAGAGCAGGGTTACTAAAGGCTATTTATTGAAGGCATCTTTTGTTCACAAATGATATAAAAATTGTGCCATGAAGACCAAATCACTAAAATTACAATATTTCTGATAATGGAAGTGACCCAAGCAAAAGCCCTGGACAAAGGAGACAATGGTAGAGGATTGTGGTCTCAAATCCTACACACGTTAGGAAGAATCACTCTCCTTGACTTTGTCAGCTGAGTTCTCTGAAAGCCCTATGTTTGTTTTGGGTCTATAGGGAATCTAGTGCTGTTCACTCTTTGTACAAAGTTACTTCAGTGACTGATTATTATTAATTACCCTCCTGAAAGAATTTCAAGTCACACAGGACCCAGGACTCGAGTTTCAAAATTAACGTATGTATCAGCTCTTCTCATTTGAATAGGAAGATGTCATGATGGCCTCACAGTCAGACCAGAATAGCCACACTGGACCCAGATCTGCATGGGCTTTCCCATGGAATTCCTACGTAGGCTGGGACATTTTAGTGACCTGAGGGATATTACCTAGAAACTTGGCTATAAGTACAGTCAGCGTATGATTTATTGTGTAAACAGCTACATGTTTGCAAATTAAAAATAGGATTGTCCCTAACAAAGGTAGGTCAATGGGTACAAACTGGAATTGTCCCAGAAAAAAAAAAAAAAACAAAACAGAAAAAAAAAAACCAAGAACCAAATTGGGGCACCTGCATGGCTAAGGTGGTTAAGCATCCAGCTCTTAGCTTCAGCTCAGGTCATGATCTCAAGGTTGTGGGCTTGAGCCCCATACCAGGCTCTTTGCCGTCAGCCTGGGGCCTGCTTTGGCTCCTCTGCCCACCTCCTTCTCTGCCTCTCCCCTGCTACACTCGCATGCTCTCTCTCTCTCTCTCTCTCTCTCAAAAATAAATACAAGTTACCAAAAATTTTTAAAAGAACCAAGAAAAACATTTAAAAGTCTTATGAACATCCCAAAATGATGTCAAGAAAAGATGACCTGTTCAGGGCTCAGCAGCTTATTATAAGAGACTATTTTGAAACCTTATTCAAAATGAGGCTTCTCTTATTTTAGGTACAATTTGAATATATTCCCCTTAATTGTGACTTGCAAATTCACAGAATGGGGTGGATTCCTTAATAAGAGGAAAACTTGAGCAGGAAAACGACTCCCAAAAATGGCACAGGAAATATTAACAGAAAAACAAACAGACAAAAAAAGAAAATTAGTCATTGCGGGTTGTTTCATACGTGACAATTTAGCAAGCCTCAAAAACATCACAAAGGAGGCTGTTTGGGGGACACTACCCCAAAGTAGTAACTCTATTTCCTAGCTTTATATCAAAATATTCTCATCTGGCTGCGGTTTTCTTTTCTGCTAGAGCAATTTCAATCAATCCATAAGTACTTATTGAGTTTCTAACACTGCTCTAAGTGTGTTATTTCTCCAAATAGCCTTGGCATTTCCACCCTTAGTTTTCAATAGTCACGTAGTGAGAGAATTAGATCCAGTGAAATTCTATTCTTCGCCATGAGCAGGCAACCCCATTTAAAGTGTTGAATATCCACCTCTTCTCAAGACTTTTCTGTACGTTTTCACCTATTTTTTTAAAAAGATGTAACAGGTCGAGACACTTGTTAAAATTCATTAATAGAATAAACGGGTTAAGTAGGTAAATGCATTCTGGATTCTTCTTTGTTGCTGGTCCCTCTGAGCCAATTGGATAATCACTTCACTTCCGTAATTCCTTGAGGGAGAAGATGACCACACCCCAGTCTGCAGTAAGGTTATACTGGGAAAAGGAGGGAGTCCATGAAACAACTTTGTCCTGAGGATACAGGATGAAATTCTTTTCTTAAAGAAACTATTTAACAAAAACTGATTTTCCGTGCAAGATGAAGGAAGAGCCAAAACAATTTTAAGACCCATTTTTTCTGTTAAGAATCAAGAAAGGGGCCCCGGGATGGCTCAGTTCAATAAGTGTCTGACTTTGGCTCAGGTCATAATCTCACAGGGTTCTGGAGTTCGAAGCCGGCATTGGGCTCTCTGCTGTCAGTGCAGAGCCCACTTTGGACCCTCTGTCTCCCTCTCTCTCTGCAACCCCCTCCCCAAATAAATAGACATTTAAAATAAAGATCAAGGGAGAGACACATACAAACACACATTCTTCCTATAATACATGTAAGTCATTCTAGTTGAATTTCAGCACACAAATCACTGCTGTGTGTCAGTTCTTCCTCTGTGTGGAATCTGCTGCTGGTATTCAGAAATTATGTCACACGTTCTGGTGTTAGCAATAAAAAGGAGCTTGGAGGGTGCTTGGCTGGCTTGATCGGTAGAGCATGCAACTCTCAATCTCAGGGTCAGGAGTTCAAGCCCCATTTTGGGGGTGAAGCATACTTTAAAAAAAAGGGAGATGATGACAGGGCATGGCAGTGGTAGAGTTCTGGTTGGGGTAGGTTCCTCAAGAAATTCTCACAGGCCTGATAAGAGATTTGAGAAATATGTATTCTTCTAGGCCAAGGAAATTAAATAGGAGCCTCCTAAAGCACCTGAAAGATCAAAGTTCCTCTTGGTCTCAAGATCAGGGAACAAGATGCTGGAGTCAAAAACTCCAAATTATAAAATCCAGCAATCATTTTGATAAATAGCCTGGCATTGAAAAACAGTCCCCTATAAGGCATATAATCTCAATAAAGAAAAGCAAATTTGCAAGCAATCTTTTTTAAATTATAGGAAAAGGAAGATTTTGGTGAATAAAAATGGGTTTCATTGTAGCCTTGACACTAACTTAATAGGTATATCACCAGCAGCACTTACTGTCTCTATTATTTCTTTTTTTTTTTTTAATGTTTATTCATTTTTGAGAGAGAGACAGAGCATGAGCAGGGGAGGAGCAGGGACAGAGGGAGACACAGAATCCTAAGCAGGCTCCAGACTCCCAGCTGTCAGCACGTAGCCTGATGCAGGGTTCGAACTCAGGGACTGTGAGATCGTGACCTGAACCGAAGTTGGATGCTTACTTGACTGAGCCACGCAGGCACTCCTCTTATTTCATTTAAAAAAAAAAAAAAATCTATCTATTTAACAATATAGATGGCTTCTTACTGGTTCATGCCTAAATCTTCCAATTGTCTCTCTCCTTTTAATCCCTTTTTCCCTCCTTATATTTCCAAAAATGTGTTTCTTTTGCATAGTGTGGAGCTGAAGCCCTTCTAGTTTGCAGGACTTTTTTTTTTTTTTTTTTAATGTATAGCAGTATTATTGCTTTGTTTATAATCCCAGAAATAATCCTTATACACAGACTTGTCATTGGAAGAACACTCTCTTGTTCTTGCTTAGATGACTGGATGGCATCACCTGGAATACAAGTCATTTTACCTTGTTTTGGAGCTATCCTGTGATGCTGTAGACTTGGTATAATTAATGGGAATTTATGGAATCATACAAGTCTACTGCCTAAATATGAGTATTCAAATTCATCCAGTAGGTCTATGTATTAGTATGCCAGCCCTGCTGTAACAAAGTACCCTACACTCATGGATTCAACAACAAAAATGGATTTCCTCCGGGCTCCTGGGTGGCTCAGTCGGTACAGCATCCGACTTCGGCTCAGGTCATGATCTCATGGTTCGTGGGTTCAAGCCCCGCATCCGGCTCTTCACTGACAGCTCAGAGCCTGGAGCCTATTTCAGATTCTGTATCTCCCTCTCTCTCTGACTCTTCCCTGCTCACACTGTCTCTCTCTCTCTCTCTCCCTCTCTCTCTCTAAGAAATAAATAAAACATTAAAAATTTAAAAAAAAATAAAGAAATGGATTTCCTCACAGCCCAGGATGCTAGAAGGGCAAGATCAAAACGTCAGAAGGATTGGTTTCTTGAGGCCTCTCTCTTTGGCTGATAGTTGCTGTCTTCCCCCTATGGGCCCTCCCATCATCTTCCCTGTGTGTGTATCTGTGTCTCAATCTCCTTTTTATAAGAACACCAGCCATATTGGATGAGGGCCCACCCAAATGACCTTATTAACCTTAATTATCTCTTTAATACTCTGTTTCCAAATACAGTCGTATTCTCAGGTTAGGACTCTAACATGAATTTGGAGCAGACATAATTCAGCCCGTAACAGTCTGTGGACAATACTTAGAATGTTAATCTTGCAATTAGTGTCAATTGAGGGCTGTTTGCTAGCCGCCCTTGCCTTTTGGTAATTGTATATTCTTGCACTGTGTTACCAAATGTTTCTTTCTCAGATCAACTTTGAGGAAATAAAATACAAGCGAATCCCTCTCATTCCTGACATACGACCAGGAACAAAATCACTGTGGATAACTAATCCTGGTGGCACCTGAGGTTAAAAAACTGGTGCCCTGTGTGGCACATTAGCACCAATGACAACCATTTAGCACATAATCTATTCCTCACGTTGGAGGGCTCTGAGCTGCGCACACCAGGAAAAGAGTCCTGGGGCCCCTGTTGCGTTATTTACCTCTGCTTTGAGCTGTTAAGTCCACCACAGCCATTTAGTAAATTATCAGTTTTCTTATTGGCCCTAAATCGTGCCTAATTAAAAATCTGACCTCCACAAGCTAGCCCTCTTCCTAAAGAGACAGAACATAAACAGGAAAAATCAGCTAATTGCTCCAAAAACTGCTTTTGTGGCACTGTAATTGGACCTCAGTGAAACAAATGAACCCACTGGGGATTCCTTAATGAATGTTTAACTGCAGACAGTAGTCGGGCACTTAAGCAGCTAGGCTGATGGTCCCTAATGAAATCAAATAAAATCAAATAAAAGAATCTGGCATTTTTACTAACCAGATTTCTTGGCACCATGACATGAAGAATAATATATTTCTGAGTAAATAAATATAGGAAAAGTTATAAACGGTGCCATGAAAACTTCGTTGAAACTGCTCAGATTACCCTTAGAAAAACACAGCCCACAGAAAAACCTCGACAAAGTGACACAGGCTGTTTAATTTCACACATGGCTCTCTCGGTCATGAGAGGCACTTGAGGAAACTACTGGATTTGAGTTGGTCTATTTTCTTATTGACACTTATGAAAAGGGCAATTTCTTTACCTTTCTTTCAAAAACGTTTTCAGTTTGAAGAATGTTTTAAAACGGACAAGCCATTAACATCTCAGTTTACAGTGTTATCTATGGGCTTCCTGTGGGAGTTGGTGACATTTCTCGTTCATGATTCTCTTCCCTACTAGATGATAAATGAATTCTAATGGTGGCAAAGTAACTCTATAACTGAGATTTCTTTCCTGATTATATCAATATTGAAGGAAATCTTAATGAATCTTTATTATAGGGGCATTTGGGTGGTTCAGGCAGTTAGTGTCTGACTCTTGATTTCAGCTCAGGTCACAATCTCACGGTTCATGAGTTCAAGCCCCGCATCGGGGGTCTGTGCTGACAGTGCAGAGCCTGCTTGGGATTCTCTCTGTCTCCCTCTTTTTCTGCCCCTCCTACACTCTCTTTCAGAATAACTAAATAAGCTTAAAAAGTAAAGTAGAGTTAGTAAAGAAATCATTATTATCATTATCAATAATTAGACGATGTGTATCTAGCAGTTGTGACTAAGAATCCTACTCACTATCATTTGTGTGTTTCTCTCCTTCATTGCATGCTATGAGTTTCAGTCCCCTGTGCATTGATGTAGAGGTCATAGGATGACCTCTGAGTTACAGAAAGTAGGAAGCAATGATGGATACCACTTCTAGGCGTGGGTCATTAATATCCCCAAGACTTTCCATGTGGTCTTGGTCTTTCTCTGTGACTGGGTAGAAGGATACAGAAGACTTCGGGGGTACAGAAAGTGGTAAACAAGGCTAAACACAGAGGATCTCAGAGTATTATCCCTGAACTTATAACATCACAGCGCCAGCATTATCTAGGAGCCTATTGAACATGAAAATCCTTGGACCCCAACCCAAACCTACTGAACCAGAAACTCTGGTGGCAGGTCCAATAACCCACTTTAGCGAGTCCTCCAGGTGCTGCTGTTGCATTTTAAGGTTGGTGTATCACAGCTCTTGAAGGTAGCTACTAGCTGGAAGGCGCCAAAGTCCCTGAATGAAGGTACAGACGAGGAACTGATCTTTCCCCACCCCAGGTGATTGGAAATTAACATGAGCAAGAGATGATTCTCAATTATGCTAAAATGCTCCAAGTATTTTTTTGGCTGCTATAAAGGTTACATAATATCCCCCCAATAATATGCCAGTACATCAATCTTTCTCATAAAATCTGTATCCTATTAGTTTTGGCCTCTTTTGCATCCTGATAGGGTCATAGGATAATTCCCAGACAATGGGATGTGAGAAGAAGTGACAAATGCCATTCTAGGCCTGGCCCATAAATACTCCTGAGATTTTTTTGGTAATGTTTATTTATTTCTGAGAGAGAGAGACAGAGTGTGAGCAGGGGAGACAAACACAGAATCCAAAGCAGGATCCAGGCTCTGAACTGTCATCACAGAGCCTGATGTGGGGCTCGAGCCTGAGATCAATGACTTGAGCCAATGTCTGATGCTTAACTGACTGAGCCACCCAGGCGCCCCACTCCTGAGATCTTCTATATGGTCTTTCTTTTCACTGTTGCTCTTTGGATGGAGCAGTCCTGCAATTATGGAAGATAAGTATTTTAATATCTACCTTCAGAAAATAAAAGAACTGATGTCCAAGTGAAGCACTTTAGCTGAAACCACATTACTTCTTAGTAATAGATAACCCAGGAAGCCCACATATAGCATACATTCCATATGCAGTCAGTATCCTCACTGAAGATCTGCCATTGAATTTAACTATGATACTTCATAGTTTTTGTCTTTATCAATATCAGTTTTCCTTTTACATTCTTGCTTCATTAGATATGTAGTGGTAATAAAGTCACTTATTTATAATTTTTGGTACTTCATTATTTCTAGTCCTTTGTGTCATCAATAAAACTTTATTGATCACCCACTACTTGTGGGGCACTATCTAGAAAATAGCTCCTTCCTGACATCTAGCTATTATTTTACTATAGCTCAGTAGGCTCTGAAGAGAGCAATATTCCAGGAATAACTTGGAAAAATATTTTACAAATGCTTACTTGATTTAGAAAAAAGTATCTAAAGCAGGGTGTTATGGGAAAAAAATCTAGAATAAGTCAACATCTTTAAGCATACAATCAGAAATTGTGCTAGATGAACTCTAAAATCTTTTCCACCTTTAGACCGATGATTCCAATGCAAAACTAAATTTAGAAGCCAGGTAAGATCCATGAAATTGTGTTCAGTGTGGTCCAGTGTCTTCCCCTTGTTTTGAAAAGGAAACAAAAAACTGTTATTTTACCTTGAAATGCTGAGAATGATATAAGAGACCTCAGTCATGTCCAGAATAGTAACAGTATTTGCTGCAAGAAAACCCAGCAACAATCTTTGCTGTTACAAAATGCCTTACATGGGGCTAGTAAATATTCAGATTGCTTTAAATATGGTCAGCCAGTCAGGATCACTGAATGGCCTCATGATGTGAATGGTGACCATCTGGAATTATTCAGTGTGGGAACGCTGTGACCAAGATCATTTAAAGTCATTATGATTATATTCTAGGTCACAGGTCCAAGTTGTGACTCTCCCAACTGGGACCAATTACCTCTTAAGCTCAAACTGGCCTCATCATCTACATAAGCATTTCTTTAAAAAACTTTTAAACATGTATTTACTTTTGAGAGACAGAGACAGAGCATGAGCTGGGTAGGGGCAGAGAGAGATGGAGACACAGAATCCGAAGCAGGCTGCAGGCTCTGAGCTGTCAGCACAGAGCCTGATGTGGGACTCGAACCTAGGAACTGTGAGATCATGACCCGAGCCAAAGTCGGATGCTTAACCGACTGAGCCACCCAGGTGCTCCATACATAAGCGTATTAATATTATATACTTCACATTTTGACTATATTGCTATATCCTTGTTGTCAAGTTCAGATGGGGAGTTTTACAAATGTTCTTCATTAATGATCAGATCTTATTTGCATGTTTGTGTCTAAGACATTTTCATTTTCCCTTGAGAATCTTAAATTCAGGTAAAAAAAAAGATACTGTCTGCATTAGACTCTCTGATTCAGATTAATAATAGAGATCTGTTGGAACTGGGAGCCCAAGTTACTACATTAATTTAAATCACAGTATATTATTTTCCGAGTGTGTCTCTTACTTGAAATAACTGCTAGCAAATTGTTTTCACGTAGAGATCCTTTGGGACTACTTAAATAAATAGTTAAGACTCATTTGAAATTAGCAGCCCTCATTTGCATACAAACAAAATAATGTGCGAAAGCCTTTAAAAACTGTTCAGTGGTATGAATTTAAATTCTGGGCCCTAAGGAGCAGTATGTACACCTGTAATTCATGAAGCCTAGCTGTTTACCTGTAGCTCGGAGCCACAAACTCATTTCTTTAAGCAGTGAACTAGTCCAGGAAAATGTATCTTCCAGGCTTTTTAGAACCCAATGTACTTTATCTCAGTTTCTTAGTGTCTCCGTTCTCACTTTCAGACTTCTCCTCTCATTTGCTATCATTGTATATAAATGGGTGGAGTCTGGGGGCTTTGGCAAAAGAGGAGCCGTAGGATTTTCAAAACAGAGGAGATGCTGGCTGAAATGGCAGACACTCCCACTCCCACAACCCCATCACCCCTTCCTGTCCCCACCCCCATACTTCTTTTTTTTTTAATTTTTTAAATGTTTTATTTATTTCTGAGAGAGAGAGAGAGAGAGAGAGTGTGAGCAGGGTAGGGTCAGAGAGAGTGGGAGATATAGAATCTGAAACAGTCTCCAGGCTATGAGCTAGCTGTCAGCACAGAACCCGACACGGGGCTCGAACCCACGAACCGTGAGATCATGACCTGAGCCGAAGTCAGACGCTTAACCGACTGAGCCACCCAGGCGTCCCCCTACCCCCGTACTTCTGATTGACTTTGGACATTTCCGAGCCCCTGGCCTTTATCATATCCACAGTCCTAGAAATTGAAAATCAGTTGCTGAAATTGAGATTTCAAATGGAATCTAATATCTAGTGAGCGGCTCTTTCATCCATTCAATTAATTCCTATTTATTGAACCTCGATTATTGCAATTAGTATCGCAATGCCGTTTAAGGCACTTCCACTGAACTCAGGAGTGACAAGTACTGAGAATTTTCAATGAAGTGGGCTACAATAGAGGCAATCACGGGTTACCATGGTGAAAAATCAGGAGCCCTTCATTTGATCCGGGGATTTTTAAAAAATTGCCTGCAGGAGGTTATGGTGAGATCTAAGCAGATTTGAAAGACATTTAAGAATTATTTGGGTAAATGCAATAGCGGACAGAGGTTTTCCCATCATATGCAAAACCTCAGAGGCAAGAGTAATTATGACCGCAAGTGTTCAGTGATCTACAGCCTCTCCCATCTTTACATAAAAACCATTCTGTGGAGGCTCCTGCTGGCTCAGTCTGTTGAGCTTCAGACCTCAGTTTAGGGCTTGGTCCCTGGGCCTGGGGATCAAGTGCCCTCCTGAGGCTCTGTACTGAGTGCTGAGCATGGAGCCTGCTTAAGAGTCTCTCTCTCTCCCTCCTCCTATCCCCCCCTAAAATGAATGAATGAATGAATGAATGAATGAATAAATAAATACAAACCATTTAGAGGACTGCAAAAGGCTTTTGTTTTTTAGATCTGAGTACCACTTCTTGATATAAAGTATTGATACCCATCCCACTTCATTTTCATGTATGCTCCTAGAGAAATATTGTTAGAAAATGTTTAAAAAAGAGTATTTCTGGGGTGCCTGGGTGGCTCAGTTGGTTAAGCTACTGGCTCTTGGTTCCGGCTCAGGTCACGATCTCACAGTTCAGTGAGTTCGAGCCCAACGTGGGATTCCCTGCTGACAGTGCAGAGCCTGCTTGGGATTCTCCCTCTCTCCCTCTCTCTGTCCCTCCCTCATCTGAACTCTCTCTCTCTCTCTCTCTCTCCCCCTGCCCCTCTCTAAAAAGTAAAAATATAAAACAAACTTAAAAGATAAAAGGAGTAGTTCTGAAAGAGGCGAGATTACCTCCAGGGAGTTTTAGTCTCCATGATTAAAATATTGCCCAAATTAAGATTTAGAGAAAACAGGAGTTCTGGTCTCAATACATGATATTGATAGCAGCGACTCATGTGAGTAATTCTTAGTAAGAGTATTTGGATTTAGCTCATCATTGTGGATGAGCCTGGGATCTTTTGAATCCCTGTCAGGCTCCCTGGGGCTCTAAATCAGTGGATAAAGAAACAATTTATAAGCTGCTATATTTCCTATACGTGCAAACATATGGTATTTGTCTTTCTCTGTCTGACTTACTGCCTTCAGCATAATACCCTCAACTTTCATGCACGTTACTAGAAACTAACTTTAAAAAGGTAGTTGAGGGGCACCTGATTGGCTCAGTTTGGTTAAGTGAATGACTTGGGCTCAGATCATGATCTCGAAGTCTGTGAGTTCGAGCCCCATGTTGGGCTCCGTGCTGACAGCTCAGAGCCTGGAGCCTGCTTCAGATTCTGTGTCTCCCTCTCTCTGCTCCTCTACTGTTCATGCCCTGGCTCTTTCTTGAAAATAAACATTAATTAAATAAAAAAAAAAAAAAAACAGGTAGCTGAAATATAAAGTTCTATTTGAAAACTAGGGAACTCCTTACTAAATCATTTATACAATTAAGAATAAAACATGCAGAAGTTATAAAATATTTAAGATTAAGTGACAACAAAAGCAATGTTACTCCAAATATGGAAAACAAGTAAAAAAAGTCTTTATTTGGGAATTTGTGTCCTCGATGCATTAATTAAAAAAAAAAAAGACAAAATTACTATCCTTGCATCTCTATCAAGGAATTATAAACACATATCAAGGAATTATAAACATATCATTTAAAAAATTAATTCAGGGGCACCTGAATGGCTCAGTCAGTTAAGCATCTGACTTCGGCACAGGTCATAATCTCACGGTTTGTGAGTTCGAGCCCTGCGTCAGGCTCTGTGCTGACAGCTCAGCCTGCTTTGGATTCTGCGCCTCTCTCTCTCTGCCCCTCCCCTGCTCATGCTCTGTCTCTCTCTGTTTCTCAATGATAAATAAACATTAAAACCAATTTAAAAAAATTAAAAATTAAATTAAATTAAAAATAAAATAAAATAAAATTAATTCAAATAAGTTGGAAATAATATTCAAGTAAAACAATAATTAAATAGGGAATATAAAACATATACTGAAACTGATGCTCCTTGGTGGCTCAATCAGTTAAGCATCTGACTCTTGATTTCAACTCAGGTCATGATTTTCACCGTTTGTGAGATGGAACCCCTTGTCAGGCTCCCACTGACAGCATGGAGCCTGCCTGGGATTCTCTCTCTCCCTCTCTCTCTCTGCCCTGCCCCTCCCGCATTCTCTCTCACTCTCTCTCAAAATAAATGAAATAAACATTAAAAAAAAAAAAAACTACTTACCCATAAACCTCTAAAAGTCACCAGGTGATTTTTCAGGAGAATTTTACAAAATTTTCAAGATATAAACAATCCTGAATACAGACTATTTGAGGATACAGACTAAAAAAAAAAAAAAAATGAATCTACATTCCTCATTTAATGAGATTGGTGGAATTTCTTTTTTCTTTAAATTTTTAAAATGTTTTTTATTTATTTCTGAGAGAGAGAGAGACAGCATGAGCAGAGGGGGGTCAGAGAGAGAGGGAGACACAGAATCTGAAACAGGTTCTAGGCTCTGAGCTAGCTGTCAGCACAGAACCCAACTCGAGGCTTGAACCCATGAACTATGAGATCATGACCTGTGCTGAAGTTGGAAGCTTAACCGACTGAGCCACCCAGGTGCCCCCATCAGTGGAATTTCTAGAGGTGATTTCAAATAATAAAACATGCCATAATAGAAATCATACAGGGAAAGCTAAAATACTTCAACTTGTAACCACAGTGAAGTTTAAAAAGACAAACCATCAATAACAGCTGCAATAGATGCAGAAAATAAATAACCCATAACATGCAATACTTATTTAAAAAATAGTCTCCCACTAAAGTGATAAGGAGAGAGACCTTTCATAGTCTGAATAACATTTATTTAATAAGACCAATAGGTACCACTGTGCTTAATGGCAGAGTTTGAGAAATATCTATATTAACGGTAAGCACAATATGAATCCTTCCTGTCCTTTGTCATTCTACTAAATATCTAGCTGGTGAAACCAAAGAAGGAAAAAAGAGATAAAAGTACAATGATTGGAAAGGAAAATGAAGGATTACTGTTTTTCAACAGATATTTCTCTATTAAAGAATTTTTTTAAAAAATCAATGATAAATACAGAATCGGTATGAGTTCATCACCATTACTAGATATAAGCTCAACCTCTAACAATCAATAGCATTAAGCAAATGTAAGAAATGGAAGGGTTTTTATTATTCACTGGTTTTTGGATGCTAATGGACTAGGCCAAACAGTGCCAATGTAGACATTTCCTGATTATTTTTGTTACTTTTTAGAATTTGTAAAAGGGTAGAAAATTCCCCTTCAAGAATTACAATTGGGGCGCCTGGGTGGCTCAGTCAGTTAAGCTTCCACCTTTGGCTCAGTTCAAGATCTCATAGTCTGTGAGTTCAAGCCCTGCATCGGGCTCTGTCAGCACAGAGCCTAGAGCCTGCTTTGGATTCTGTGTCTTCCTCTCTCTCTGCTCCACCACTCTTGCACTCTGTCTCTCTCTCAAAATTAATAAATAAATATTTTAAAATTTTTTCAAAAGAATACAACCAAAGAAATTTAAATGAATTCATTTTAAAAATGAGTGTTTTTTAAAATTCTACTTCAGTCTCAGGGCACCTGGGTGACTCAGTCGGTTAAGCATCTGACTGTGGTTTTGGCTACAGGTCATGATCTCACCGTTCTTGGGTTTGGGCCCCACATAGAGCTCCGCACTCATAGCACGAAGCCTGCCTGGGATTCTCTCCATCTCTCTCTGCCCCTTCCCTGCTCGTGCTCTCTCTCACTCATTCTCTCTCTCTCAAAATAAATAAACTTAAAAACTTTTTTTAAAAATTTAAAATTCTATCACTCTTAAGAATTATTTTTGAAAAGAGAGCAATAAGTACCAGTTAAATTCCATTGCCTATTTCCTTCCTTTCTAGAACTCAATAATTGTAGCTCTAATGTTCATTTCACACAGCTGGAGAAAAGTTTACATTGTGGTCAGCTGAATACCATGACTGCCTTCAGAGCAGTAAATACCAGTTCATTTTTAGATGTCTCTTTGATCTATTTTAGAGGCTGAACTAATGACTCATGCATATCTGGCCTTTCTTCTTTAGCAATGGTCCTTCAAATATTTCTGATTTTCTGTGATTAAATCATCAAAGACTATTGTTTGCAATATTTGAAAGTGCAAGAATTCCAACTCATGGAAAATCAAGTGTATTTAATGTGGTATGTTCTTAAGATGCCCAAGTAATAACTTCCAAAGATACTTCCTGATGTATAACTTTGTTATCAGTAAACAATGACTAAACAGTGAGAATATGGAGATGATTGTAGGCTGTCCCAAAATACAGGCTTCATTCTATAATTATTGCGTGTTCTTTTCATGGTCATATTCATTTTTAAGACAAAATTTAAGATTGGTTTTAGCAGCTTTTGCTTACAAGTACACAGTCTTTATAAAGTCTTTGCAACTATGTAAAGTTTTAAAACATAAGTTTTATGCACAATAGGCAAAATCTCTAAATGAACCTTACTAACACATAATTTGTAGTTTTCTTTAAATTATGATTATAAACTCTTTTCTACCAACAATATTAAATAATAAAACAAGTGTTGTTGTTGTTAGTAACTCTATCAGAAAAGCATATTAGGGATGTCTGGGTGATATAGTTGGTTAAGCGTCAACTCTTGATTACAGCTCAGGTCATAATCTTATAGTTCATGGGTTCAAGCCCTGCACTGGGCACTGTTCTGAAGGTATGGAGCCTGCTTGGGATTCTATCTTTACCTCTCTCTGCCTCTCCCCTGCTTGTTCTCTCTCTTTCTCTCTCCCTCTCTCTCTCTCTTTCAAAATAAATAAATAAACTTAAGAAAAAAAAGTGTATAGGGGTTCCTGGGTGGCTCAGTTGGGTTAGCGTCCAACTTTGGCTTAGGTCCTGATCTCCCCGTTTGTGGGTTCGAGCCCCACAGCAGGCTCTGTGCTGACAGCTCAGAGCCTGGAGCCTGCTTCAGATTATGTGTCTACCTGTCTCTCTGCCCCTTCCCTGCTCCCATTCTCTCTCTGTCTCTCAAAAATAAATAAACATTAAAAAAAAATGTATAAAGGAAGGGCAAGAACATTGTCTTCTTGTCACTCGCTTTGACTTACCCCACACTCAATCCCCTAGCCAGTTGGGTCCAATTTATCTCTAAAATTCTAGGACCCTAAGAGAAACCACTGATTTTAATGATTAATGATTATAGGTTTAATCTCTCTTTCTATTTCTAGATAGATGATAGAAACATAGGTAAATAGAAAGATGATAGATGATAGATAATAGAGATACATTTCACAGTGTTTTGAAAACTCCTTGTTTATTATACTATATTCTGTACTTAACACCACACACACACACACACACACACACACACACACACATCTTCTTATCTATTATTTCAGGTTTGCTCCTTCGCTGTATTCTAGTTTTAGAAGTATGTCACAGGTTCAGCCCACATTTGAGGGGTAGAAGGGATTATACAAAGGAATGGATACCAGTGGTTGGAAATCATGATGTCTTCCTTAGAGTCTGTCCACCCAATTGTTTGAAAAAAGAGGTAAAATACTTGCCTTCGTTTGAAAACCTGGATGTCTAAATATTAATCAGCGAACAACTTCATTGTACATTCAAATCGAGTTAAGAATGTTATATGGGCACACACATTTGTTTCTAACAGAATGAGTTGGTAAGTCAAACATCAATGAATGAGAATGTACAATCCAATTACATTAAAAAAAAAGCCTAAATCATTGAGGACAACAATCCAATATAATACTGTTCGTATAAATGTCTATTCACAAATATATATAGTTAATATATATACTTTAGGTACTTATACCCAAGGAAATTTGACAGAACTTTCCTTGTAAGTAAATGTTTGATATGGAAATATATTTAAATATAAATTATATTAGCATCTTTATTTTTTAATGTTGTTTTAAAGTTTTAAAATACTTTTTCTGCATAACTATCTCAGAGTTTACTAAAATATTTTAGGCTGCGTCCTGAACAGATTTTTTTCAACTTAGGATACAAATGATTTAATGTTATCTATAGCCTCCTTTTTTAAACATTTATTTTTTTGAGATATGATTGACACATAACATTGTGTAAGTTTAGGGTATACAATGTGTTGATTTGATACACTTATATATTGTGATGAGATTGCCAACAGAAAGTTAGCTAACACCTCTGTCTCGTCATGTAATTAGCATTTCTTTTTTGTAGAGGGGTTAAATAAGATCTAGTCTCTTAGCAACTTTGAAGTTTATAATAGAGTAGTGTTGTCTATAATCACTATGCTGCCAGTTAGATTTCCAGGAATTATTTATCTACTGGTTGCAAGTTTGTATACCTAAAAAACATCTCTCCATTCCTCCATCCGATCAGCCCCAGCGGCTACCATTCTATTCTGTTTTTGCAAGTTAGACTTTTGTAGATTCCACATATAAGTGATATCATAGAGTATTTGTCTTTCTCTCTTTGATTTATCTCACTAGGCATGATGCCCTCAAGGTCAATCCATGTTGTCAAAAATGGCAGAATTCCTTTCTTTCTCATGGCTGAATAATAGTCCATTGTCTACCTATACCACGTTATCCATTCATCTGCTGATGGGCACTTACATCATTTCCATATCTATTGCTGTTGTAAACAATGGTGCAATAAACATGGATGTGCAGATATTTCTTCTATATTCTGTTCTCATTTCCTTTAGGTATATACCCAGCCCTGGAACTGCTGGATAACAATCCTTAAGAAGGATAGTCTTCTTTACTTTGTATTCTTTGATGCACATTTCTGGATATAGATACAGGTATATGATCCCAAAAGTATTATGTGCATACTTGTTCTAAACTTTGTCTATACTATCTTAGGATATTTCAAAATGACACACATATATGAATGATTCACTCATTGTTATCAAATGTGTATAAGTGAATTCTCTACATAATAAAATATTCCAGACTACGGAATGACTACTACCTACAATAATACATTGGGGTTTTAGTTCCATTGTATGTTTTCAACCACTTTCTTAATAGCAAGTACCCTTCCTCCTTTGATAGTATCTTTGCAACTATTCAGTGAATGTAGCCTTATAGCCTGACTGGTGAGAATTGGTCCATAGGCCTAAAAAAAATGCTCGGTTTTTAAAGAAAGGACCAAAAATAGAAATGAATATATTTAAACTTTAAAAATAACCATACATTTAATTATTTTCAAATAAATTCAAATGCAAAATAGATTAAGAAATATAGTTAGGTTTATTAAAGATGAGACATAAGCTTTTTAATAAAAACTATTCAAAATCTCAGAATTGCTTAGGATGCATTATTCAAAATCATCCTTTAACCCCACCTTAGAATCAGACATCTTTTGGAATAGATACCGGCTCTACCATTTCAAGTCAAATAAGTTTCTACATTCTCTGTGAGAGAGAACATATTTAACAAGCTTTGGCTCTGAGAGCTAAAGAAAGAGGTGATATCAGATAACTGTCTAAATTATCAGTATATCAATGGGCTGTTCTTTTGACCCCTCCCCTTCTCACTCTACATTCCTAACTTCCTTGGAAAGAAAGAAATAAAGCAAACAAACAAGCACATAAGATGTCTGTGTGGGTTGGAGAAATGAGAGGAGTATTAGAGTTTGGTTTTTTTTAATGTTTTATTTATTTCTAGGAGAGAGAGAGAGAGAGACAGCGTGAGCAGGGGAGGGTCAGAGAGAGAGGGAGTCACAGACTGAAACAGGTTCCAGGCTCCGAGCTGGCAGTCAGCACAGAGCCCGACGCGGGGCTCGAACCCACGAACCGCGAGATCATGACCTAAGCGAAAGTCGGACGCTTAACCGACTAAGCCACCCAGGCGCCCCAAGGGTATTAGAGTATTAATCTCTCTGTTTGGCATCACCATCTTACAAAATAACATTCTCCAGTTTTAGATGATGTCTCAACTGTTTTGTTGTCTATTAAAAAAAAACCATTTTTTGTCCAATGACAATAAATGAAATACGTGATTGTTGAATAACATTATTTAAACAGAGAAACATTGTCCCAAAATCTACTTTCAGTGAAAACTACTCTGTTTTGTTATATAGATATAATAAAGAGTCTTTATTATTTTCTTTCTGACATTATTTATGCTTTCTCTGGTAAGGGGGCCATTATTTTCTTTGCAGAAATCAACCCAATACATGGGTGGGCTCGTTTCTGATCCACTTGTCAATCAAAATATTTCAAAAATTATTTATTATTGCTTTTACATACATTTCTATATTCGCTAGTGAGGATGAACATATCCTCATGTGTGTATTTCCTTTTGTGACGATTCAGTTAATGTAATTTGACCAATTTACTGTTTGATATCAGATATTAAAATTTAATTTATGAACACTTTTAAAAGTATATTCATCTCAGCCTGTGTCCTTTTAGTTTTTTTTAAACACAAACTGTATTGTTTTTCAAATAGTCAAAGCTATTACTCTTCAGTCGATGGTATCTTATTCTGCAAATATTTTTAATTTCCTATATATTTTTATTATTAGTTATTTTTAAAACTTTTGTTCTTCAATTCTGGTTCCTTTTTTTTTTAAATATGAATTTGTGTTTTTGAACAAACTTTTCACATTTTCTAAAAAATGATCTATACTTTCTGCAAAAAGTTGAAGCAATGTGAAAAAAATAAAACAACAGAAAGTTCACTGCAGCACACATTACACCACCAAGAAAAATGCAATGTTAGGATTGCATGAACATTATTATGTAAACATCTCAGGTGGAAGTTTTGATGGATTCATAGATTGATACATGGATGACAGAAAGATATTGGCTTTATAGGAATGGGATTAGGGAATGGTTTATCTTTTTCCATTTCTTTACCTTTAATATGTTTCTCTAAATTTAGAGTGTATTTTCTAAAGAAAGCATATGATTATGCCTTTTTAATTTTCATCCTTTCTTAACTATCTGTGCCTTTTAATAGAAGTGTTAAAATCCTTATATTTTATATAAAATTATTTTTATTATATATATAATAAAAATATATATTATATATTTATTATTTTATTATAAAATCTTTAAATTTTATCTATTTATCCTGATAGAGAGTGAGCAGGAGAGAGGTGGGGGGATGGGGGGGAGAGAGAGAATCCCAAGCAGGCTTCCCACAATCAGCACAGAGCTCCAGGTGAGGCTGGAACTCATGAACCAAGAGATCACGACCTGAGCTGAAACCAAGAGTCCGGCACTTAACTGACTCCGTCACCCAGGTGCCCCAGAAGTGTTAAAATCTTTAAATGCTTGTTAAGCTCTTTCAAGATTTCTTTCTTGCTCTTCTGGCCTGTGTGTTTCATTGTTAGAAGTAAGCTTTTAATTAGATCGCTATTTCCTTGTAGGCAGTTTGTTGTCTTACTTGTTGATTTCAGTATTTGGTGTTTGACTTTAAACAGTTTAACTCAATGTGTCTCTATGTAGGCTTCTCTGGTGTTTATTTTGCACTTTCATTGTTCAGCGTCTTGCATCTTTAAATTTCAGATATATTCTACTATTGTTTCTTCAAGTATTTGTTTCCTCCAGGCATTCTCTTTTCTCTTGGCTTTTCCATTTCCATTGACTATCTGATATTATCTAACAAGTCCCTGAGTTGGTGTCTTTTTTTTTTTTTTCTCATATTTTTCCCACTGTTTTTCACTCTGGATAATTTTTACCTCGCCATCTTTAAGTTCACTTACTCTTTTCTATGTCATATTTATTTAGCTAAGTTAATCCATTAAATTTTTATTTAAAACATTACTTTTGTTGCTACTAGAATTTCCATCTGGTTCTGTATTATAATTTCTATTTTTCTACTGAGACTTCTCATATCAATACCAAGATTTTCACGCATTGAAAACATGCCATATTTCACCTCATTAAGGATAGTTTATAATAGCTGCTCTTAAATTTTTGTTGCAACATCTAGTTTATCTTGGGTTGCACTTGACTGATTATCTTCTCTCTTTAGAATGTGCTCTATTTTCTTAGTTCTTCACATGTTGGGTAATTTCAGATTGTATCATAGACATCATTAATTGTTAAATCTGATACCAGATTCTGTTATTTTTCTGTGATAAGTATTTTTCTGTGATAAATATTTTTAACAAGTACTTTTGTTTTGTTTTTGTCTCATTTTGTTTTTCTTCCTTGTTTTCATTTGTTTTTTCTAGCAAGTAGTTTTTATATCTGAGATTGAACAGTTCCAGAGGTGTTTTTCTCTGACTCTTTCCCAATCAGGATTGCCTACCCTCTTCAGTGCACATGAGTTGCTGGCTTCTCTTCTTGTTTAGCAGACAGGAAGACTAATATTTCCATGTACACTCTTGCCTCTATTATGTGTTCTGTGGACTCCAGTTAGCCTCGAGGTGAAATTGCAGATAGATAAACTAAATTTCTCATCACCCCACCTCCAAGAAAGTTCTACTCCACCAAAACCTGCCTGCTTACATTATATATTCAGGGTAGCAACATTCACAACAGCAACATTTTTCACTGCTGAAGTTTTTTTCTGTTTGAGTTGCTGTGGTTCCAGTCCATGCATGCAAAGTTTAGATATGACTCAGTGATGTGAGTAACACAAAGTTTTGAGATTCTGGCTCCAGCTCCTTCCTTTCTGGGATTTTCGTTACTCTCTTCAATGTTCATAGTGTCCAGGTTTGGTTGTCCTGGCTCCTCGGGCAGAAAATTTTTGAGATTTCCCATGTGCATTCCCTGCTGGTTGCCCAAAGGACTAATCGTAGCTCCTCAAAGATGGTAATTATTGGTACAGCTCTCGGCCTTTCTTCTCCTAGTAAGCGTGGATTTTCTGACAATATATCTGCTCTGTTCACTGCTCAGTTTCTGTAGGGAGCTCTTTTTGTCCTGGTTTTATAGTTAACTATCTGCAAGGTGGTTTGTCTAGTTGGATCTAGGTCTGGCATACTCAGATGTGAAGAAATTCCAGTGGATTTGAATAGAGTATGATCATTTTCAGTGATATTTCTTCAATGATTTCCTTCTCCAATTTTTCTTTCTCTGTTTCTAGACTTATTAATAAAACTGACCATTCCTAGTTAGATTTTCTATGGTTCATTTTTTCTCTCAGAACATTTTTGTCAGTTTTGTTTTGTTTTTTGTTTTGTTTTGTTTTGTTTTGTTTTTTGCAATAGAGTTTGGGGATCTTCTCAATTGTACTTTGAAACCCTTTTGTTTTTTATTTTGACCCTTATTGTTTTAAAATTCTTGTTCTTCCATTGTTTCTTTTTTCATACATCCTGATTTTATTTATGAATGAAATGTCTTCTTGACTCTCCTTGGTCATACTAATTAGTGTATATAAAACTTTATTTTTCTAAATTATCTGGTTTAAATTTTGGTTAGATTGTCTATTTATTTTGGTCATTCTCTTTCTGCTACAAGATGTCTTTCTTGATTTTCCACTCATGTTTTAAATTGAGGCACTAAAAGAGCTGACTGTGATCTTTGTAAACATGGGAAGCATTTGACCAGTGGTTGGCATTTAGCTATTATTTAGTGAACAGAGGGGAAACCAATGGCAAATATGTCTACTACCCACACTAACTGTTATAGTCTCCTTTGGTTTGTTAGCTTCAGAGAAGAGTCTTCTAATTTTTTATTTTTATTATTTTTTTTGTAGAGAGTAAATTTGAATCTTCTTGTATTCTGTACACCAGGGTAGTTGAGTGGGTGAGGGTTGTTTAGATATAGACGGTCAGTTTTGTTTAGACAAACATTTAATTATCTTCTTATTTCCACCCTTATTTCTCATGCTTGTTCATTTGTTCTTTCTGATGATTTCAAGACTGGAGCTTCCCAGATTCTTTTCAAATTTTCTCATCTTTTGATACAGCCCTGCTGTGGCCCTGTTGTGGCTTCTTATATATCGTGCATAACTGTATTCATCTTCTAGAAATTTGTTGCATTTTCTCTTATGTTCACAATCACCTTATTAATTTACTGCTTATACATTTTTTATTCCTTCAGCTATTATGTTCAAAGCTTTTTCCTTCTTCCTTCGAAGGCCTCTTTCCTCATTTTCTTCCTTCCTTCCTTCCTTCCTTCCTTCCTTCCTTCCTTCCTTCCTTCCTTCCTTCCTTCCTTCCCTCCTTCCTTTCTCTCTCTTTCTCTCTCCCTCTTTCTTTCCCTCCTTCCATCCTCTCTACCCTACTTCCTTCCTTTCCTTATTTGTGACAAGGTGAGGCAAACATCATTCTCAATTGGCCATTTTGAACTTTAGAATTTTTGAATATTGAGCAATATACTCATTTCCTCAGTGTTTTCCTTTCTCTACAAATTGATGAATATAAGTTCAATTAAATAAAATAATTCTCATTAAAATGTTTTCTAATAAAAAAGCTTATATTGTTATTTTAACAAATACTCAAGTATTCAAATTTTAATAGTATTTATTATATTTACTTATAAAAGTTCTTTATGATTATTATTCAAAATACCGAAAATTAACAATGATAATGTCATCACTCAAAATCTTTTTTTTCTAAATTTTATTTATTCATTTTGAGAAAGAGAGAGAGTGCAGAAGTAGGGGAGGGGCAGAGAGAGAGGGAAAGAGAGAATCCCAATCAGACTCTACACTGTCAGTGCACAGCTCAATGCAGGGCTGGATCTCAGAAACTCGGAGATCATGACCTGAGCCGACATCCAGAGCCAGATGCTTACCCAACTGAGCCACTCAGGCTCCTATATTCAATCAAAATCTTATCTTTCAAAGGCTAATAGTGTGCTCGTAAGTGAAATGGTATCACAGTGCACATGTGCTGTTGGAGCACTGACATAGAAATAAACACACTGGCCTTTCCAAAATTAACACTCAATATTGCATTACAGGGAAAGAAGAGTATCTAACTCAATGGGTTTATTTACAGATTCGGCAGAATAAATATCATTGCCCTGCAAAGAAGTATATTAGAGAGCCAAATGAGACAGAGAGAGAGAGAGAGAGAGAGAGAGAGAAAGAGAGAGCGCACTGGTATTTGTGGGACAATTTCTTTAAAAGTTATTTCTCTGGACTGTGTTTCCTCATTCTTTTTATTTCTGGGAAATATCTTTATATATGAACCCATAATAGGAACATACTTGAAAACAGATCAGACTAGAGCCTTTAAGAAAATTTGAGAAATTTGTTAGCATTCTTCTCCTATAAAGGAAAAAAAAATCTAATTTTTCTCTGTGTATACACAGAGAACTTGGCTTTATAAGTTATTCCAAATACCTGCAATTTTTGCTTAAGGAAAATCTTTAATCACAGATCTTTCATCACAGTGCATGTCTAAACAACGGGCAAAGTAATGAAAAGTACCGGATCTCAATTTGGTTAAGTTCGTGATATTATTAATCTTGGTGATGTTACTAGAATTGGATAATGCCCCAAATTGCTACTCTTTTGAAAGCAAACACTATATTGTTATTTTAATAAAAATTGCTGAGGTCGGAGCTGTGTCTACAGCTAAATGTTACAACTCCATATATTCATATGAGGTGTAATTTAAAAACTCATTTCTTGGGGTGCCTGGGTGGCTCAGTCGGGTTAAACGTCCAGCTTCGGCTCAGGTCATGATCTCACCACTGTGGGTTCAAGCCCCACCTCAGGCTCTGTGCTGACAGCTCATAACCTGGAGCCTGCTTGGGATTCTGTGTCTCCCTCTCTCTCTGCTCCTCCCCTGCTCACACTCTGTCTCTGTCTCTCTCAAAAATTAATAAAAATTTAAAAAATTCATTTCTTATCTTGCTATTTAATTTTTGTAAGTATATACTTTATTTCTAATCAGACCAAATAAGTACTAATTGATAAATTAATTGTCTTTTTTTTCGTAATTTTTCACTTTTCTTTCTGTAACATACAGGCTATTTACTAAGACTTTTTTTTCAAAAACATTCCTCTTGATTCCATAGCGTATGTACAACTGGGACTCGCCTTAGTCTCTGACCTCCTAAGTCTCTTTCTTTGGTTTTTCCTTTGACCAGGTGTGCTTCTAAGACCCATCATTTCTCTCTTTGTTTCCCCTCCTTATTGAGCAAAAGACAATCATGAGATTGTCGACATGGATGCGACTACCACTGACACATACATGGTTTATGAACACATATTTCCAGACGACACTATGTTGAATTCTAGGAACGTATTTTAAAATATTACTGTGTTTCCACAATTCAGCATAGTTGTAATTGAACTCAGCACTGACTCTTCTCTTTTTGTCTTTTGTTTTGAACAATAGTATCACTATTCATTCTCACCTAGATCAGAAGTCTTCTTCATTAAGTTCCTCCTAGCCTGCACATTGTAATCTAATCAGAATTCAAAACCTGTTGGTTTCACTGCTGAAATGCATCTTCAGGTAGTTGCCAAACTGTCTATTTTCATAGCAGCTCCCCTTATTCAGGTTTCGTAATTGTTGTCTGTAACTTCCTTTGTGGGTTTTTGTTTTGTTTTGTTTTGTTTTGCTGCAGTTTATCCTTTTTTTCTGAGAATACAGATCTGATCACGTTCAACAAGCCTATGCTTCTCCAAAAATCTTCATGGCTTTGTGGCTTACACAAAAATTCTAAAGTGTTAATAATCAATTCTATTTATTTTTGTGTTTTAGATTTTCTTTCCTCACTCACACTAAGCAAAAACATCATCACCTTGACCAATACTGTGAAATAAACATTTGGGATTTTCTCACAAAGCTTTCTTTATCTGAATGGATCTTCCTCATCTAGGTAAAACTCTACCAATACTTCTAGACCCAATTCAAATTCACACTTTGTCAATTCTTCCATTGAGTTGTAAATTAGCTCCTGTCTTGATTATATTAGCATATACTATTATATACTATCATACATAGGTGGCTGCACACAATGTTTTAAATGTTTAATTTTGAGAGAGAGCAAGTGGGAGGAGGGCAGAGAGAGAGGGAGACACAGAATCCTAAGCAAACTCCGTGTGATCAGCGCAGAGCCCAACATCAGGCTCCAACTCACAAACTGTGAGATCACGACCTGAGCTAAAATCAAGATTGGGACTCTTAACCAACTGAGCCACCCAGGTGCCCCTGCACACAACTACTTTGCCAGCATTAGACCCTTAGATCATTTGGACAAGAACTCTATTGTTTAATATTTGTATTCGTTACAAAGTCTGTCATGTTAGCTTCCCAATGCATCAATTGTTAAAGCTACTGCTATTTAAATTTGTAACTATCTTGACCTTTGAGAATATGAGTCAAATAAGTATGAAAAATAGAATAAACTGATACAGTTTGCTTTCTTTTTTGACACTAGATCTCTAAACATAAAGAGAATATGTGGTTCTCTAAGCATTACAACACAGTGACAGAGATGTGACTCATCCATCAGACTATCTGCTGCTATTTCTCATAGAAGGCAAATGCAATGAACTGGGGAGATACTTTTGTGAAAATAAATACGATTTATATTTCTCTTGTTCATTTTCAGATTAATATATTATTTGTATATGTATTAAAATTCAACAGAAGTAAGTATACAGTTTGATGAATTTTGGTGATTTGTACAACTTAACTATATCCACAATAAAGGTATAGGACAGTTTCCTTGCCCTACAAAGTTTCCCTCTCCCTTGGCACTTGGTACCCTTTCTCTACTCTTGACTCCAGGTGAGAACTTATCTTCTTTCTCTCTTTTTTAAAGTTTTATTTATTTATTTTGAGAGAGGGAGAAAGAGAGAGAGGGAGAGGGAGAGAGAACATGCCAGGTGGTGAGAGCCAGAGGGAAAGGGAGAGGGAAAGAATCCCTGGCAGGCTCCACAATGTTAGTGAAGATACCAACACAGTGCTTGAACTCTTGAACGGTGACATCATGACCTGAACCAAAGCCAAGAGTGAGATGCTTAACCGACTAAGCCACACAGGTGCCCCTATCTTCTTTCTTTTGAAATAGCTTTGCCTTTCCTAGAATTTCATATCAGTGTAGTTATTTAACATTTAATCTTTTACATTTGGCTTATTTCACTTAGCATCAAGTTTGTGAAATTTAACCATGTTTTTTACCTGTATTAATATTATATTCTTTTTTGTTTTTGAATATCATTCCATGTTAAGGATATACCACAGTTTGCTCATTCACAAGTCAGTAATCATTTGGTTATTTCCAATTTCTAGTAATTATGAATAATGATGCTTGGGCTATTCACATGCATGGTTTTAGTGTGGACATATGCTTTCTTTTTTGTTGAATAAATACTCAGAAGATGAATTTCTGAGTTATAGGGGAAATTCGTACTTAACTACACAAGATACTGACACACTGTTTTTCAAGGTGGCTCTCTTATTTTACATTCCAACAGAAACATGCATGAGAACCAATTATTTCACATCCTCTCCAACCACCGCTTCATCTTTAGCCAATCTAGGTAGGTGTGTATTGTTATTTCATTGTGGTTTCAATTTGTATAGTCAGCGCTTTGATGATTGATGTTAATAATCTTTTCCTGTGCTCGTTGGCCATTTTGTAAACAGATCCATTGAAGTATAATTCATATGCCATATAATTCACTTATTTAAAGAAGAATCCCCTGTGAATTTTAGTAAATTCACAGAATTATGCCTAATTTTAGAATACTATCATCCTCTCCAGAAGAACCCCATACCAATTAGTAGTCACACCCTAGTCTCCCTAAACACATACACACACCCCTGCCCTTGAGCAAGCACTACTTTCTTTCCTCATAGACTTGCCAAATCTTGACATTGTCTATAAGTAAAAGCATATAGTATGTGATCCTTTGTGACTGGCTTCTTTCGTTTAGCATAGTGTTTTCAGAGGTACATTTGTGTTGCATCATATATTAATAATTTCATTTCTTTTTATCGCAGAATAATATTCCAAGATTAGAACATACGACACTCTATTTATTCCTCACTTGATACACATTTTAATTTTATCCTTTGACTAATAAGTCTGTTATAAACATTTTCATACAAGGTTTTCTGTGAACATAGAAGGTCTTGTGAAGAAAAGGTCTTCATCTTTTGGGTATTATATTTAGGAGTGAAATTGCTGTATCATATAATAAATCTATGTTTAATATTTTGAGCAACTATCAAATCATTTTCTGAAGCAGCAGCACCATTGTACATTTCCAACAGCAAAATACCAATGTTTCTATTTTTCTGTATGCTCACCAACAGCTATTATTTTATTTCTGCCTTTGCTTACAGTCAATGTAATGAGTGCAAAGTATCTCATCATTTAGATTTGCGTTTCCCTGATAATTATTGATATTAACATCTTTTCATGAACATATAGCCTTTTTATATGCTTTCTTCAGAGAAATTTTTATTCTAATTTTTGCCCATTTTTAATTCAGATGTTTGCTTTTTGTTATTGCATTGTAAGAGTTCTTCATAAATTCCAGATACAATTCTCTTAGCAGATCTACAACTTGCAAGAATTTTCTGCAAATCTATGGATTGTCTTCTCATATTCTTTTCAAATTGTTTTTCAAACTTCAAAAGGAAAAAAAGAATGAAAATGAGTTAAGAAAGCCAACAGGACTAATGCGATACCATCAACAGAAACAATATAGACATTATGCTGATCTCAAAAAGAGAAGAGAAAGGGGCGTAAAGTCTATTTAAAGCAGTAATTGATGAAAATTTATAAAACATAATGAAAGAAATGGACACCCAGATTCATTAGGGCCCAAAGCCCCAAATAGGTGGAAACTGGAAAGAGATACACCAAGGCACATAATAATTAATTGGAAAAAGGCAAAGGTAGAGAATTTGAAAGTGACACCAGAAAATTGACTCATCACGTACAAAAGAACACCCATAAGACTGTAAGCTAATTTCTCAACAAAAATTTTTCAGGCCAAGACAGGCTGAGACGGTACAATAGACTTTCAAATGCCTGCCCAAAATAGCTAATAGCATCAAACCCAATGTTACCATCTTAATGATAGCACTTCCTCTTTTAACTTTCTTGTCAGTATCATTTGCAGAAAAAAAAAAAGTTTTTACTTTTGATGTCATCCAAATTATCTCCTTTTTCTTTGTCACGTATGCTTTTGGTGCCATCTTTAAGAAACAATTTCCTGCCATGAAGTCACAAAATTTTATGAGTTTTACAGAATTAGATCTTACATTTAGGCCTCTGATCCATTCTAAATTAATATTTTGTATAATGTGACGTACTTTAGCCAACATGGCTTTTTGCATGAGAATGTTCAAGCACCATTTATTGAAAAGGATATTTTCTCATCTCTTATCTTCTTGGCACCCTTATAAAATATATTGTTAACTGCATAGGTTCATTTCTGTACTCTCCGTTCCATTCTTCTATACTTGCAGCACAGTATTAATTACTGTAAGTTTTGATTTATGTTAGTTTTGAAATTATAAAGTATTAGTCCATCAAACATCCCTTTATTAAAATAATTTTGACTTTTGAAGGCCATGCATGAGGTTTGAGATCTCCTTATCAATTATTACAGAAATAAAGCAACTGGATTTTTTATGAGGATTCCATTAAATATCTACATGAATTTGGGGCTATTTGCTTCTTATTGCTATCACATCTTCTGACTTATGAACATAGGATGTCTTTCCATTAATTAGGAAAGACATCTTTTTTAATTAGGTCTTTTAAGATTTATTTCAACAATATTTTATATGTTTTAGTGTTCAAGTCTTTCTTTTTGCTAATGTATTCATTTTTTATGCTATTACAAATGAAATTATTTTTGTAATTTCATTTTTGCATTTTTATTTTTGTTGTTCACTATTAGTACATAACACTAACAATGTTTTTTTATATTGATTTTGTATATTGATTGTGTGTCCAAAAATTTTGCTATATTCATTTACTGGTTCTAAAAAGTTTAGTGGGCTCCTTAGGATTAAAAACGATTTTATCTTCTTTTGAAATCTGGATGCCTTTTATTTCTTTTTCTGGTGTAATTGTCCTGGCTTACGCCTCTAGCCAACATTGGATAGAAATTATTAGAGCAGACATATATCCTTATTTTTTTCTGATCTTAATAGAAAATCATTCTGTCTCTTGATACTCAATATGATTTTAGTTATAAGTTTGTATGGATATCTTTTATCAGACTGAAGATATTTTTCTATATCTGATTTTTTGAGTGTTTTTGTCATGAAAGGCTTTTAGATTCTATCAATTTTTTTAGTCAATTTTAATCACCATGTAGATTTGCCTTTGATTCTATTATGTAATGCATTACATTAATCAATTATTGGTGTTAATCCAACTTTGCATTCCTAAGATAAAACCTATTTGATCAAAGTGTATCATCAGATTTAATATGTTGCTGAATTTATTTGCTAATATTTTGTTGAAAGTTTGAATTTTTTGTTTTTTTGTTTTGTTTTGTTTGTTTTTTTGCATCTATGCTCATGGGAAATACTGATTTGTAGCTTTCCTTTCTTACGATACTCTATGGTTTTGTTGTTAGGATATTATCAGCCCCATAAAATGAGTCAAGACATGTTCTTTCTGCTTGTAGATTCTCCAAGAGATTGTAGAGAATCAATACCATTTCTTTTTGAAATGTTTGGTAGAATTCACCACTGCAACCATTAAGGCCTAGAGATTTCCTTTTGGAAAGTAATTGATTATTGATTAAATTTCTTTAATATGTATGATCTTATTTAGATGGTTTATGTTAAGCTTTAGTATTTCAAGGTATTGGTCCATTGCATCTAAATGATCAAATATTAAGGTATAGAGTTGTTCATAGTATTCTTTTGTTATACTTTTTTATGCCTCTGGGATCAACAGTGTTGGCCTTTATTTCATTTCTTATATTGGTAATTGGTGTTGTTGTTTTTTCTTGCTTAGTCTAGTTGAAGGTTTATCTAGTTTACTGATCTTTAAAAAAATAGCTTCCATTTTTTATTTTCTTTACTTTTTAAATTGATTTCTATTTCATTGATTTCTCCTCTATTTTTACTATTTATTTTCTTATGCATGCCTTTAGGTTTAAGTTGTTCTTCTTTCTCTTATTTTCAAAGTAAGACCCTCAGGTTATTGATTTTAGAGCTTTACTTTTTCAAACATCTGCATTCAATGTTATACATTTCCCTCTAAGAACTGCTTTTGTTGCTTCTTATATATTTTGATAAGTTGTATTATTATTTTCATTTACTTCAAAGTATTTTTAAATTTCTCCTGAGACTTCTTCCTTGCTCCATGCATTATTTACAAAGGTGTTGTTAAATATCCAAATATTGGCAGATTTTCCAACTATCTTTCTGTTGCTGATTTCTAATTTAATTATTTGTGGTTTGAAAAATAACACTTTGTATAATATCTATGCTTTTAATTTTGTGAAGATGTGTCTCATAGCTTGGGATATTGTTCATCTTGGTGAATCTTCCAGCAAATGAGAGGAATACTGTATTGTGTTGTTTTATGGATTATTCCATGAATACCATTTAGATTATGTTGCGTGACAGTGCTATTTGGATCAATTATGCTTAATGATTCTCTGCCTGCTTAATTTTTCAGTTACTGAAAGAGGAGTCTCCAACTCTAACCATGGATTTATCTATTCCTTTTTCCATTTCTATTAGCTTTTGCCTCACATATTTGGATGCTCTGCTGTTATATACATACATATTAGAGAGTTATGGGTCTTTATTTATTTATTTATTTATTTATTTAACTTGGGAAATTGACTTTTTTATCATTATGTAATGCACCTCTGTATTCCTCCTAATTTTCCTTGCTCTGAAATCTATCCTGGATGAAGTTAAAGTCCTTTTTAAGTTTCCTTTTAATTACTTTTAGCATGAAATATCTTCCATTCCCTTTCCTTTTAGTCTGTGTTACTACATTTAAAATGTTTTACTATGCATAACATATAGTTGGGTCATGATTTTTTCCATTCATTCTGACAATCTCCATCTTTTCATTGATGTATTTAGATCATTGACATGCAAGTTTGATATATTTAAATTAGTATCTACCGTATTTATAACTCTTTTTTATTAATCGCATCTCTGCTTTGTTTCTTCCTCCCTCATTTCATTATTTTCTGAGGTTTTATCTTATTTTATTTTTTTCTGAGGTTTTAATTGAACATTTCATATGGTTCCATTTTATCTCCTGTCTTTGCATATCATTATATTACTTTAAAAAATTTCAGTGGCTGCCTTACAGTTTGTAATATATATTTTAAAATAATCTAATTGTAACTTCAAATCACACTGTATTTTTTCATGTGTAGTAAAGGTACATTGTAAAAGTGTTCCCAATTCATCCTTCTTATCCCTCATGATATTTGTTTCTTTCTCCATTCATCAAGGGCTCAGCTGAGCTGGAAGACAACTGAGATGTGGGATCTTGGAGTAGCCAATTAAAGCAACAAGTTAAAGATAAATGAGTTAAGCCTTTAATAACATACAAAGATAGTATAAGCAAAAGTCTAAAATTGGAGAAATCTCCAGCACCCTCTGTTCCATTTGCCCCCATGGAAGTGAAAACAGTCAAAGGTCAGGTGGAGCAGCACATCCTGCTCTTGAGGGAGTGTGGTGAGAAAACAACCGTTTTGAGTTGCCGACTATCCATTTTGAAGCATGGCAGCCCTGCTTACACCCAGAGTCTGGACATTTAAATAAAGACTTGCTACAAATTCTTGATTGCTTTTCCCAGAAAATCTTTTAAAATAATCACTTAGAGTTGAGCCTGCAAAAAGTTAGTGGTCACTATCTTAAGCACCTTATAGATAGTAAGTACGTGAGGCCCTGCTTTCTGTTTCCTGCTCACTCATGACCTGGGACAGAGGACTGCCTTTCTCCTGGCCATGTGCACACCTTCCATCATATTTCTAGGATCCATAAGTAATATATCTTGTGATTGTACTTCTTTTATGTATGTTTATAGAAGCTGTGTCTTCAATCCCAACTGCCTTGGAGTTTTCACTTCCTCCCAATGGGAGCTCATGCTGAGGGAGCCATTCGCTAACCCCCTGTCAAAGCAGGTTATAATCTTCATATTATTAATTTATTACACCAGCTGTGGGGTGGTGGGGGATGGGGGAGGAGAACACAAGGAGCTTGTAAAAAAGTCTGTGGTAATTTTATGGATCCTAGGGTAGAGGAAGGGTGAGGGGAATATCTAGAGTATCTACTCTGAGTCAGAGTGAGGGAAATTTTCTTCAAGGTTTTCTCTTCCTTCCCCTATTCATAAAGACACCTCAGTAGGGATGCTTGAAGAAAATCTCTGTCCAAGGCCCCAGATAAAATTATCTATGAATGAAAGCTTCAAGATTAGGAAAGCAAATATGCCCAAAACATGAGCAGCCAGATGGGCCTGAACTCCTGACTCTAACTACCTTCAGAGATTGTGATACATTGGCTGTGCTACAGGGAGGGCCAACTTCCTTGTAAAGCCTGCCAGGTAAAACCTCTGTAATTTACTATGGTCAGGCTTAAAGAATTACACGTATGTTTTAACCGTACCCAGATTCCTCAATATCCATTTTGCTATAATCACTCACTACATTATAGTGTCACTACTTCAAATAGTTATCTTGCATGTTAAGTCAGATTTAAAAAAAAAAAAAACAACTTGATTTTAGCTTCGGTTGTTCATTTTCCAGCACTTCTTTTCTTTATGTAGCTCTGAGGTTTTGACTTCTATCATTTTCCTTCTTCCTGAATAGCTTCTTTCAACATTTCTTGTAGGGTACTTCTGCTGCAGATAAATTTTTTCAAATTTTGTTTCTCTCTTCATTTTGATGGATAATTTGGCTGGATATAGAAATCTAAGCTTATGGTTTTTTTTTTTCTCTTTTAACATCTTAATATTTCACCCCACTTGTTTCTTCCCTACACGGTTTCTGATGAGAAGTCTGCTGTATGTATGTATATATATGTATGTATGTATACGTACATATATATATATATATTTTTTTTTTTAACTTGTTCTTCTACAAGTAAGATGAATTTTTCCTTAGGCTTCTTTCAAAAATTTCTCTTTACCTTTTGTTCTCTATAATTTGAATATGAGGTGTCTAAGTGTAGTCTTTTTGATATTTATTCTGCTGACTGATCTTTGATCTTTTTGGATCGGTACCTTGGTGTCTGTCAGTAATTACGGGCAATTCTTGGCCATTATTATATAAAATACTTTTTCTGCTGTCCCATCTTTTTTTTCTTTGTAGCATTTCCTTTTGATTCTCAAAGTATAGATATTTCTGACTGCATTATGCTTCTGTTTATGCATGTTTTCTGCTTTTTCCATTAATTCTCTTAATATAGTAATCATAATGATTTTAAATTCCTTGTGTGATAATTTCCAAATACATGTCAGGTCTGGGTCTAGTCCTGATGCTAGCTTTGTCTCATAAGTTTGTGTTTTTTCTTTCCCCCTTAACTTTAATATAACTTATACATTTTTTTAAAAGACAGAAATGATGCATCAAGTAATACAGTTGAAAGTAAATGGAGCTTTAGTATGAGGTTGTATGTTCATCTAGCTAGGAGCTGGACTGTGTTTAGTGTTTCAAAAACCAACAGTAGGTGGTAGAGGCTCCAAATTCTTCTAGTATCCTTGTTCTTGTCATTTCTGTTGTCTTTGGCTTCTCTAAGTACTCCTACTCCAGTCAGGTCTGTGCCTTACAGTTCTTTCCCCTGCAATGCACTGTGTCCCCTGCAACAGTACTTATACTCAAATACTGTTGATATGGTGAGAAGGTGTTGGAGAGGAAGGCATTCTATAATTCGATGACCAGATCCCCGTCTTCTAGTGGTCTTGTGTTCCTGGCTGTAGCCTTTGTTTATTCCTCCATTGGTTATTCTTCCATTAGGTGGCACAGGAAGAATAGAGGGGACTAGAGTCACAGGGATGGATTTTCTCCAGGTTGACTGTGGCTCAGATAAAGATGTTTCTTCTGTTAGGTAGGTCTTTGTTGTAGAAAATACTCTGAGTTTATTTCACAAAGGTTATGTTCCCTCCTTCATCCAGAGCCATCAGAATATTTTTCGTGGCTCTTTAGTATGAGAATTTGGTGGGGTTCCTTGAGGTCAAACCACAAAAGAGTTTAGTTCCATCCCTATGATAGCAGCCCCCAGGAATTTCTCACTTTCTAGGGAATCCAAATTTGGTTCCCAGCAATTCATAAAAATTATCATATAATTATTTCCACCAGCTTACAGCTCTAGCAATTTCTCTTCCATATAAGCCTATCTTAGCTGTGATGCTCTTGCTTCACCTGTCTTTCTTGATTTGAAGGTGGAAGTTTTCCCCTGTGTCTTAGTTCTCAGAGAGATCTAAGAAAAGTTGGTGATTTTTATTGAAAGCTAAATCAATAGTCTGATTTTATTGTCCTCTTGTTTAAGGACAGGAATAATGACTTCCAAGCTTTTTACATGTTAGCACTGAAATCAGAAATACAATCCATGCCTTTTTCTACTCCTCCAATTCTGAAATTCCAATTATTTGCATGTTGGACCCCTCTGATGTTGTCCCAAAGAACTTGGGGAAGTGTGTTTTCATTTCACTTTTCAGTTTACATTCTTGTTTCTCTTTCATCTTTATATTACTATTTCACTTTTTTCCTCTTTTTACATCAGTTTGGTTTTCTATTGACCTACTTTTAAATTCACTAATTCTTGCCAATAGAAGTTGGCAAGTCTATAGAAAGAATTCTTTCTTTTTTTAATTTTTCATTTCTTGCATTTCCATTTGGCTCTTTTGTCATATAGTTTCAAGTCCCTGTGAAATTTCTTTTCTTATCATGAGCACTCTCATATGTTAGGTTTAGCATGACAGTTACCTGAAATTTGTGTGTTGTGAAAATGGATAATTAACATTTGGTAAGAGTGCATACTAGGTGTAACTTATTTCTTTAAAATATAGTATAATTCAGTATTTAGTCTTCTAGTTGTTAATTTACCAGTAAATTTTTTATAACTAAGCAATAATTATAAAGAAAATCAACATTGGATTCAACTTGTAAAAATGGGTAGAAGATACTTTATAAAGCCTTTGGATAAACAAAACCTATAAATGTATCTGCTTTAGCATTTTTTTAGAGATAACTGCTTATTTCTGTTCAGTAGAGACAGATTTTTATAGCCAAAGGAATGGTGAAATTTTCTGCCTTCAAGGCAATTGTAAAAATGTTTTAATGTACCTCAGCTGGAAAGTTCTATGTTTTGCCAAATTAAATAATCATTTTTTCCCTGCAAAAATGTCTTTCATCTTGGAAAGAGTTTGAAAATAGAGTATACTTGAAAACTATGCAAAATGTTTAACATTTTTCAGTGTTTGGCAGGAAAATGGCCATCTTTAATCTCTGCCTTAGTTAGCAATGTGAGAATTCATGTAAATGAAGAAAAATTTAACAATAGTATGCATGATAGGTTGTGAGAGGGACCTTTCAAGAAAATATACTTTAACTTATAGTAGAGAATGGTTATTTGATTAAGCCTTATTCCTGAAAACTTTTAAAGCAAGTATTATTTTCCTTCCTCCTCAGGTGAAACAAAAGAGTTCTAGAATATTATTTGTTGAAGATTTAATTTAGCTAGAATTTAATTATGATTTATTTTCTATTTAACTGAATAATAGCAAGCTCACTCCTAAGTGTCAAATGGATTTATACATGGTTGCCTTCCTTTATAGATATTATTTTCTAATTTATTCTAAAATTAATAATCTCATACTTCACAAGCAGTCACCAACCTCATAATTATTTTGAGAAATACTCTTATAATCTAATAATAGCTACTAGAAAAAAATTTCAAGAGACACTTACTAAAATGTACACACACTTATTAGAATGGTCAAATTTTGAAGTACACTCCTTTACAAAAGTAAACATACCCTTACTACACAACCCAGAAATCATATTCATTGGTATTTACCCAAAGGAGTTGGAAACATATCCATACAAAAAGTTGCAAATGTAAATTTAAATCAGCCATACTCATAATTGCCAAAACTTGGAAACAACCAAGGTATCCTAGGATAAATGTGTAAATAAACTGTGGTACCTCCATGCAATGGAATATTATTCTTCGCTAAAAAGAAATGAACTATAAAGCCATGAAAAGACAGGGAGGAAACTTAAATGTATATTACAAAGAGAAAGAAGCTAATCTGCAAAGGCTATCTACTGATGATTCCAACCAAATGACATTTTGGAAAAGGTAAAGCTATGGAGATAGGAAAAAAAAAAAAAAGGTGGGTTTGCCCAGGGTTGGGGTTAGGTGGGGTGGGAGAGATGAATAGGCAGAGCACAGAGGATTTTTAGGACAGTGAAAATGCTCTTTATAACACTGTAATGCTATAATATATACATCCATATACATTTGTTCAAATCCATAGAATGTACAACACCAAGTGTGAATCATAATGACTTAGAGTGATTGTGATGTATCCAATGTATTGGTTCATTGATTGTAAGAAATGTACCACTCTGGTGAAAGATGTTGATGAGAAGTCTGATGGTTAAGGGCAGGGGGCAGGAGGCAGGGGGCAGGGAGGGTTTAAGAAATCTCTGTAACTTCCACTCAATAGATGGGAAACTACTTTAAAAAAATAAGTGTGAAATAAAATATTTTTATCTTGCTTTTATATAAATAGTTTTCAGTGGCAGATCCAGGGTATTTGAAAGTGGTCATTTCCATTCAGACTTTCAGGGTAAAAAAAAGAAAAAATGCTGACTTCAATAAGGGAAATCACTACATTGTCAGTCTTAATAATGTCTCTGAGGGAAAAGGGCAAAGGCAGAACTGTCATGACTATTGCACCTGGTAAAGGTGGGCTTTTGCACATGTAAGCCTGATTATGATTCAATAAGGTTTATGGCATAATAAATTAAGGTAGTGGACATAGACCTGAGGATGTTGAAGTGAGAGAATAAAACCAGTTTTGGAAAATAGACAGCGTTTTGGTTTTCTTTTTGTTTTAAAGAACATTTTCTCTTATCCTTACCAGAAAAGAAGAAGCAAATAAATTAAGAGGCTTATTACAAATTATATCAGGATCTCTCATCAATCATATTTTAAACAAATGGAATCTACTGACTATTTTTTAAAAAATAAGTATTTTAAAAAACCTATAAGTGGGGTGCCTGGATGGTTCAGTTGGTTAAGTGTCCAACTTCAGCTCAGGTCATGATCTCATGGTTCATGGGTTCAAGCCCCGCATAGGGCTCTGTGCTGACAGCTAGCTCAGAGCCTGGAGCCTGCTTCAGATTCTGTATGCCCCTCTCTATCTGACCCTCCCCTGCTCATGCTGTCTCTCTCAGAAATAAACAAAAAGCAATTTTTTTAATTAAAAAAACCTATTGGTGGGCTATAATGATTTACATCTTATACTTTTTAATTCTATTTTTATTTTTAAAGTTTATTTATTTAAATAATCCCTATACCCAAAGTGGGGCTCAAATGCATGACCCCAAGATCAAGTCACATGCTCCCTTGACTTAGTCAGCCAGGCACCCCTTTTTAAAGATACCACATTTATATCTTTATGTATCATGAAGTTAAAGATATCACAATATTAAAAATAAATATCAAAATCCTTCCAGAACTAATGAGCTATCTATTCTTGGTTCTTAAAGAAATAAACAAAACACCTCTCTGCTCCTGGATGTCCCTGCTTTGTACTGTGATTTAATACTAAAGACCCATTATCTTGACTACCTTTCTAGGTAAATGGTCAATATTTTATTATTGGCTTTATATTCCTAGATAGAAAAAACTATTTTTAGTTTTAACAGAAAACTATTAATGGCAAAAATAACACAGCTTCTTAGCCCTTATAGGGAAATTCTGTTTTAGATACCACTTTAAATGCACTTCTAATATCCCTCTTTCACAGACAAGAAGTCCATATATGACATAGACCTACTCATTTACATCTTTAATCATGGCATTCATATTAGTGCCATAAAAGAAAACCTTCAGCCCTCACTTTTAAAGTACTCATTTTAGCCTTCTGATATTCATAAGGATTGGGGACACTGATAGCTCCAATTTTTCATATTAAAAGGCTCATTTGCAAAAAAAAAAAAACAAAGTAAATGGAAGAAAAATAATTTATGCAAGGGCTACTAATCCAGCTGTTTTGCTTCTGGGCTTAATTGGATTTACCTAGAACTGGTATTTGGAGTCAGCATGTGTTATATCATCAGCATAAGCAATAGTTACCCCACATAAAAGAGGCTATGCAGGGTAGTAAACTCCAAGATTAAAAACCTCAAACCAAAGACAAAATAGTAATTTATTTGACTCAATCTTGGCACACTTTCTTTGAGTCATGTACATCACAGACTTACTATAGCAGCTTGATGCTGTATTTCTACACTTCTATCCTTTGTATGTATCTGGTAGATACATCGTTCCTTTTAGTGAAGAAAACTAGAGTCTAATAAAATGATTTTGAAAATGATTACACATCTCTTCTTCTGTCTGGCAGCCAGCCAATTGACTACTGTCTCTTAAGGAAGGTTTGTAGCATCTCACTTTCAAAGCCAGGTACCCATCATCAACTATGAGGCCTTTCCCATTTGTGTGCAGAAAAATAAACTTATTCTTTTAACACTAAACAACATAAGCCATGTTCAGGGAAGAATTTGCATGTGTGTTTATTTATGTATATTTTAATCCATTTATCTATGAGAACTTTTCAAGTGAATGTCAGAAATGTTTTTTAAAAAATGTAATGTTTATGGCAATGAGAAAAAATAAAATCTGGCCTTGTGTAGCAACATGGATGGACCTTGAGGGTGTTATGCTGAGCGAAGTAAGTCAGGCAGAGAAGGACAAATATCATATGTTTGCACGTATAGGAGGATTAGGAGGAACTTAACTGAGGACCATGGGGGAGAAGAAGGGGGGAAATGGTGGGGGAAAGGGGGAGAGGCAAACCAGGAGAGACTCTTGAATGCTGAGAACAAACTGAGGGCTGATGGGTGTGGGGGGGAGGGGGGAGGTGCGCATGGAGGAGGGCACTTGTGAAGACGAGCACTGGGTGTTATCTGGAAACCAACTTGACAATAAACTATTTGTAAAAAAAAAAAATTAAAAATTAAAATTAAAAAAATGTAATGTTTATTCATTTTTGAGAGGGAGAGAGAGAGAGACAGAGGGAGAGAGAGAGAGACAGTACAAGCAGGGGAGGGGCAGGGAGAGATAGGGAGACACAGAATCTGAAACAGGCTCCAGGCTCTGAGCTGTCAGCATAGAGCCCATAGCAGGGCTCGAACTCATGAACTGTGAGACCACAAGCTGAGCATAAGTCAGACGCTTAACTGACTGAGCGAGCCATCCAGGCACCCCAGAAATATTTTGTTTATTAAAAATATAAAAGAGGGGCCCCTGGGAGGCTTAGTCGGTTAAGCGTCCGACTTTCGCTTAGGTCATGATCTCGCGGTCCGTGGGTTCCAGCCCCACTTCGGTCTCTGTGCTGGAGCCAGCTCAGAGCCTGGAGCCTATTTCAGAGTTTGTATCTCCCTCTCTCTCTGACCCTCCCCTGCTCATGCTGTCTCTCTCTCTCCTAGAAATAAATATATATATATATATATATAATAAAAATAAAAATAAAAATATAAAAGAGATTACCAGTGCTTAAAGGAAAAGCATTTTTCAATAGAAATGTTAATGAACATATGCATGTATGTCAATTTGAATGTAAATATATCTTATATATAAATGTATATCCATATCACATAAAATTGCAACACACTCAATTGTTTTAAAGGTTGTTTACTTATTTTGAGAGAAAAAGAGAAAATAAGAGCAAGTGCAAGCAGGGGAGGAGCAGAGAGAGAAGGAGAGAAAGAATCCCTAGGAGGCTCCACACTGTCAGCTCAGAGCAGGACACACGACTTGATTTCACAAACCATGAAATCATGACTTGAGCAGAGATCAGTAGTCAGACGCTTAACCAACTGAGCCACCCAGGCACCCCCACATTCAATATTTTTTAGCTGTATAACTCATTCTTAGACACCCTTCACTACCCTCTCCACCCAGTTTGCCAATGTATCCCCTATTTATATTGGCCCTCCTGAGCTTTCTTTCCAGTTCAACTTTCCCTTTCTCCATTGTAGGTATCACCTAAAATGCCAAATAATGTATTTGTTTATTATGTCTCTTGATTGTTGTCTATTTTCCCCTGCTTTAATGTAAGCTTCATGAGAGTAAGAATTGCTTTGTTCACTGATAAATCTCAATTGTCTATGACTGCAAGGCACAAGTTAGGGTGGACACTTAGTAAATTAATGAATGAACATGTTACAAATATTATGTATATGTACATATTTATATGTGCTGGAGTATGTAAAGATAGATAATAGGTAGGTAGATAGATAGATATGCTTTCATACTTTTAAATTCTACTTTCCACATCTTTTGTCTGTACCATCTTTCTCTATGTCATTTAAATAGACTATGGAGGGGCGCCTGGGTGGCTCAGTCAGTTAAGCGTCTGACTTCAGCTCCGGTTATGATCTTACACTCTCTGGGTTCGAGCCCAGCATCGGACTCTGTGCTGGCAGCTCAGAACCTGGAGCCTGCTTCAGATTCTGTCTCCCTCTCTCTGCCCTTCCCCCGCTTGCTCTCTGTCTCTCAAAATGAAATAAAGATATAAAAAAAATAGACCATGGAATGCATAATGTCTAAAAGTTTAATTCAGAAAGGTCTAGCTTAGTTGTCTAATATTCTGACTTCATAGTTCTGAGATATATACTTACCCTACAAAATGCTGAAAAAATAGTCTTTTTCATTTTCTTAACTTAATGAATTGCTATCATTGTGCTCTGAGGTTGGTTGGCCGATATTTCTTCCAAATGAAATGAAATGAAAAGCTACTCCTGAGCTAAATGAAACAGTCTGGGTTACATCCAAGTCTTCCCATGTAATGGTCACTGGAGCTCAGCAGAAGTATCTGAGCCAACTTTGATCAGATGAGTTCAAGTTAAGTGCAAATATTGCCACCCCATAGCAAAGTAGAAAATTATTCTGAAAAAAAAAGAAGAAGAAAATTATTCTGCACAATCAATCATGTTGTAAGCTGGCAAACTTAAGGTCTGGAAACCTCATACTAGAATATCTCCATTGCCAATGGCAAACCAGTTGGGTTGTTACAACTTACTAAGGAAGCCATACAGATGGATTCAGCAGGATTGCGAGTTGTTAATGAAAACAATATCTTTAATTTCCGCTAAATATTCAGGTCTCTGCTCAAAGTGTACCTCCTAGTGATATTTAAATAGTACCCTTCTTCACCACATTTTTGCTGCCTATTATAATTTATATTCATTCTTCTCCTGTCTGTCTTCCACACAGGATAGCAGTTTGATGAAGGTGAGAACTTTGTTTGTTTTGTTCATTCTTGCCTCCCGAGTGTGTCAAGAAAAATATTCCTTATAAAGTTTAGGTGCTCAAGTAATAGTTGTGAAATCAACAAATTAATGAAAATGAGCCTCATGAGTAGGGGACATTTCTTCTAACTGGGCATTTGCTTCCTTCCAAAGCTTCTTCCAACTCTTCACGCCAGCCCACGGAAGGCTCTGAAAAGACTCTATACTGAGCATTTAAAATGGCATCATTTTTTTTTTTTTTTGAAGAGCATTTTTCTCTTTCCTAGAAGCATCTCTATGATGTGAGTTAATATTCTATTGTCCGGTTTATTACAAATCACATTAGAGGATTCTATGATCTCAAACCTATATGGTTAGTCCTTAGACATTACCTGATGTTCAAGTATTTTGTTTTTGACTCATGCAGTTGAGTGTTAATATGAAAAACCAAAAATAAAAGGTAAATAAATATTTTACTTGAGAAAATGGACAAATGGGGAAGACTGCAAAAGATTCAGAGCTTTAATGGAAGAGAAGAAAGTCAATGTTTCAATTGTAGACATGCTTGTTAACTGCACAGTATTTTCTCTGGAATCAGGCAGATTGATGAGTGCACAATTAAATTGGAGCAGCCTGGAGTTAGGGGAGAGGTCTTAGCTGAATATATAAGTATGGGATTTATTTTCATATATATATTTAAAGCCATAAGAAAGGAAGTGGATGTACACAGAACGAAGAAAAGATTTGAAGATTGATCTCGAGATCCTCCAACATTAAGCAATTGTGACGATTGGATTTACCAAGGAAGTCATACGAGAGATGATCACATAGGGGAGAAGGAAGAAACAAGTAGGAAGCTATGGTGTCCTGACCATCCAATAAAGAAAAAAAAAAATGAAATTCTGGGATTGAAAGGCTAGAATCAAAATACATTGTTTTTTCATGGGTTTTAAAATTATTTTTAGTTCTATTTGTTTTTCAATGTAAAAGTAATAGCCACATGACAGAAGTACTAGAAACAAGAAGAAAGGTTAAATTATATTCAAGTTAAGCAAAACTTAAACAGACATTTGTTGGAAGACCTCAAAGCCACTGTTGGTTAAATCTTTTTTTGTTTTTTGCATATTCTTAAAATACTGACTATATGTATAGTTATACTATTGTAAACTATAATATTATATACATACTATATGTATAATACTAAATGTCTAAATTTTTATTAAATATCATTTTATTTAAATTGTAAACATTTAAAACATTAATGTTTACTGACTACAATTTTTTTTTACATTTTTAATCAAAATCCAGTTGACATATATTATGATATTAGTTTCAGGTGTAGACTACTATTTTTTAAAGAAGAATTAATAATCAATAAGGAGTTAAACTGTATTTCTTATCCTTTTGTTAATAAATATTCAGATTTGATCTTTCAATCAACAAATACTTTTATGAGCCAATTTTTGCCGGGTGCAATGTAGAGAAGAACAATGTTCTAGAGAAAAATAGACACTGATTAATAAATGGTTATAAAATAATACAAAATTCAGAAACTGATAGTTATTATACACCAGATATTGTCCTGAGTGTTTTACATATATTATCACGTCTAATATTCACCAAATTTTATTAAATAAATGTTACTATGAGGGATGAATATGTGCACAAGAGTGGATCAGCTTGGAGTTATTAAAAAACATCAACACCTTTGTGTAAATATGACAGGCGGCTAGTTGATGGCAAGCTGGTTGCTCTCAGGAGTCACCTTGAAGGACAGCCAGGGATGCCTGGAGAAAAAGGCTTGGGATCAGTCAATAAAGAACCCCTGTGATGGCGGCGCCTGGGTGACTCAGTCGGTTAAGCGTCCGACTTCGGCTCAGGTCATGATCTCATGGTTCGCAGGTTTGAGCCCCACATAGGGTTCTGTGCTGGCAGCTCAGAGCCTGGAGCCTGTTTCAGATTCTGTGTCTCCCTCTCTCTCTGCCCCTCCCCTACTCATGCTCTGTTTCTGTCTCAAAAATAAATAAACTATTTAAAAAAATTAAAAAACATAAATAAAGAACCCCTGTGATGTCTCAAAGAGATCCTAGAGACCTTCAAAACTGTTTAAAGGCTTTAGAAATCGAGATGGTTGGGAGGCCTGCATGGCTCATTCCCTTGAGTCTCTGGCTCTTTATTTCCCCTCAGGTCATGAGCTCACTGTGAGTTTGAGCCCCGTGTTTGGCTCTGCACTGACATATGAAGCCTGCTTGGGATTCTTTCTCTCCTTCTCTCTCTCTGCCCCTTTTTATCTCTCTCTCTCAAAAATAAATAAATAAATAAGTGAGTAAATAAATAAATAAAATTAAAATGGCATGAAGAGATTTATGGTTTACAAAAACCGTTCCATACATGAGACTAGAACCATGTAAGCCACTAAAGAGGTGATTGCAGTGATAGATGTATAATCCTGATCGAAGTATTCTTTTCTGTGTTTTCGGACTATCTCTTAGAAGTGTAGTAACTGGGTAAAAAAAAAATAATAATTGATTTTGGAACAGAACTTAATTATTAGGAAAATTTTCCCAAAAGATTTGGAAAATTTAGAGTACATAGACATGATTTTGATAGTTTTTACTTTATCTTCTTCCCATTGTTATTATCATTGGGCCAAGTTCACAGTAATTGCCAATTGTCATTCCTGTTTTTTCATTATCTTTGATTTGAGCATTTTGATTATAATGTGTTCAGATATGAGGGTGTTTGTTTTTTAGATTCCCATTCTAAATATTTTCCTGAAATTTCACTTCACATTTTTTACTATTTTCATGATTATTATCATCGTTTTTACTTATAAGGTAATAATATGATTATAGTTGTCATCTCATATATCAATGTATGTCAATATAAATTTATAAATACAGCAGAGTTTTTAGAAAACTTTTCATATCCCATTGCCAATGATCTACACTACAACATTAAAGTGCTCATTGGACCTTTATTTTTTTACATTTCCAGCGGTCTTCATTTCTTTGTGAGGTTTAAGTTTCCATCTGATACATGCCTGCCACCTGAAGAACTTTGTTTTAATATTACTAGACAAGCAAATCTGATAACAATGAATTATCTTAGCCTTTGTCTGCAAAAGTCTTTATCTACCTTCTTTTTGTTTAATGTTTACTTAGTTATTTTTGAGACAGAGAGAGAGCATGTGTGTGGGTGAGGGAGGGCAGAGAGAAGGAGAGAATGAATCCCAACCAGGCTCTGCACGGTCAGCTCAAAGACAGATGATGGGTTGATCTCACAAACCCTGAGATCATGCTCTGAGCTGAAATCAAGAGCCAAAGGCTTAATTGACTGAGCCTCCAAGGAGCCTCCATTTCTCTTCTTGAAAGCTAGCTTCCCTATAGATTTCTATCAATACCGGTTTTTCTTTCTCTTAGTCTTTCAAAATTATCATTACATTAGCTTCCTGGTTTGCATTATTTCTGAGGAATTGTCTGTTGCAATTCTTATCTTTATTCTCTTATGTGTAATATTTCTTTTTTCTCTTGCTTGCCTTCAAGACTTTTTTTTTTTATCATGTTTATATTTTACTTGGACTGGGATGTGTCTTCTTTTTGCTCAGTTTGAGGCCTTCTGAGTTTCCTTTATATGGGATTTGATGTTTTCATTATTTTTACAACATTCTCAATTAGTATTTCTTCAAATATTTTTTTCTGCCTTGTTAGGTCTCTCTTCTTGCAGGACTCCAATTTCATGTATTCACCATTTGATGTTTTGCTGAAGATGCTTCATGCTTTGTTATTCATTTCTTAAGATGCTTTTTAAAGCTTTTTGTGTTTTAGTTTGAATAATTTCTGTTGATCTAACTTCAGACTCACTGAGTCTTTCTTCACCTGTGTCTTTTCCACTTATGATCCTGCTGTGGGTTTACTCTTTTATCTCTGATATGTCTTTTTAATATTTTTTTATTTTAAAACATTTTAATGTTACTATTTTGGCTGCTGAAAATTCCCATTGTTCATTCATTGTCCACCTTTCCCCCTAGATCCTTTAATATTTAGTGATTATTGCTTTATAACTTCTTTTGATTAGTTCCAATATCTGAGTCATGTCTGCTTCTTGTTATGTTGGTTGGTTTATCTCTTGAAAATGGGTTGCTTTTGATTTTTCTAGATTTTTTTTGTGTATTGCATAACTTTTTAATTGAATGTCAGATAGCACATATAGAATACTATCAATAGAAAAAAGTAGCATTTAAGCTTAATAATGGTTCCACATTTTCTTTTCTGGGGTAGTTGGTGTGTGGGGTTGAGCCAATCTGAGCTGGACTTGTTTTTTCTATGGTTACTTTCAAGGCACTATAGACTGTAAATTCCTTCAGCTGCTTAGATGGGAGTCTCTGATCCCCAATGTTTTTCCCAGTGTTCATTTCACCCCCATCAGCTTTTGACCATCCCTACACATCCATACCACAAAGAAGAGTCTCTCTCCATGTTCTTGCCACCCTTTCGGCAGTAGAGTGTTGTGCTGGGTACTCATTGTTTGGCTCATGGTGGAACTGAAAAGTTTCTTTGTTGTCCTAGTCTAGCATTAATCTTAAGTAGGAACGACATATGTCCAGGCCTCCAGCATGTGACATAATTAGTGTTCCTGTCCCTTCCCCCCATGGCAGCAAGCTCTGCTTTATGGCTGTGGTTGGTCTTAAGACACAATTGTCCATCAGTCTCTTGTGCTTCTGAACATTATACCAGCAGAGGCACTGACTACCTTTTTCCTGAACGATCTTTTCAACGATTTTGTATAGTGACCAATCTTGTAAGAAAAAGATAATGTCTCTGGAGCAGAGGGCAGATTTGTTTGGTCTTCACTAAAATAAAGATAAAATCTCCTTCTGGGGCAAAAGTCCGGCCAGTCTGTTTTCAGTCCATTATAAAGGATTGAAACATCTCAATTGGAGTTCCTCTTCTGTAAGGCAACCCACTACTTGTATGGGCACCATCTACCCCTCATCACGTCACCCTATGGGAAACTGGGTTCAGGGATCAGATAAGGAAATGATAATATGCTGATAACACTATTGGTGTGACTGTTAAACTGTTCTTTATCTAAGCCCTAGTAGCCTCATACTCATGCTATTTTGCCAGCATCTACTTGTTTGCTTGTAAGTAGGGGGAAATCTTCACAGTTCTTGACAATCCTGAGTGTGATTTTCTGGCCTTCCCCTAGCAATATCAGGCCTTCATTTAGTATCCGTGCAGGATCCTAGGTCTAAAACTGTTTTCTATCTCTCCTCCCTGAGGATACAGGTTTCAACTCTTTTTCTTTTTCTTTTTTTTTTTTAATATTTTTAAAGTTTATTTATTTCTTTTGAGAGACACAGGACAGCATGAGTGGGGGTGGGGCAGAGAGAGAGAGAGAGAGAGAGAGAGAGAATCCTAAGCAGACTGTGCATTGTCAGCACAGAGCCCAGTGTGGGGCTCAAACTCATGAAATTGTGAGATCATGACCTGAGCTGAAATGGAGAGTCCGACGCTTAGCTGACTGAGTCACCCAGGCACCCTCAACCCTTTTCCTAAAGCAGTGAACTTTTTCCTGTGTGCTGAGAGTTTCCTTCCACACACACCCCCCCATTCTGAATGCACTTTCTTATCCTCCCTCAGAAGCTGAGGTATCTACTTGGTAGGAGAGACCCAGAGAAGTGGGCAGGCCTTTGGCCCCTGCCCCCACCAACACTCATCGCCTTCTTCCCTTGCGCTACTGAGGGATTCCTCTGCCTTCTTACCCAACCCTCACTTTCTCCTGAGCATCCTGGAAGGGACTGTGAAGAATATTTTGCAAGTAGGTACAGTGCAAACTTCCTTGTGCCTAGGCTCTGACCTAGTCCAAATGAACATACTAGTCCACTCTTGGTCTTTAAGGATTCATTAACATTTTTGCTTATTTCTTTTGTACTTACTTCACTTCTATGGTGGTCATGTCTTTCTCTCCTGTCCCAACTAAGATGAGATAGATTGTGTGCCCTGTCTTTCCTTGGATGGTTCTCTTCATCTGTGGATTTGGTGTCCTTATTGCCTTGAGGAATCAACTCTTTAATGAATTCAAGAAAAGTTATGCAATTGTAAGTCATCGAGTTTTTTTCTTCTTACTTGGTTTGAAGCAATGCCCTGTGCAGTTTTCCACTCTTAGACAGAAATGGAATAGTATCTCATTCACTTGAAAACTATTTTCCAAGCTCTATTGACAACAAAGTCGTTATACTAAGCTATGTTGGGGGCATCCAAAGATGCACGAATAATGGTGAAAAAGGAATATTCTCCTCACTATCAAGGTAGTAGTTTGGAAGAATACCTGCTCGTTTACCTCACTGGCAAACCTGTAATTCCATTTGAGGTCCAGCTTCCTGGATTTCCAGCTGTATCAAATCAAATCCACAGTCAGAATATGTCAAATTCTAGAGATTGCTTGTTCCTTCCTAGTCTATATCAGATGAGTAACCACTACCATATTACGATTTTGCCTGATGAAGGCACTCAACGATCCTTCTTTTTCTCTGTTTTTTCCCCCTTAGCTGGCCAAGTGAGATCCAGAGGGCCCTGGAGCAAACTGAAATTGTGCCCCTTTAAGGTATTGGTACATAGGAAATTAATTCTTTCAAGGATAGTGCCTGTTAGCTATTTGATTTTTCTTCCCCACAAGCTTAGCTCCTTCATGTTTATGAGAGAACTGAATTAAAGAACCTTCAGAGTTCTGTCCATATGACAATTTGTGACTCTTTAATTTTGATGTTTTCAACAAGGGAGCTGAATTATATGATTTAGGGCTGAATAGGAACATAGAAATATATACCCTAAACTTTTTGTCATAAAAATGAGAAAACTGAGACAAAGGAAAGTTAGATGATTTGCTCAAGGCCACACAGATATAAAACGAAAGCAGAAAACAAGAACAAGTTTTAAATCATCATTCCTTGACCACCTAGAAGGCCCAGGAATGACAGGTTGTGTTCAAATCCTGGGTCTATTGCTTATGTAACTGGAAAACATAAGCAAAATGCCTCAACCTCTCTAACTTTCTATTCACCTTTTTGGAAACCAGGGACAATACTGACAATATCACCTTCCTAGGGTTGAAGTGAGTAGGAAATGGCATTATTGTGGAAAGTGCTTCACAGATCTTTCAAACAGTAAAATCTATTTTATGATATTAATGCATAAACTTTAAATGCATGAGCAGAGAGAGAAACTGGCAAATCTGTATTTCTTTGCAGTGGTCTGAATGGAGATACGTCACATTGTCTCATAGGCCTCAGTGACACACAGGAAGGACAAGAGATCATTGTAAATTTGGTTTCTGTTATGATTCAGATTGAGCAGGGTTTGTTGTTGTTTGTTTGTTTGTTTAATTAACCTAATTGACATGTCCGTTTGCAAGTGTGTGGAAGGCCATACTGTTCTAATAACAGTGCAACACCTCTGGCGAAAGTATAGATGTGGGTGTGCACGTGTTTGGGGAAGAAAATGGAGAAACAGAATTGGATGAAAGCTACGGCAAGTTTCACTGTCATTGAACTCAGCCCCCCACCCTCCCCAAGGAATGGCTGTGGTGGCGAGTGGTGCCAGCTTGGAGTTTCTAAAATTTATTTTCTAGCCAATGCCATAATTTTTATTCCTGTTTATTGACCAAGAACTGCTTCATTTACTGAACTAACCACCTAGCAGAGCCATTGTTCCGCCCTGCGGTTTCCCCACATTGGCCCTACAGGTAATGCCCAGCGCTCTCCGATAGATGGCAGCATTTCACAAACAACGCCAGCACCGGGACTGGGGGCTTTCCACACTCTCCTCTCAAAGAGAAAACAGCTCCTTAATCTGTTGACAGGATTAAGGACCCCTGTTGTTTTACAGGAAGTAAATAAATCCTTATGGTATTCTGGAAACCTCAGAAGTATATAAGAGTGGTAAGTAATTGTTTATTCTATGGTAGAGGTATCAAATGAATATTTACAGCATTTAAAACAATTACCCTAGATTGATGTGGACTAGTGTTAAACCCCCAGCCTGTTTGCATTATCTAGTTTAGAATATTTGTTAAACTCTAGCACAGCGGGTTTACTTTCCGCGTAAGGAATTTCTTGCTAGTATTATGTGATAGTGGACACTAGAGCTGAGAAGACAGTGACATTTTCTGTCTCAATTCAGCTAAGGCACTTAGAAATTAAAATATTATCTATTGTGTACGCAAATGATTGCATAAAACATATGTCACATGATACTATAAACCAGAGGAACGCAAGCAAAATAAGATACGGTTAAAAAAAGACAACTAGTATTTTTGTTTAAGTAAAAGTTTATCTTTAACTTTAAAATCCTTTGAAATTCTCAATTTTAGATAACTTTGTTTAAAGTAGACAGAAAAGTGCTCTTGCCTTAAATCTAGAACACTGCTGCTACATTAAAAGTCGGTGTACCTAACAATGTTTCCTAGCGGCACCTGCGTGGCTCAGTTCCTTAAGCATCTGACTCTAGATCTCAGCTCAGATCCTGATCTCTCAGTTTGTGAGTTCGAGCCCCGCATCAGGCTCTGCACTGATAGCCCAGACCCTGCTTACAATTGTCTCTCCCTCACTCTCTCCCCCTACCCTACTCATGCTCGCTCACTCGCTCTCTCTCCCTCAAAATAAATAAATAAACTTTAAAAATTAAAAAAAAAAAAGAATTGTCAAAAATGACAAAAGGGTGGGGCATCTGGGTGGCTTAATGGGTTAAGCGTCCAACTTCGGCTCAGGTCATGATCTCATGGCTCCTGGGGTTTGAGCGCTCCAAGTCGGGCTCTGTGCTGACAGCTGGGAGCCTGGAGCCTGCTTCCGACTCTGTGTCTCCGTCTCTCTCTGCTTTTCTGCCCCCCCTCGCCCCCCCCGTTCGCTGGCACTATTTTTCTTTCTTTCTCTCTCTCAAAAATAAATAAACATTTTTTAAAAAATGACAAGGGTCAATAATCTAACTTGATCAATGAGATTTACCCAGGGTTCAATTAAATGATCTTACTATTTAGGTTTTCCACTGCCCAAGGGTGCACTATTATTTATTTTTCATTTTTTTACTCCTAATTTTTTCTGCAACTTCCTTTACTCTGTATGTTTTAAGAAGCTGATGGTTTTTTTTTTTTTGAAGTACATTTGATTTGTGGTCATGATACATTCCTAACTAAATAAATGATTGTCATTTTTGAGCTACAACACAAACATTTATTTAAGAATCAGAGTTCCAGTAAGAAAATTTTAAAAATGGTTTTGTCAGTGGTAATCTCTAATAAAATGTCTGGTCTTTAACAGTACAACTAGTCTGTAAAGACTTACACTAAATGCAACTTTTTAATCAAGTATTTGGGGATTTTTGCTATGATATATAAGACTTTTAAAATATATTTTGGATGACATATGTATATATCTACACCTAAATATAATATACATTAAATATAAAAATACAATTATATATGCTATATATAGTAATATATACATATAAATAAATATGTATACAAACATAACATATAATAAAAATAAATACATAAATAAAAAATAAAAAGTAAATATGTATATAGGGTATTTGTAACCTGTTTTCAGATATATGATTTGCTAATATTTTCTCCTATTCACTCTGTTGATTCTTTTGTTTGCTCTGCAGAAGCTTTTTAGTTTTATATACTCCTAGTTATCTATATTTTTTCCTGCACTTTTTGTGTTAACAAAAAAAAAAGTATCGTTAAGGCCAATGTCATAAAGCTTTTCCTTTATGTTTTCTTCTAAGAGTTTTACACCTTCAGGTCTATGTTTAAGTCTTGAATCCACATTTAGTTGATTTTTGAGTGTACAATGCATGTTCTGAAGTCATCATTTTGTTAAAAACTTAAAAAAAATAAAGTCACCATTTTGTTTTAAATTTTATAAAGTAATCAATCTTCTATGTACACCAGATCTGTATACAACCTCCTTTAAAAGTTCTCTCTTTTGGGGTACCTGGGTGGCTCAGTTGGTTAAGTGTCCGACGCTGGATTTCTGCTCAAGTCATGATCTCAGTGTTTGTGAAATCTAACCCCGAATCAGACGCCTCACTGTTACGGGAGTTTGGGATTCTCTCTCTCCCTTTCTCTCTGCTTAAAAACCGATGCTATTCCAGGTCGACTCAACCAAACAACCCTAATAGGTACACGGCCTGGGCTATACTATGGACAATGTATATTTTTGCTTTTGTCTCACTCTCTCTCTCTTTTTCAAAATAAATAAATAAACTTAAAAAAATTAAAATCCTTTCTCTTGATTTTGAAATATAATTGAATATTTGTTTCAATGGTTATAAATAATCTTGATTGTTTTGAAACCATTTCATTAGTGTTTTGAATTGCCTCTTTGAAATCATGTAAATCCATATAAATATGAGATATGGGCCAAGGTTTTTGAAAGAGTGGTATATTTTCACAAAAGTAAGAAACCAATAAAAAGATTTGAGAAAAATTTATTAAGATACCAAACATAGACTTTTCATGTATCATATACTTTCTAGAACAAACCAAATTAAAATAGTATGATAATAATCACAGACCATTAACAAACACTTAACTAAATGTGATTCAGTTTTTCATCTTTCCATGGGTCTTTGTGTAAATGTATTAAAAACAAAAAGACAAAAATCCGCTTTCATTCTGGAAATAAGGTCAGCATAGCCAGTTGTCCCCTATCTGGGTTAGACTCTGCCCATTGAGCCACGGTGGGCATTTTTCGCCACATGACCTTGTTCTTCTGCTCTCCAGCACAGTTCTAGGCTGCCTGTTGGCTGAGAAACATTGCTGGCCTGGTCCTCATTTCTGGAACAAATCAGACATTGAAGTACTTCACTACTTCAGGCACATAGGTAGAGTTTCCCTTTGGTAGTAAACACAACGTGACATCTGATTTTTTCCTATTTAACATCTACCCCTTCCTTTCATTCCCACCCATCACTTCATTTTAAGATACACCTCATAACAAATGGCTCCATTTCTGGTGTTGCTGCCATTTAATGTCACCAGAAAATTCTTCCCTCAAAACACATCTTACAGGCCATCAGTTGCCAATCCCGTCAAAACCCTCTGTGTCATTTTCAAGATGGTAAGAAAACCATGTCTTGCCACCCAGTCAGATTTTCCACTCCTTCCCCACAAGAGCCCTTCAGATCAGCCTGATTCCTCACACTCCCAGAATACGTCATCCTTAACTCAATGACTAGTCTTGCTTTCCCCATGTCTTCTCTGTGAATTCTCTACCCAACCGCCGCTCACTGTATCCAGAACCTATCCTTCCTCTAAGGACCCACTCTGATTTACTCACTGTTGTATCTCGGGGGGAGTGGGGGGAGGATAGCCTGGAATGTGGTAGAGACTCAGTAACCTCAGAGACTGAGTGAACCCAACACCTCTTTGCCTGCGATGTTGTCCCTGATTACTCCAGGTCACAGAGCCCCTCCTTTCTTTGAAATTGTTTCATCCATATGGCCTGGAGCTACACTTCTATTTATTATTTTCTTTTTAGCAGTAGAGTGATCAACCAGTATTCTTTCTTGCGGATTATATGCTTGTATATTGCTTAATAAACACTACGAGTAATGGTAACTTACTGGCCCATGCTTGCTTTCTTCTACATTTGGGCAGCTGTCTCATGACTTAGGATTTATCTGCCCAAGTGAGTTCCCCAGGGAGCAGCTATAAGCACACCCATATTAAATTCACACCAATGTTCGGGCACCTGGGTGGTTCAGTAGGTTAAGCTTCCAACCTCGAGTCAGGTCATGATCTCATAGTACATGAGTTCAAGCCCCACGTCAGGCTCTGGGCTGACAGCTTAGAGCCTGGAGCCTGCTTTGGATTCGGTGTCTCCCTCTCTCTGTGCCCTTCTCCTTTCCTCTCTTCTCTCTCTTTCTCTCTCAAAAATAAATAAAAATTAAAAATAAATTCAAAATATATAAAATATAAAAATAAATAAAAATTTAAAAATAAATAATTTCAGACCAATGTCAGTTTAAATCCTGTCTCTAACAAAAACTAGTTCTGTGAGTCTAATTTTTCCGTCAGATCGTTATTTATGCTATGGGGCGAGGAGAGTCTGTCGCGTATAGTTAGCACAAAGATTAAGTAAAATCAAGTGCGTAAAAAATGTGGAATATAACTTGCCACCTTGAAAGCATTCAAACATGACAATTGTTGCGATTTTTGTCATCGGTATTTCACTGAAATCCAGCTGAAGATCACTGGTGTTACTACAAACCAGTGACGATGTGAGTTTTAATATTCGGCATTTAATATTAAATTTAATATTTAGTATTTTGTGGCATGCCTCAGCCATTCTGAGAATAGGGTTAAGGAGTAGGAATTTCAAAATTAGTTAAGTCTATGGTCTTTGGGGATAGCACTTGTTCGCTATTTGTTTGTGTCCATATCCACCAAATAAAAATCAAACTAGTTACATAACAGACACAACGCAGTAATCCAATTGATTTTGATTTTTAAAATGTTTTGATAGTGCAAAGCACTATAATGGGGTATGAAATATTTTAATAGAAGTTTAAACCACAAAGAAAGAGCAGAACTCACTATTTAGCATTATTTGAAATATAAGACTTAGGATCTCCTAGCTCAGTCTGTTCACCACTTCAGAATCAGATTGACCTGTGTTGGGGTCTAGGCTGTGTACTTGAGTTAGGGCAACTTACCCACTAATTGGGCATCAGTTTTCTCACGTATACGGTTGGAAAATAAATCCTATCCTGCAGGTTCATTTTCAGGATTAAATGGGAGCATGCCTGTAATACTAATGCTCAGTGAATAATGACAAATAATATAGAGTCAAGTCTACATGTTGAATCAGCAACGACTTATTGATCACATGGACTTTGCTGTAGTTTAGGCTTGGATTTAAGTGCAATGGGAAGATGTTCTATGAAAGATTATTAATTTTATTTAATTTATTGAATAGTATGTGTATGTATTGAATAGCATGTCATTGGACCTGTGAGACGTTCATCAGACATCCTGGTGGGCTGAACAAAACATGACCCCCTCCCTCATAGATCTTATATTCCACTGGCTGCAAAAAAAAAAAATGTGCAAGAAATACATAAAAGATGTTCCAGTTTACTTCAAGAGTCAAGTTATAAAAATGTAAAACTGAAAAAAAAATAGCAACTAACAGAAAATTTAAATAAAGGTCCAAGGTAACAATTACGAAGATATCCTAAGGGAGTAGATGATTAATTGCCAAGTGAGTGTCATAAACATGTGTCCAAGAAGTTCTAAGGCAGAGAAATCACTTTATATAAACTATATAAATAATAAACATGTTTATGAGATGTTTCCCCCAAACTAACTTCACTCTGAATTCAGTGTGTGTGCTGAATGAGCACCGGCTGTTTTATGTCATTTGTGTGCAAAAAAAAAAAAAAAAAAAAAGTGGCTGCCTGGAATACTGTGTCAGCAATACGTCTTTTTGGACACCTAATAAATATCAGTGATTTGCTTTGTATTATTCTGGTAGCTAATCTAAAAACAAGAACAACAACAAAAAAGCAACAACAACAAAAAAAAGCCCACTCACACTACAATTTCCAAAGTTCTAAGAAGTAGGATTTTCAGCCTTTGAAATCAACCTGAAGGTCTCTAAGGTAAAACAGAAAGCTTTGGCTGCTCTACTTACTTTTCCAGAAAGGACTTTGATCAGTTATTTCGACAGAGAGCACGGAGATCAATGTTGCTCTGCTGACATCAGCAGAAAGAGTTTCTGCTTGTCACTAAGTGAAAGCTTATGATCAGGAAGGAGGATTTGTTTTTCCTAGGTGTCTTTTTGGAGCTTCCTATCTTCGCCTTTCATCTATAATGAAACAGCCTTGAAAAGAAGGTGGTGTGCGAGATGAGACCAGGAGCATAGATTCTTTATTTCACATGAATAGTGAGCTGCTGTTCCAGTTAACTCCTGGCCTTTTGTTCTGTTTTGACACAATTGTCAAAACGTTTAACTCTTCCTTTCCCAGGATTTGTCGTTTTTGGAAAGAGTGTCGTGCCGGTCAAAGGAATTCCACTGACGTTATTAGATGCAGATCTGATTAAGCAAACTCAGTGCTATTTTGAGATAAGGAGATCTTGCTGACATAAACAACTTGACATTTTACTTCCTTTTTACAGTATAGCTCAGACGCAAACCACATGAGTTAGGTCTATCGATTTGGAAATATGAAACATGACAAATCGTTGTTTTTCTAAACTTGAAACTGAAGAAATTGTATACTTCCTCAAGAATTACACACTTGAGCTCTTCTAGGTAACCTCTGGATCTTCAGAACCCATTTTATGGCTGAGAAGGGTGTTAAAACAGGGCTTGGCAAGTGTTTATTGGGCCATGGTGTATGGTTCAAAGAAAACAGAACCACACTGGGTAGCTTGTATAACAGTGTGCGGCGACTACATTAACCTAAGCCAGATTACTCTGGAGGGAAAAGTGCATTATGGAGACCATCTATGAGTAAGAGGAGATAGATGATGATTGTAATGCAGTAAAAGAGTAGTGTCTTAAAAATAGAATAATGGGGATACACCTGATAATTTTCTTGCTTTCTCTTAAATAAATGGACACCAACCAAACGGAGAGCAGATGAATGGTTTGGGAAGAGGGAATCACAAAGAATAGAGTACAAATGCATTTCTTCTGTGCTTAGGTGAGCAGAGAAAAAACAAAGCTAATTCCCAGTGGAGAACAAAGGAGAGAAAACCAAAGATTCACTATGGGAAGGAGATCTAAAAGAGCCAATAGAAAAGGCCTGAAGATTCTTACTTCCTCAGACATCACTGAGTATGGAAGAACATTCCAAAGGTTAGGCCTTCCATGACAGCCTTTCCAGATGCTACGTATTCTCTATTCACTTCTGATTGTCAGGAGAATGACAGGTGTGAGAGGGGAAAGAGTAGGCAGGGGTCACCATGGTGATAGAGTGGAGCTAAGGAAGGCCATTGGGTGATCATGTCCAGCAAAGGCCGTATTTCATGGCATGAGCTACCTGGCAAACTGGCACCAGATTGAGATGACATCAATGTTTCATTGCATCCTTGGTCTTTCCATTTTTGCTGCCAACTCTTTTCACTCTCACACATCCTTAGTATTTTGGTATCACAGAGTTGCTGCATATTTTCTCTTTACTGTCCTTTCCTTCATATGCTTCTGACATTCCAAATGTCTTTTCTGGTACAGGATCTCTCAACCTCAACCCTATTGATATATTGGGCTGGAAAAGTCTTTATCATGGCAGAGTTTCCTGTGAATCATAGGATGCTTAGCAGCATCCTTGGCCTCTACCTGATGGGTGACAGAAGCATCCCCTCAGCCAATGGAGACAATCAGAATTATCTCCAGATCATGCCAAGTGATGTCCCCAGAGGAGAAAAATTGCGCCAAGTGAGAATGGTCAGTCTAGTTTGTGCTTCTCATGTAGTCTGAAAAAGTTTATGCTAACAATAAATGTGATTCCCTAGAAATATTGTTCAAGTGGTTGCAAATGGGGAGAAAATTTAACTTGCCTATTCATTAATCATTAGTTAATTGATCTGAGCTCCACTTGGTATCACCTTTCAAAACCTAGAATTTTATTTTATTGTTTTTGCCTCAGTGCTTTGATGGATGCACTTATGTGTTTTTGGACGTCAGATTCTGCTTTTATCTGTCTATCCTTTACCTAATTATTTATGTTTGTTGCCTTATAAATATCATTCTTTTGGATTAAACATTTGGAAAACAGGATTTTCCCAACCAGGACAGGTTATCAGGAGCTCAGAGGTGATGACTCGGGAAGAGTTCAAGTTCAAAACATATTAATACATGTGTGGGGGAGACAACTGTCTCCATCAGCGCAAACAGTTACTGGTTTGAATTCAAAAGTGAAATGAACTTGGTCCATAAGCACCAGGGTGGTGACAAATAACCACACTGGACAATTTTGAAGAGACAGTTACAGCCATTTCTTGATCTACTTCTGATGTAATTACAGTACAAACCTTAAACGGAGAGTAACTTGTCTTAAAATACGAGTAGTACGTGACGCCAAATGTCACATGATCACAATTGAGTTAATGATTCTCTCTCTCCCTCTCCCTGTCTTCCCCATCCCCCTCTCTCGCTATGGGATTGTAGGTGATTGTGACCCATGTTTGGATGCTCTGTCTCAGGCTTTGGTTTTTGGCAGAAATCAGTGATTTTTGGGAATGTTGGAAGGTGCCCACAACTAGCACTAGTGTATTTTTTGTCACTTCAAAGTATCTATGGAAAGTCCTTTGCTTTTCCATACAAGAGTAAGTTTAGGAATGCTTTGCTTCATTCTAGTTCAGGCTGCCTGCATATATAGACCCTTTTCTCCACTACCTTATTGCCAGTTACATTATATGTAACAGTATATGACAAGAGTTTATGAATACTATACTGTGGTCAACATCTGCGAGGGATAGTGAAAGTTGTCCTACCCAATAACTCCTTCTCTCTTATCTCCTTCACACCAGCCACAAAGGTTTTCAAAGGTAAGTGCAAGTTAATTAGTTTATTGTTCTTCGTTTTGTATTTTCTTTATTATTTTGTATTATTTTCCAGTATTGTAATCACTTTTATATGAAGATTTTTGGATTATGGAATGAATCATCTGAGTTTCCAATATTTCTTATGAGGAAATTTGCTCTGCTATACAAGTGCTTTGGATTACAAACATGTTTCTGGAATGAATTATATGTTCACAAACCAAGGTTTTACTGTACTCAGATTTTTTTTTTAAGTCCCAAGTGTTCAATGCCATGAAGCAATTGTGATCGAATGGAACATGCACTGGGCTAGGAGTCAAATGACCAGGTTCAAGTCTCCACCCTCCATGGAATCACTTAGGGTGGAAAGTCTGAGATCCTTATCCCCAAAATGGGGAGAAAAATTTCACAGAGGGTGACTGTACAAATAAGATAGTATACATTGGAGGCTAAAAGGTCTAATTCATGGAAAGTGGCTATGAAAATGGTTTGGTTACTGCTTACTTAAAAATTATTAACAGTATGGCGTATAGAGATATTTTCAAGTTGCCCTAAGGAGTTCCTGCCACACAGTTTTCCTGGACAAGCAGCTGAACCAAACTTCCGGTCTGCCATGTTTAGGGGGATATCTGTGGATATGGAGCCAATATGATAGTGCGCATACGTGGGGTTTTACAAATCAAAGCCCACTTAATATGCATTAGGGAGAGTAGGTATAGAAAAGAATGACATGAATAACTATTTTGTAAAGTGAAAAATCCCCACAGTTTTTATTTTTCCAGCAGTGATCATTCCATATTACTCGTTTGAGGAATTTAATACTGAGAATTTATGATAGCTATGTGTAACACAAGTACTTCTAGATACTATCTTTTCCTGACTTAACATCTAAACCCTTTTTATTGACCACGCTCATCTACACCCTTCCTCCGAGGTCAATTGATTGAACTCAGAAGGAAAAAAGTACTGACAGCTCAGAGTTGATAATTCACCCCTATACAGTTCAGGAAAAGAGATTTCAAAAAGTAAACACAGAGCAATGCAAAAACATAACAGTGCCAAAATGGAATAGGTCTAAGTGGTATTATTACAGCAAGGAAGAAAAACATAAGTGACAGATTTAATTTTAATTATGGACTTTAAAAAAAACTTTTTTTTTCCATCTGCTAAAAGGTTTCTAAAGCAGCTAGTTGAGCATTAAATGGTGCGAGAGGATGGAAGAAGAGATTCAGCTAGAGAATACCTGACTCTTGTTTCCTAGAAAGTTAAGGAAAATGAAGAATGGTACATAATTACCAAAATAGTTCCTCAGGAATAACCTATACTCCGATGACAAGCGAAGGAAAGAGTGCCGTTTGCACTGAGAAAGTAATGACTGACTTTCCCCATTTTCCTGTTTCCTAATCTTAGACGGAAAACAGTCATTTTACAGCGTATCCAAGCTTATCAATTATAGAGTAGGTTCTATGTTAGTTATCAATACACACAGCCAATAACTTTAAAAATGTATTCAAACTGCAGCTTTGAGACAAGAACTATCAAGCTACTGCTTGATACGGCTAACATGCTGGTGTTAAAATGAATACATGTCCGTCATACACTTCAGACTTCTGGTGGATGAGTTTGTCAACTTTAACTATATTAATCTTTTAGGAAATGTGTTGTCCAATGTTGTCATGGGAACACCAGGATTTTACTTTAAAAAAAGTTCTGATCTAATTGGACAAAGGTACAGAGAGTTTATCCTCTTCCGTAGTGTTACGAAAGGAGAAGGAAGGCGTGAAGGAGAAAGAGAGCTGTATTTTTCTTTCTTTTTTTTTTTTTTTTAGAAAAATTAACTTTATTATTTATTTTGAGTGAGAAACAGAGAGGGGCAGAGAGAAAGGGAGAGAGAGAACCCCAAGCAGTTTTCACATTGTAATGTCACTGTTAGTGCAGAGCCCTTCATGGGGCTTGAACTCATGAACTGTGGGATCATGATGTGAGCCAAAGTCAAGCGCCGGACACTCAACCAACTGAGGCACCCAGGCACCCCTAGATGTTTCCTTTAAAATGTGGACCTACCGGGACACCTGGCTGGCTCAGTCAGTAAAGCATGCAACTCTTGATCTCGGGGTTATGAGTTCCAATCTCATATTGGGTGTAGAGATTACTTAAGCATAAAATAAAATAAAATGTGGCCCTCCTATGGCTGGATGTGTACCTGCTGCATGTTCTGGATGAAGTGTGTCTCCAGAAATCTCTGTCTAGGACTTTTGAAAGCTTAAACCTTCCCAGTTAAGTTTCTTCATATATGGCAGCTAAGGCAAAAAAACTAATACTTCTCAGTTCACTGTTGACCTTGCTAACAGATATCAAAAGCCTTATTGGTGCAAGCCCCTTGTCATTCTACAATGACATTTTACAATGTCTTATTTCAGAGTTGCCACTTGAATACCCATTTCAAGTTGTCAGTTGTGTATATTAATAGTTAACATAGGATCTATTTTGTAATTGATAAGCTAATAGAAACAATATTGTAAAATGGTATCATTCCCTGCCTCTACAGTATCGTGGATGAAATACTGTTGATTGAATTGCTCTAGAATGCAGTTTCAAGTCCTTCATTTGAATATCATTATGTCTGATGCTCAGGAATTCCCAAATTCTAGACAAAATGAGAAGCCAGTAGTGTGAAGACTGAATTTGAGAACTGGTGAATACCTAGTTTCTTCGTTCTGTCTCTTGCTCTTTGTGTGATGGAAATGAAAGTTACTTTAATGAGCTAGGTGCAAGAAATTGAGGTTTCTGCAGGACCTGTCTGTCCTTTCTTCCTTCCTTCTTTTCTTCCTACCTTTTTTTCCTTCTTTCCTTCTTTTCTTCTTCTTCCTTCCTTTCCTTCCTTCCTTTTATTCATTCCACTGACTTACATGGAACACCACAGTGGAACATTACATGACCAGACACTGTACCAGGCAGATGCAACTGAGAAAGGAAAAAGTTAAACAAAGCCCTACAAAATGAAGGAACCAGGGAAATAAACAAGCTGTGGAAGATGAGAGACAGATGATGGAATAACAAAGACCATGTAAGAGAAACGTCCAGTCCTGGATACCACGAGCATTCTCTCCCTCTGCCAATTGTCAGCCAGTCCCCTTCTTACCTTCTTGGAGCGATTTCAGGAGTTGTGGTGCTTCTATGCAGAAAGAATTACAGAAGATAGGACTGTTAAACAGGAATGAAAATATTTCTAGATTATTCTGCAAAGTTGATCATTCCTTTCTGCATGGAAAATTGGTTATGTATGGTTTTACTTTTCTAATAGCAGTATTTTGACAAGTGACTTCTCAGCCTTTTGCTTTCTTCATCCACGAAAATGATAGAAAACTTTCTGTAGGAGATTGTTTTCCTACCTTTTCAAGCAAATGATACATTTCCCAGCCAACTCTTGCTTCATTTTGTACATACATTCTCAATTAAGATCTGTGAAACATCCCCCAAACTCTATAGTTGATTTACATCCTCTCAGAGAAATAATTAATATTGGCTAATCAGAGGCTTGATAATAATTGAACCGTATTCACAACAAAAACAAGATAGTTGTGGTGCTTAGAAATTTTGAATAATGGTTACCTTTTCCTTTTATTACTATGTCTAAATAAGAGTTCACCTTGGATAAAATTCATTTGAGAAATTGAAATTAGGCAAAGACATAATATTGATATGGGTAGGTAGACTTGAAATCAGCTGAAACTTCTAAAAATAATGTTGGAAAATTGGCATAATGGAGAAGATGATTAAATATGGCACATTCTTCAAAACTGATTTCATCACGATACATCAATTTGTGATGTAATACACTAAATAACTAAGTGAATAAGTATTATAATTTGTGCAAATCTTATACATGAATATATGAGTTAATCATTGAAATGTAAAGATTCTTTTCTATTAAAGAAAAAAATATTCATCCTGTACCCCAATTGTGAATATAAATGATCACATATTCCATTTAAGAAACATTTCTTTATAGAGGCCAGAGATATTTATAAATGGCAACCAATTTAAGATTTTTATATATTGTTCTACAAGGTTTCAAATTCATTTCTGGATGAGAAAAAAAATCATATTAACCTTATTTTGAATATATAGAACTTAGAAACAACATAAATGCCTAATAGTAGAATATGATGAAACAGAATATCATTTATTAAATGGAATAGTGAGGAAAATACTCATAAGAAAGCAAAGCACAAAAGCAGTCTTATACAGTCAAAGCTAAATGTTTCAAATTGGTAGCTTGTATTTTCATAATGCAATATAGAAATACAGTGACAGTTCAATGATTATGTATTTGTCCTACCAAAAATCACATAAAACATTTTCTATTCATGAAACACAATGTACTAAGCTTCGAGGAGAATATAGAAGTGAATAATTATGTTCATTTGTGTTTCTTGTTTTTCCAATGTTACTTTGAATATTTTGTGGAGATTTACTAGAGGGAATTTGAAAGATGAACCTAGGGGCGCCTGGGTGGCTCGGTTGGTTAAGCAACTGACTTCAGATCAGGTCATGATCTCACAACTCCGTGAGTTCAAGCCCACATCAGGTTCTGTGCTGACAGCTCAGAGCCTGGAGCTTGCTTCAGACTCTGTCTCCCTCCCTCCCTGCCCCTCCCCTGCTCACACTCTGTCTCTTTCTCTCTCTCAAAAATTAATACACACATTAAAATTTTTAAAAAAGTAAAAAATAAAAGATGACTCCTGCCTTGGACCAGAAAGTGATCATCTCCACTGAGTAGTATGTACATCTCACTGCTAAGTTTGATGCAAGGATGGATCTTTTTTTTAAAAAAAATTTTTATTTAAAAAAATTGTTAATGTTTATTTATTTTTGAGAGAGAGAGAGAGAGCAAGGGAGGGGCCCATCGGGGGCTAAAACCCATGGACAGCAAGATCATGACCTGAGCCCATGTTGGGCGCTTTACCGACTGAGCCACCCGGAAGTCCCAAGGATGGATTTTAAAGTATGTAAGCTGGTTACCTGAATTCTTGTTTGTAAATCAAACCCAAAATAAGACTCAGTCCTCCTCTCTATTCTCCTAGATATAAACAATATTTTGTAATGGCTTTCAGCTCTTTTGACACAGGACGTTTGAGAGTGCTGGTGGAATGAAGCACTACACGTGGAGAGCACATTCACCACAACTTTTGAAAGGGGTTCCAAAGTCAGTAGGCCTGGAAAATGTTTCCTTCTCACAATAAACTAATAAACAGATGATGGACAAGTTGCTGCTTTTTTTCCTTTGGGCTGCATATATTCTTAACATGAATGGACCTGTGCCCTAAAGTAGGAATAAACATTTAGACCAGTGAGAAACTATAAGTCAACAGACAATGCCTAAATATCACTATCGCTTTAAAGAAAAAGAAAAGGTAGATATTTCTCCCTTATAAATATTTTTTTATTAACATCTCTTATCCCCTTGGAGCCGCTTTTTAAAAATTTTTTATTTCATTTATTTTTTTAAATTTACATCCAATTTAGTTCTCACATAGTGCAACAATGATTTCAGGAGTAGATTCCTTAATGCCCCTGAGCCATTTAGCCCATCCCCCCTCCCACAACCCCTCTAATAACCCTTGTACCACTTTTAATTAATTTACACACTACATTTCTTCAGTATGTCCTTAATACGTTCCAAGCATTTTATTTGTCAATATATGAGTTACAATTTTTTAAAGTTAATTTTGTTGTTATTAAGAATATAAATTATGCTTCATTTTATTTTGTTATACAAGGTGCAAATCCATTTCAGCCTAGGCTGTGTGAGTAATATACAATAACAGAGAGCATTAGGATACTTTCCAGATAGATAATAAAACTCAATGAAAAATTTTAAATATTAAAACACCTAGAAGAAATTTTTGGAAGTGTTTATCTAATCTCACACAGAGACCATAAAAGTAGAGAACTTCAAATAAAATTTCCCATATATTTGGTTGTATGTAAGTAATAGGCTTCCAAAAGGAATAAATGCATAAGTAAAATTGTGCAGAAAGCCAAAAAGTGGGAAAACTATTTTCAAGTCATAAAAATCAAAATATTTGTGCAAAAATAATAAGGAATAGATTGAATCTGATCACAATGGGCAAAGAATAGACACAATTCATGAAATAAAACAAGCAAATTGAAAACAAACTGGAGAGACTCAATGCTAGAAATAAAATGTAAATTAATGGAATTAGAATATTTTTCACTTATCAAACTACAGAGGCTTGTAGAATGCAATAGCACCCAGAGGTGTGAGAGTAAAAGAAAATAGGAGTTCTTTTATCCTTCACTTTCTGGAAGACCTTATATTCAAAGGTTAGAAAAATGTCATCTTTTGACCCCACAGTTTCAATTCTATACCATCTGTCAAATAATGTTGAAACATAGGCACACATTTAGGTATAACCTTATTTATAATAAACACAAATTAAAAACAACCTAAATGCCCAATAATAAAACATGGTTAAGTACATATTATTTATTAATATAGGATAAAATGTTAAATAATAAATCATTTTATAGATTTATTATAGATAGATTACATTTATCTATATCTATTATTATATTTCTTGTAGATTTTATAGATGAACCTTAAAATTAGTGATTTTTTAAATTATATTTTCATGGCTCAATTGTAGGTGATTTTTAATTTTCTCTTCAGGCTATTGGATATTTTTCTATTTCCTCTAAGTACATTACTGTTACTTGAATCATCAGCTATTAACAATCAATGCTATCTCAAGAAAGACATCTATGAAGAAGAAAATATAACAACAAAGGTTTAGTGTTTCAAATGTTGGGTTCATGTGTAATTTCAGGCTTGCTTAATTCATGTTTCTCACAACTGCACATCATAACTAGCAGAGTAATTGCCTGTTTACCACGACAGAGTCACAAAAGCATTAAAGTGTAAGGCAGGTGGGTAGAGAGGAGACTCCACAGTACTGTCATGCTCACAGTAGCTGGCGTTGATTTTTTGTCAACCACCAACACCTAAAGGACGCCCACGGTAATCTCCTCATTCAGATGATATATTGTTCAGAAGCTATTGTGATTTGTTGCTGTGGCACCTGGGACATCCATATGAGGTTCCAGTTCCACACTGTAGCTCTGTTCAGGCAGGTTTCAGGCACTGCCAGATCAAGGAATGGAGTTTCTGTGCACACCTACAAGGTATTGTGGAGTCCTTCCTTCTGCTACATAGAGAGCAGAGAAACAGGCAAATGAGGCCCCTGTAAACACAGTCCTACATGTATGCTGCATAGTAGGTACCAGAATCCAATTTTCATAGGAAGGGAGTTTAAGGATACTGACAGGGGTTGGGGGCGGGGTGATCCCTTTAAAAGAAAAGAAAAAGGAAGAAACAAAGTGAAGAGAAGCACAGCTACCATCACCACGTCCTGCTCTTCCACCTTCCTCCAACAACAGTCTCTCTGCATTTGACCTTGGTCTTCGTGGTCATAGGAATCAAGGATGGGTGGAGGAGCGAGAGGGACAGGTCTTCCCTCTAAAACTGCAAAAAAAAAAAAAAAAAAAAANATATTAAGGAGACAGAGTAACAAAAAAGAGGTCCAAACACCAGTAGGAAGTAGATCGAATAAATCAATACCCACATCTATAAATTATGTCTTAACAAAAAAAAACTGAAAAAAAAAAAAAAAAAAACGATTGATTCTGGAATTTGAAGGATGAATTTCTGTTTTTGTGGTTAAAGATTAGACAATAGAGATTCTCACTTACAGAAATCCATTGACCTTTCTATGCCTTTTATTTCTCTATCTGTGAAGAAATAAAAATTTGTATAAGTCAACTGTCAGGACTGCCTCTCAAATGTGATTAGAAATTTTTTCTCTTGTTTTTATTTTTTTTATTTTAATTAAATCCAAGTTAGTTAACATATAGTGTAATAATGGTTTCAGGAGTAGAATTAAGTGACTCATCACTTACACATAACATTCAATCCGCATCCCAACAAGTGCCCTCCTTAATGCCCATCACCCACATAGCACATCCCCTCCCTCTGTCCCCTTTCCATCAACCCTCAGTTTATTCTCTGCATTTAAGAGACCCTTATGCTTTGCCTCCCCCTCTGTTTTTTATCTTATTTTTCCTTCCCTTCCCCTATGTTCATCTGTTGCATTTCTTAATTTCCACATCAGAATGAAATAATATACTTGTCTTTGTCTGACTGGCTTATTTCGCTTAGCATAATATATTCTTATTCCATCTGTGTGGTTGCAAATGACAAGATTTTATTCAAATCTTATTAAGTTTACAGGAATTTCACCTGTTCTGAACAAATAAGCAAAACCTCTCACTGGCTTTCTCTGGGTTTGCCAGTTTCTTCTTCTTTCATAGTCATTTTCATTACTAGACTAATGAATCAGAAAAACTATCAGCCTTCCAAAGATGGCTGGGACGTTTTTACATAGAATCAAACATATAGCCAATGCTATGACCATAGGAAGAAAAGGGAGAGGTTATTAAATGTACAGAAAGTGTGACACTGATGCTCTTTGCATTATATTAATTCATCCTCTCTCTTTCCCCCAAATTCTCCTCCCCTGCGTGTAGTATATATGTGGACCAGTTTCTTTTTCTTGAATGATTCTTGTATTTCTGTGAATATTCTTCCATAGGACTTGGGGACTTCTAAAATTATCGGATCATTGTTAATTATCCAATACTCTAATTTTGGAGTCCCTTGAAAATGCAATTTTAACAACCTTAACCTTTCCTCAACTCCGACACCCCACGCTAATGACCACACTCTGGATTTTTATCATCATGCAGAAGTATTTTCTCTCTATCATGGCAAAGTTGAGATTCTCCTTTTTGACCATAAACTGTTATGTGTCTAACTTTCCCACCTCCTCACATTCATTGTAGCTTTTCTGTCATTTTTTCCTACTTTTATTTTTTGGTCCTCTCTCAAAATAACTCTTATTTATTTCCTACTTAATCTGGATAATTGATAGACCCCATCATTTATTTCAGTGTTTTATCTCTTTACTTCCTTTAATTTGGCCTGGAGAGGAAAGGTGCAAGCTATTGGTCAGATGCCAAGAATTTTGGAAGGAGTTTTAAATAATGAGAACAGGTATAGGAAATGAGTGTGAAGAGGGGCTAGATGAATGGGTTTGAGATTGAGGCTGGCAGCCAGGCAGAAAGTGCTAGAATCTTATTTCTTTGGTTGCCTATTTTTGGAGTGGTGGAAGTTGAATGGTTGAAGGTTATCAGGCTAAGTCCAACATCCATTGACTACGAAGAAGAAAACTCATTACTCATTGGTATCACCATTGTTCCAAACTTCCCAGATTTAGGCACACCACCAGACTTTTTTTCACCACCAGACTTTTTTTCTTTATTCTTTTTTTCCCCTCCTATCATTCACATTTATTTATTCCACTTGAATATTTCCTACCAAAGCTCTTTATTCTGACTGAATCTCCCATTTTGTTCTTTCCAGACACCATTGCCTCCTACTTCAATGAGAAGATAAAAGCCACAAGACAGAAGACCACCATCAATAATATACTGAATAGCTTTCTCCAATCCCTTTCTGTCTCTGAAGAAAGATTCCTTTGGGCTGCTGATCTCACTCTCTCCCCTCATCTTTTGATCTTGCTGCTTCCTCTATCTACTTTCCTGTACACCCACTGTGGTTCCCTTTCTAATGGAAATTTTCTTACTACAGATAAAGAGTGAACTCACTTTTGCTCACTTGGTATCTCCAGAGCCTATCCCAGCATAGAGGTTCAGTAAATAACTGCTCCCTAATCATTGGGTGCCTTCGAGGACTTGGTTTCCAAGACAGGAACCGTGTACCAGGGGCCAGTGTTGACTTCTAACTTTTGTTTCTCTCTTCAAAAAGACTTGATCTCTTTGTCTCCCTCCACAAGGATTTTTTTCCTAGTCTGAAGGGAATAAGAAGACATATTTGTTCAAGCTATTTAAGTTGGCTTTAAAATAGCTTCTATAGAAAAAAAAATAGCTTCTATCTCACACCTGGATAGTATGTTTAGAACGTAGAAGTCAAGACATCATTTCTTGTGCTCGCTTCGGCAGCACATATACTAAAAAAAGACATCATTTCTTCCTTCTTGGGTCTGCTGTAACCACTTCCCACAGAGTGAGCTATGTGTTTCTACTAAATATGGGAATAGGGTAAGTGAAAAATCTCTATGCTAGTTTCCAACTTTTCTGTAAATCCACAACTGTTCTAAAATTAAACAGCTCTTAAAAAATAATAGGTCATCATGAAAAATGTTTAAAAATATGATTTAAATAAAATGGATAAATTTTTGGAAAAAAGATGGCTTAACAAAAACAACAACAAATGTATTATTCAAAATTCACAAAGCTAAAATTATATACAAGAAATTGAAATAATCAGTTATTCAAAGGAAATTATTGTAGCACCACACTTCTGAAGGTATTAAAGCTTACAGTTCCATTAAGACCTTGGGGACAATCTGTATCTTTGCATACATGAATGTATTAGTAATATAAAAATAAATATGGCAGTAATAAGTATATAAAAATGCATTTCTTGGGATGGAAATATCTATGTCACTGTGCTTTTTCTTTTATATTTTCTCATGAGTTCTACAAGATTATATATTTTTCACAACATAATCTTAAACATGGACTTAATAGTTTAGTTATTTAAAGATACTATTATTCATTATTAAACATTTCAATTCTGCATTTTAAAATAATTTTAATAAATTTGTAATAAATATGATTTCCCATCAGTGACTTCTTATTTCCTTAGTAGTAGAACTATAGGGTGCTGCTACTTCAGATTTGCCAGGCACATTACCAACTTGCTTTCCTGACTTCATCCCAATCTGTATTTCCACTGGCAGAATGGGAGATACTGTGGTGGGATTAAAAATGCCCATCCTTCAGGCACCTGGGTGGCTCAGTTTGTTGAGCCTCCAACTTTGGCTCAGGTCATGATCTTGCGGTTTCTAGGTTCAAGCCCCACATTGGGCTCTCTGCCGTCGGTGCAAAGCCCACATTGGATCCTCTGTCTCTCTCTCCCTGTCCCTCCCCCACCCGCCCTCTCTCTCTCTCTCTCAAAATAAATACACAGTAAAAAAATTAAATAAATAAATAAATAATAAATAAAATGCCCTACTTTAAAGATATCCACATTTCTCTGGAATTTGTCGATATTACTTTATATGGAAAATGGTCTTTATAGTTGTGTTTAAGTTGTGATCTTGTGGTGGAAAGATTATCCTGCATTGTTTATCTGATCCTTAAAAGTAATCACAGAAAGAGAGAAGAGGGGAGATTTGACTTCAAGGGAAGAGGATACCTCCTGCCCAAGGAGGCAGAGATAGAAATGGTGCAACCAAAAATGAAGGACTGCCAGCTGCCCACAGAAGCCAAAAGAAAAGGATAGATTCTTCACTAGAAGCTTTGGAGGGAGGTGGTTCAGCTGACACTTTGATTTCATCCTCATGAAACTGACTGTGACTTCTGTTCTCCAGAATCTTAATAGAATAAATTTCTATTGTTTTCAAGACACTAAATTTGTGATAATTCGTTACAGAGGCAATGGGAGACTAACACAGAACTTTTATCACTATAGCTGATTCATACATTAGAAACATTTTCACATTTTAAAGGCAAAGCTGTCTTAGCTTTCATTACATTGCTAGATTGCAAGAAAAATAAGATTTTATTTTATTATGAGTTATCTCAAGTTATTTTGCCTTCTTTACTCTATGACATGATTAGTGTCTTATTTATTTTAACTTATGGTGTGTTGAGATCATGGATACTTTGTCAAGTTTGTCTGAAGTAAATTCCTCAATCTGAAATGTAACTTCCTTTGTCCAATATTTAACCATCGGGAAGTTTTAACTTAATTACCCTGTGGTCTGATCTCTCTCTTCTTCACTGGGAAATTTTCCACTCTTCTTTTGCTTAGAAAGAATCTCCTTACCATTGGCTTACGTTCCCCTCTAATTCCTTTATGTTTCATATTTTTACATTTTTATTCCATATATACTTTATGTTTATGTAAGAGTTGAGGACCAAATTTTATTTTTCCAAAAATATGACCAGTTGTCCCAGAGTCTCTTAAACTTTCTTTTATTTGTGTGACTGTATTTATCAAATACTATTTAATGCATGTAAGGGTTTGATTAACTATTCACTTCTCTTATCCTCTCCTTCTTGCTTCAGTACTGTTTTTGTTCTCTAACTTTATGTTATGTATTAATATATACAAAAACCAAACTTCTTCTTGTCATTTTTTTAAAGGACATGAGAGCCTTCTTACCAAGCCCCAGTATAATAGTTCCAAGTCAACTTAGAGATTCTCAAGTCCTTAAAAAATCATTTTTAAATGATGATTTTTAAATCTTCACTTTTTAAATTTTAAAAAAATGATTTTAAAAATCATTTTAAATCCAATGATGATGGATTGATATTAAATTTATCAATAAATCTATGAGAAATTGACATCTTGATAGCATTTACCCTCCACATTCACAAACATGATTTGTCTCTCAATTTACTCAAATCTTTCTTCTGTGTCTATTTATAATATGGTTATGCAGATGCAGTAGGCCCAGGGAGAGCCACAATATGAGGAAGTAATTAAAAATAAGCAGGTTTGAGGCTTTCCGATTTGGGATGGATAACCAAGGCGCAGTGAGATGAGAAAAACTGGCTAAAGATAAAGGTCCCTGAGTAAGTAATTATGAAGTGTTGATTAAGCTTCAAAACTGAATTGTCTAAAGAAATGCTTGATTCTCTAGAGCCTTGTGGTCACTGATATTAGGAGAGTCTATCAGCTACATATACACATCTATTACAATAAATGAAATCAAGAAAATACCTCTAGTTCAGGTGGAAATATTGGAACCAGGAGAAAATATTGTTGAATGGCTTTGTACATCAAAGTTTATCGGCACCTCAGGATATCAGGTTTGGGAGAATTGCAAGAGGGTGATGTATTTTTAGTTCCAAGATGCTTGATTAAAGGGAATATAGCTCCTATCAATCGGAACCTTGGTGAAAGAAAATCCTAATAATAATCATGAATTAACCACAGGGTATACCTGGTGGCCCTGTCACTAGTCTAGAAGGGAGAGAAGAAGTCAGGGCAGCACAAAGAACTAATGTCAGCTGAAAACGTTTAATTAAATTTGTGAACTTTTTTGGAAGCAGAATAGGAACAGAACAAAATGATTTTGCAATGATGGTTACAAAATTTCTTTTAAAAATAGATTACTTAATTAAAACAGCTAAAACACCATGTTTCTTCTTCTTTTTTCTTTCTTTCTTTTATTTTTACAAGACGAAGTATGAGTACAGAGGCCTGGGAATAAGTAATTTCAGTAAACCCATCTACAGTGAATATCTAAATGATGCACGGTTACACATCATTTTCTTCTTATCCTCTAAAAGGCTGAAGAAGAGCTGAGGCTCAGCTGAAGTTAGTGGACCCACCGCACTTTGTGGGCCATTAAGTGTCATCTCTGAGCTTGCAACGCCCCTCTGATCTGATGGCACTGCCCAAGCTGTGCCCGAGAGTGTGGTGCTTATTATTTCTTTCAGCCTAATGATGGAGCTACCTGGCCCATGCAGTGCCATAATATAATGGGTAATAAAGCACCCCAAGGGTTCCCATACAAGTACAGTGCCACAGGTCATGGGAGCTAATGAAAACGTGGGAGGCTCCATAAAAATAGTCCTCAAAAACCAGTCTCTAAGGTAATGGGAAGTGATGCACCATGATGTGTGTTCTCCAAAGCAGTGCTTCTCTGGGAGGTAGAAATACAGGACTGACATTCTACAAGAGAGACAAGACTACTGAATTACTTGCAGTGCAGGAATATATGCGGAAGTAACTTAATCCTTCCAGGAATATGTTTTGAGGATAGGTTTATGGGTTCAGGTAGAAACATTCAGATATTCAGAGAAAGGTAAGAAGTTGTATTTATTAGAACCCAAAATGGACATTTTTCACGAGTCTTCTGTTCCCACTCTCACTCAAATGAGGAGCTTCCTCACTCTTCACTGCTAAGGTGAATCAAACCCTTAATTCCAAAGCCAGTGTCCCAGGTTTCTCCAAGATTTCACATGGTTTCCACGGCTGCTTGGATACCTGAGTGTGAAATCATGGTTGAGGTGCTTTAGCACCTCCACCCAACATAAAATACAGCACCACTTATTTTCAAAGTCACACACAGATTTTTTTCATTGTCTATCTCTATCTGTCTCTGTTTCTACTTCTATCTCCACATCTATCTCTGTATTACTCTGCCAGTCTCTTCGCAATCACAAACACACACACACACACACACATACACATACACACACACCCCTTCATGTACATACATACATGATTTATGGTAATCGTGATGGGAGAGCTGGGGAGCATTAACAAGTGACCGCACAGAATAGAACTAATTGCACAGGAAACAACTGAAGAGTGTTTCTCCTGAGCCATCTCCCACACTCATCCTGATTCCAAGGCTACCTTGGCCTTTTTCCCACTCAGCACCCAGTCCCCCCATTACTTTCTAGCTCATCGCCACCCTTCCTTTCTATTTAGCTCTGAGTTGTCCTTGCTGATCATTGATCATCTATTGCTCTTGTGACCCAGATGCACAGCCAAGCCATCAGATGCTCATTAGACTAGAGGTCACTACATTTAGGATCCATACTTTATCTGTTACACATAACTACCCAGTGACTACTATGTGCCAGTACCTGTTCTAAATATTAGGGAAATGCGGTGATCAAGAGGTAATGATCTGGGAATGTGCTAGGAAGAAACAAAAGACATCATTAAAATAGATGATTTGTACAAGGTGTGAAGAGATTTTGAGGAAATCTCCCTTAGTTTACCCAATGATTGGCAGAAGATCTTGCACATGAGACAGGCATCTAAACTGAGAATCAGAGTGAATAGCAGTTTCCAGGTGGCCAGAGGGAGAAGGCTTTCCAGATACAGGGAAGAGCTGAGGCAATGGCAAGGACAATTGCAAAGACAGGAGAGAAAAACATATTAAGGGGGAGTATTCGATGTGGAATATGAGGCTTCTAGAAGGCAGAGGAGGAAGAGTTTGAATTGTAATCCTGTAAGACCTGCATGAGTATTGGAAAATAGTGAGCCTGAAGGTTATGTGATCAGATATGAATCTTGGAGATACCACTTTGCTTGTCATGTAGAGGAAATTTTGTGGATAGTATGAAAGAAGGGGCATGAGTCTACAGATAGGGCACAGTGAGGGGTTAGTTACAGTAATTAAAGCAAGAAATAGAAAGGATGAAACTAAGGAAGAGGGAATCAGGATGAGACTGGGGATATATGGAAAAATGTTAGATGCTAGTTTTTAAATGTTATTAATTAAACAAAGAAGCAAAGGGGAAACTCTTAGATTCCTAACTTGGGTAAAAAGATCAAGCATGATCCTTGTCCATCAGTATGGGAAGTAGAAGTGGGGTTAGACTTGATGTGGTAAGAGGACATAATTTGGTTTTGCAAACTTGAGTTTGAGGCATCTGTGAAGATGACCATAAACCAGTTGACATTTGTTACTTCTTAAGATTCAGAGAGTTGAACTAATTCCAAGTATTTTATCTAACCCAAGGTTACATGATGGGGTAACCATGGGACTCAAATCTTGCTCTATCTTATCCCTGAATTTATGATTAGTGCACTGTTACCTGTCACAAGACCATGACTTCTAGCACAGTGTCATCTGCCTACAGGTGTGATGAATGTCCACATTCACATTTGTAATAGAAAATTCCCTTCCGAGTTCTGTGAAAGAACTAACCAAATTGTGGGTTCAGATATCAGCAATGAAGCAGAGGGGCCCAGTTGGCCTTTGGTGGAAGTGAACCTATGACTTTGTCTTCAGAAGCTCCACATCTAACTAGTTGAACCGGAGGCCACTGGGAGTTGTCACACTATATGGGAAAGGATGTGATCCAATCAAAGGAAGAAACTGACCCAGATTCTGTATTTCAATCAATCTCTAAGAGGTGAACACAGCAGCATGCAAGCCATTCCCTGGAATTCTTTTGTCTTCTGAAGCTGAAAAGCACAGATTATTTCAGAGAAGAACAAAACAACTTTTTTATTCGCTCCAATGACGGGGAAAAAAAGGAGTATCAGTATAAACCTTAGTAGTACCTTTTTACATGTGTGTATGATACATTTTCTTTAGGGATACAGGATATCTCTAATGCCAAAGATAACTAATCATGGGGCTGGTTAAAGATTAAGTATTTCTGAGGTCCCTCAGTTTGTTACGGGAGCTAGATTTGGAGCACAGGGACTTGTGTATCTAGAATAGTTACATTTGTTCTCAAAGCACATACAAAATTGAGTGACAGAAAACATACTGCATAGCAAGAAGATGCTGTCCCAGTTCAAGTGCCCAACTTGTCCCCCGTGGAGTGCAAACCAAGAAACAGACTTGAGAATTTCTATGCAGTTAGTCTTCTGTCTCTGGTCTACAATTTAGTAAATTGCAAGAATCTTCTTCCCAGAATCTTCTCGTGAGAACAAACTGTATACTTGGACAGAAGGGCATTATCTTTTGTATTTTTCTTTTTCATTATTATTAAAGAAAACAATATGATCAATTTTAAAGGCCTAATTCAAATATATCTTTATATGAGCTTTTCAAATACCATATTTTGCTCAACTCCAAAACCTCAAGACTTTGCATTTTTCATGTAGTTTTCTGTCCATGTATTTACCCTGTATAACCTTCCAGATTGTAAGCTCTGAAACCAGAAAATGGGTTTTATTCATTTCTACATATACTGCAGTAGTCAGCTCACTATTGTGTACAAAATTAACAATATTGTTTGCTGATTTAAACCCCATTGTAATTCTCCTGTGAAGTAGGGGGAAGAAATAAAGACTAATTACTCAGCTAGCTTTAGTTATCTGTTATCTGGCATATAGAAACACCTCGCACTTGGGCAAAGCTACATGAGAAACACAAAGCGAATATATGTAAAATGACTGTGCAATCCAGACACCACAGATGTAAATTATTATTATCTAATTGTATAGCTTTTCTAGTGGCATTATCATATAGAAAAGAAACTACAAAGGGAAATCCACTTTATCCTCACTTCTTAATGGATTTATTTTTATGCATTTTAAAACTTCAAATGATTTCCACAATACACTTTTAAGAATGAAGAAGAAATTTACTTGACAGAATAATAAATTGAATCAGAAGACTGTGTGGCCAATTATTTAAAGAGTAGAATATGTTAGTGACCTATAATTAGAAAAACATGGATAAGACACAGTTTCTTTATTCCTTTTAAACCAACATTGATAAATGTTTTTTTGCTAATAATCTTTTTTTCAATTCAATGCAATTGAAATTTTTATTTCAATTCAATTCAATTAATTCAATTCAATGACGCAGATAGTCGTAAATGCTACTATTTGTAATTTAATCTAGTTAAACACAAGTTGGGCAACCATTTTAATGTCTAATCTTTGTTGAATTTAGCATCCTTTCTATCTCTCTAGTCCTTCTAATTTTCTCTTAAAGGTCTATAAAATTATTTTAGCAGAAGACGACAAAAGACTCTCCTAGAACTTCTGAGTTCTCACTACCTCTTCAAATATTATAGGTAGAAAACGTTGTAGGGAATTAACAAGAAACATTTTATAGTAGCTTTACATTTTATGAATCTATCTTCTGTGTGTATATATATATATATTATATATATACATAATCTAGGACAACTATTTTTTTTTATCTGGGTCCCTTTTATTTTGTTACTGTTATATTTGAAAGAAAAGTATTTATTGATGTATTATACAGAGCCATTTTATATTAAATAAGTCAGATGGAGAAAGAAATCCAGCATCAATGTCTATTGTTTTATTAATCCCATCTTTTTAAGAAGTAGAGTTTGATTAATTATTTCAAAGAACTGAACTAAGATGTGTTATCATGAGGTATTAACACATCATCCTCAACTAGTGAAGTCCACTGCATAGCTGAAATGTTACCCATCACACATGAAAAGTTTGATTTAGCTATTTTTGATCATAATATTTCAAAAGTAGATTATATATACATTTAAATTCAACCAGGAGGAATCTTATGGAACAGATACTAAGCCGGGCTAGGATGTACAATGATGACTAAAACGACAACTTGCTTTCTAAAATCACAGAAATGATGTGTTTATTTCTTCTTAGAAGGTTGTCTTTACTGTTATTTTGAGGTCCAGATACATCATCAAGAACATCTGTTGAATATAATGGGTCCCCCCAGTGAGCACCACTTTTGAGAAATGTTGGGACCTTACTCAACCCTACCTCACTTTCCACAATTGGCATTTGAAGGTGTAGTTTTTGATTTTGTTTTCCTTGAAACTGATTTCATAAATTTAAAGTAGCGCAAATCAAAAGGAAAAATGAAATGTATTGGATCACTATCTGACAAGCCTGAAGCTAGTTCTTCAAGAGGATTGGCTCAAGGGGCTCAAGCAAAGCTATTCAGACACTATCTCTATTCTTTGATTTGACTTGGCTCCATTCCCTCTGGAGTTCTCCCTACATGGCAGACAGAACAACTATCACCAAACTCAAACTCCTACCAGCTTGTCAACTCCAGCAGAAAATGGAGGTCTGAATCCCTATACCTATTAATCAATCCCAGAGAATTGTCGCTGTATGGATTACTTGTCTATCTATAGAGAAGCAATCAAGGCAGCAGGGGCCTACCCTATGGCAGGAGGGTGGAAATAGCCTGGGGAGATCCTCCAGAACCATGTGGAATTGGAGAAGACATTCTGAAAGGAGCAAGACGAAAGAGGTGAAGAAATGTTGCTAGGCAACACACCATCCAAAACTTGCCTGTACTCTTTGGAAGCAAAGAAGTTAACCTCACAGAAGGTGAGTAACTTTTGCTTTACTAAGCCAAGGAATTTAAAAATAGACTTGCCTTTCTATAAAAGTAGTAAAAACACTTAACAAAATCATTACAAATTGCCAGGTCATGTGGAAACAGCTAGTTCTCCATTTCTCCCTCCCTCCTGATTCTCTAGGAGTATCTAGCCCAGACCTCAGATTGTGAGATTGAACTTCCCATACTCATTGGGTTTATGCCACACTTTCCCGGCTCTGGTTTCCATTTCCTGGCACTGTGCTGGTGCTATATGTCCATCACCTGACCTAAGCTGGACAACGTTGAGGAAGAGGACTTTCAAAACTGAAAATTGTCCCAGAATAAAACTTGTGAATGACTTTACTTCCTTGAATTTCATCTGAAACAGACTGTAATCCTCATCTCTCATGCTGAGGGACATATTTAGCTCTGGCCCTGAGTTTCTCATCCTCATGTTTTCATTTCTCCCTTGAACTCGGTTCTACATTTGTTCTCAGAATAATTTATGGGTAGTGCCATACGTGAGTAGAAACCTCAAAGTTTGCCTCTACCCATCTTCCTAACCTGTCAAAATTCAGTGTTTACTTTCCACTGTTTATTTCTTTGCATTTGTACCTCATCCCATCTCTTTTGTAGCTCTTGCTATCAGTTTGTTTTCCTCTAGAATTCTCTGTTCTATACTGTCATTTATTTCTTGTAACATATGATGGAAGTAGACACACAAAAAACCAGAATTATTAGGGTAGTAAGAGATCTCAACTTTTTAGATAACTATTGTTAGCTGACATTGCAGTCAACAAGATAAAAACTTCTGGAATTCTGACCTTCAGATCCTGGAGAATTATGATATCACAGAAGTTGAGGAAAGACCTAAAATTGGATTTGTTTCAAGTAGTCTTTCAGGTCTGAGTGATACATGAATTCATATCAAATGTGTTTTCTTTAAGGTCTGCTGATTATTAGGTTACTCTTATACTGAGTCTGCCTTATATGCTAGTACTAATCTTCCAGGATTCTGAGAAATTGGCCATTCATCACTGAACTTGGAAGCAACATTCTGATGTGTCTAATGGATACAGGTTACAAAGTTGGTCTCGGGTCAGATTTCTCACCTTGCCTCCTTCTCTCTCTGTAGAGGTCTGCTTGGAATCAAGACTATTTCTTCTCAGACCACTGTATTATATACCAAACTTTTCATTGAGTTACAGTACAGAAACATGCTGTTAGGAGAATAAGACAAGTTTTTCTTCATTTCTGATTGCCACAGACTAGTAGCAACAAGAGTAAGCCAAGTTACCTGAAGGATGATGCACCATATCCTTTTTTTGAAAATAAAAATATTTAAAACTGAATAAAATACTTCTCTCTTTTTTCCCAAAAAACAAAAAAAACCTATATTTCCAGAAATGTAGGTCATGATATCATTGGTGTATAGTATTTTCATTTCACACATTTGTGTGTGTGTGTCTAGTGCTTAAAATGAAAATACTTTGAATTATTTATTCAATATTATCTACCCATAAAAGAGTAATTAATTCCAAAGCTTATAATCCATTATCTTTAATTACTCTTTAAAATGAATGTTCTGGGGCACCTGGGTGGCTCAGTTGGCTAAGCTTCTGACTTTGGCTCTGGTCATGATCTCACGGTTTGTGGGTTCAAGCCCTGTGTTGGGCTGTGTGCTGACAGCTAGCTCAGAGCCTGGAGCTTCCTTCATATTCTGTGTCTCCTCCCTCTCTGACCATCCCCTGCTCAAGCTGTATCTCTCTCTCTCTGAAATAAAAAACAACATTAAAATAAATAATAAATAAATAAAGTGAATATTCCAATTTTCTTTTTTTAAAATATTTATTCAGTTTTGAGAGAGAAAGAGAGACAGAGCACAAGCAGAGGAGGGGCAGAGAGAGAGGGAAACACAGAAACCAGGTCAGGCTCCAGGCTCTGAGCTGTCAGCACAGAGCTTGACGCAGGGCTTGAACTCACAAACCATGAGGTCATGACCTGAGCCGAAGTTGGATGCTTAACTGACTGAGCCACCCAGGCGCCCCTGAACATTCCAATTTTCTATTGTCATATATAACACATCATCTAAAAACTTAGTGGCCTAAGACAGCAGCAATCATTTTTATCTCTCACGATCTCTGTGGGTCAGAAATTTAGAAGGGATTTTTGGAGGGGTCAGCCCATCAGTTGTGCCTCAAGTTCTCTAATGCATTTGGAGAAACAGCTGTAACTGAGGTGACTGGGGTTGGGTTGGGACAGTTGGGGTATCTCTTCTTTTCTGTTGATGTACTCTCAGAGCCCATCCATATGGTCTCCACATGGGCTAGGTTTGGCTTCCCAATAGCATGGTAGCCTCAGGGCTGTCAAACTGCTTACTTGGCCAATGTAGACTTTGAGACTAGCCCTGCCATTAAAGCAAAGAAGCTATGTCTTTAGTTCCTTAGCATTTCAAGTCACAGAGCATCAGTTCTGCTACATCCTATTGGCTCAAACAGTGACAAAACCCTGCCAAGATTCAAGAAGAGGAGGCATAGACCACATCTCTCTGGAAGGAATTTCAAAGAATTTGCAGATGTGTTTTAAACCAACATAATGAAAACAGTATGGCTATTATCACATGCACTTGTCTAAGTAATAAAAACCCTGTCTCCTATAAATTAAAATATTTAACAAACAGTTATTGAGTGTTTATTATGTGTCAGGCACTGAAATAAATGCTGTGGCTAAAAGAAATGAATACAGAGTTTTGGCCCTGAAAGTGCTTGTCTTCTAATAAGGGAGAAAGACATAAATTGATCATTATAACTCATGGTAGATATGATGGATGATGATTGATTATTTATTCCAGGAACTGGGGTTAGAAGAGAGGCAGACACAAAGGCAAAACGAAGAAAAATGTGTGTGTGTGTGTGTAGACACAAGCAGTGTGTGTTTCTGAAACATATGCTTGTGACAAAGAGTGATAGGAAGTGAAGCTGAAGAGAAAGACAGACGGGAGCTAAGAGAAAGGGGGGGGAAGAGAAAGAACACTCAGAGCCTTGGGGGCCAAGGAAACTAGCTAAAGTTTCTCCTGTAGATCTTGGGGAAATTTTGAAGAATTTTAAGCAAAAGCATGATATCCCATTTATTCAGGACCTGTGTTGAGGATGGAGATAACAATAGCAACCAGTCGGTTGAGATAACAAAGGAACCAGTCGGGGAAATGTTGCAATGACATTGGTGACAAATAATTAGGTAAATCGTAGTAGTGATGCAGAGGGCAACACCCAAACCGTAAATACAAAGTCAAGTCTACAGACCTTGATGACTGTTTGGATAAAGGACGTGGAAGAAAAGGAAGTGAGAAGTTTCTGAGTGTCCATGGCAAGATGGACAAAATAGTCACTAAACTTACTAAAGAAGAAAGGATTCTGGGAAAGATGAGCTAAGTTTTGCTCGCATGGAGTTTGGTGGTCCTTTGAGACACTGGAGTTATATGTGATGACAAATGTAATTATAAATAATAATGACTGGGGTTTGTACTTTGTACATCACTGTTCTTAGGAGTTTCTATCTGCTTATGACACTTACTCAACATCCCTTCAGGCCCCGGCCAGGCATACATCCCAGTAACTCTTGGATTCCCCACCTAAGAATACATGCAGAGCTGAATTAAGCCCACATTGACAGCTCTAAAGAAAGACACTAAAAAATAGGATAGTATCGATAAATACAGATAAACATAAGGTATTCTAATGGCTGTTATTAACATTTCTCTCTACATGAGGAAAATAATACTAACTTCTTACAGCATAAAAATGTTTGCACTCCTGTGAATCCCATCCAATGGCTCAGTTTACCTTTTTTATATCCCAAAGTCTTTGGGATTTCAAGGACTTATTTTTACTTAATGAAAGTCTGTGAACTAAACCCTCTTTGGGTTCTCTTACTTTGAAATCTGAAGGGAAATATTTTCCCCATTGATCATATAAGTAAAGAATATTTGACAAATCTAACTGGATTCTTAAAACGGTAAGTTGATTAAATGCACAATCTTATTCTGTTATTTAATCATTTCAAAACATCTCCGATTATTGATTGAAAAACATGAATAATAGAACCATTTTACTTTAATTTTGCTGGTAGATTATTAATGGATAAGGGGACCATTAGTAAATGTTATTTTACTGTCTTTTAAATTTTTATCATGTCTATGAATTTAAAACATATATTTAAAATACTAGCTCATGGATGGCTCTTGCTTTTACACAATTGGGTAATTTTTTACTTTAACTAGAATGTCTAGTTCATACACATTTAATGCAATTATTGATATGGTTTAATTTTACCATCTTGCTATTTATTTTGTTTTTGTCGGATCTGTTTAGGTACTATTTCCTTCTTTGCCTCTTTCAGAATTTTAGAATATCTTTATGATTCTCTTTTTACCTCTACTGTGTCTTACTTGTTACATTTCCTTATTCTATTTTTCATGATTGCTCTAGAGTTTATAACATACGTCTTTAACTTACCTGATGCTGCCATCTAATAACAGTAAACTCTGTTACGATGTAAGAATCTTACAATGTAATTTCATTTTCTTCAATTATTATTTTGCTATCATTATATATTTTACTTCTATATATGTTTTAAACCTCACACTACATTGTAATTTTTGTCTTGCTTAAGACAATAATGCATTAAAGGGATTAAAAATAACAACAACAACAAACCCTTGGCTTTGATATTTACCCACAATTTTAGTTTCTGGAGATCTTCATTCTTTTTTTGTAGAGTCAGCTTTTACTTGATATCATTTTGCTTCTATCCAAATAACTTCTTTCAACCTTTTTTGCATTTCAAGGCTGCTGACGATAAATTTGTTCAGCTTTTGATCGTCCAAAATTTTATTCGGCTTTCACTTTTGCAAGATAATTTCAAAGACTAGGATTCCAGGTGATAAGTTTGTTTGAGTACTTTAAAGATGGATCTCTGTGGTCCTCTGGCTTGTATAGTTTCTGTCAAGAAGTTTCCTCTCATCCTTATCTTCTTCGTCTGTGTGTAAGGTACCTTTCTCTCTCTCTGACTTCAAGATTTTATCTTGGGTTGTCAGCAGTTTGCCTATTAGAAGTACTTTCCTGTGTGTTTCTTTGTGATCCTCTTGCTTATTTCTCTAAGCTTCTTGGTCCTGTGATACATTGTTTCTCATTCCATTTGGTTAAAGCTTTTTAAAAATATTTCATTGTTTATCTTAGTTTTAAAATGTACATTTTTTAAACCATTAATAGTCGCCTGCGTGGCCCAGTTGGTTAAGCGTCCAACTTCGGCTCAGGTCATGATCTCACAGTTTGTGGGTTCAAGCCCTGCATCAGGCTCTGTGCTGACAGCTCAGAGCCTGGAGCCTGCTCCAGATTCTGTGTCTCCCTCTCTCTCTCTGCCCCTCTCCCGCTCATGCTCTGTCTCTCTCTGTCTCAAAAATAAATAAAAAACATTAAAAAAATATAAACAAATAAACTGTTGGGATGCAGCAAAGGCAGTTCTTAATTTTTAAAATAAATGTTTAATGTTCATTTATTTTTGAGAGAGAGACTGAGCAGGAAAAGGGGAGGAGCAGAGAGAGAGGGAGATACAGACTCCAAGCAGGCTCCAGACTCCAAGCTGTCAGCACAGAGTCCAATGCAGGGCTTGAACTCACAAGCCATGAGATCATGATCTGAGCCAAAGTCGGATGTTCAACCAACCGAGCCCCTGAGGCGCCCTAAAATGTGCATTTTTAAAAAATAATCAGAGTCTACTTTCAAATGCCACTATACCGTTTCAGGTTTAGTATAGACACACTCCCCAAATCCTTCTTCTCATCCCTGTGACATAGCCAACATTCACTTCAGGCACACATGTGATAGAATCACCAGATACAGTGCTGCTACATTCTTTTAATAGTTATTTGTGTATCAATTAAGAGTAAGAAAAAGAGAACAGTTACATTTTATTTTCATTTTGTTCTTCTCAAAGAACATTTCGTTTTGTTCTTTTTGTGGAAATCCAATTTTAAGTCCTCCGACATTGTTCTTTTGCCCAAAGAACTTCCTTAAATATGTCCACTGACAATGATTATCTGTAGTTTTGGTTTGCCTGAGAAAATCTTTATTTCTCCTTAATTTTTGAAGGTTAATTTCACTGGATGGGGAATTCTAGATTGGCAATTAATTTCTTGCACAATTTGAAGGTTTCATCCACTGTGTTTTCTCTCACATGGTTTCTGATGAGAAATCAGCAGTGTTCCTAGTTTTTTTTCTCTAGGTACGAGTGGATTTCTAGCCCCTCTGATTTCCTTCAGAATTTTCTCTTTGTTTTTGATTTTCTTTTATTTGAATATAATATGTCTTGATGTTGTCTGAGCTTTCTGCATCTGTGGTTTGGTGTCTGTCTTCATTTTGGATATTTCTCAGCCATTATTTCTTCAAACATTTCTTTCGCCTTGTCCACTCTTTCTTCTCCTTCTATTATTCTAATTATGTGAATTTTTTACCTTTTGATATTGTCCCACACTTTTGAGATGTTCTGTTCTTTCTTATTCTTATTTGTTTTTTCTCTTTGCATTTAAATTTGGGAAGTTTTTCTTGACTCATTTTTAATTCCTGATTCTCTCCTGAGCTGTGTCAAATCTTCATGTCTGTTGCAATGCTTTTATTTCTAGTGCCATTGGGATTTTCCTTTTCTTATAGTTTCCATCTTATTGCTGACATTACCCGTTTGGTTTTGCATGAGGTCTACTTTTTCCATTAGCTCCCTTCTTGTGTTAATTAAGTGATTGTCAATTCCTTGTCTGATGATTCCAACAGCTGCGTCATACATGAGTACAGTTCTGATGATTGCTCTGTCCCTTCAAACTGAACTTTTTCTTGAAGGTTTTGTTGAAACACGTTGTCTGAGTACCATTTCTGAGGTAAGCATCCCTTTCTTGAGAGGCTTTATACTAATCCAGGTAGGAGCAGTGCTGTGGTTAATGTTTTAATTGTAAAGTACCTGAGGCTTCAGATTCCTGAAATGTCCTTGTTTTTCTTTGTCTAGTTGCCTTCATGACTTCTTGCTCTACTGTTCCTCTAAGAGTCTATGTTGGAAAGCTCTCTCCACTCTATTCCTTTGTTGTTACACTGGAGTTCTGATGTGGTGGGAGACAGTAGGAAAGAAAAAGAGTCCCATCATCTTCTGATTAACTTTCAGTTTTCTAGTGGACCTGTGTCCAGAGGTATGGCTTTTGCAAGTGTTTTTATCCTTCCTTTAGCATGTAGTTTTGTTTGCTTGCTTGTTTGCTTCTTTGTTATTTTGTTTTTATCGTTTGTTACTTTGTTTTTATCTCCCTCTATGTTTTACTCCTTTGCCTGGCTTCAAGAGTCCGAATCCATTTCCTTGAAGCCCAGTCCCCTGCTAACTATGTCCTTCATTGCTGCCCCTCTCCACCCCTGCTGCTCACATGCACCCTAAAATAAAACAAAAAGGCTGATGTGGGCTGGAGTAGGGAGATGTTCTCCTGCCCTGGATGGAATAAGATTTCAGCATCGCCCTCTAGTGACGTCTTTTACATGGAGGCTATGGAGAAGGTTCTGGGAGCCTTTCATAATGACTACTTTTCAACTTCATTTGCCAGGGCCATGAGAGAATCTTACTCAGATTCAAAAAAAAAAAAAAAATGGTATAATTCCTATAGCGAAAGACCAAGAATGTATGGAGACCTCCTTAGATTGAGGCTCTAGAAGTTTATCACTTTCCTTATAGTCCACATTTCTTTTCTAGCAATTAATCAAATTTACTAGTTGTGATGGTCATGTTGCTGTGTCAACTCATCTAGTTACCCCATTGTTTGATTAAATGCTAGTCTAAATGCTGTTGTGAAGGTATTTTTTAGGCGTGATTAACATGTACATCAATAGACTTTGAGTAAAGTAGATTACCTTCCATGTGTGGGTGGGCCTTATTCGGTCAGTTGAAGGCTTTAAGAGAAAGGATTGAAGTTTCCTGAAAAGGAAAGAATTCTGCTTCCACACTGCCTTTGTACTCAAGACTAGAACTTTGATTACTGCCAGAATTTCCAAGCTCTGCATCCACCCTGCTGATTTTGGATTTGCCAGCTCACAAAATTGCATGAGCCAATTTCTTAAAATCTCCCACTGCACACACACACACACACACACACACACACACACACACACACACTTTCTTGTTTCTGTTTCTCTGGAGAGCTGCTCCTACTACAGTGCTATTTACATTTTATGTAGAATCTTTAACAAACCAATAGAGATATTTTCAAATCCTTATCTGATAGCTTCCACCTCTAAATTGGGTTTGGTTAATGGTTTTATCTTTAGTCAGTGGGTCATTCTGGTATTCTCACTTTTTTTTTTTTTTTCTGAGTGCCTCATAATTGTAGACTGAATGTGAGACATTTTGGCAGAAAAGCAGAGGAGAGACTGGGGTAGATTACTTACACTCAGAAATGGACATGACTCTTCCTCTGTAAGACCTTTATTGTGGTAAGACTGAGTCAATATGGTCAATAAGTGGCCTGAGTTTGGGTTTTGCCGTTGAGCTGGTTACCTTCAGTGCACCACAGGCTCTGAGACCTCCCATGGAGCTCTGCCACTGTCTTGTGTTTATTTTAAAGGAAAGGCTGCCAAGGAGATTTTCTCAAAAGTCCGGCTCCACAAGTAGCTTTCTGTAGTCCCTACACACCTGTGCCACAGAGGATTCCTGGTCCCTCCACAAATGATGAACTGCTGTTATTTGTTACTCAGTGAAAGCCTCATGGGGAACAGGGGTGTGTCTCAATCATAGCTCAGGTTTTGTGCCTGAGTCTCAAGAATGATGCTTCCTCAGCATTCCTGCCCCCTCTTTGTATTTATGTGTCAGTGATACTGGGCAAGGACAGGTTCTGTGCCTTTTGCCAATTGACACCGTAGGCAAAAATGACACGGAGGTATGGCTCTCTGTCTTCTAAGTGGGAGTAGAACTGTCATAAGCCAAAAGAAAATAAAAAGCTTTCAACTTGTTGCCAATTGGGGAATTCTGAAAATCTTCTATTTTAGGAGAAAATAATATGGTCTATGAAGAAGATAGAAAACAACTAGTCTCCCCCAATGGCCAGTCAATGAACTATACTACTTAGTTTTAAAATGTCAAAACACTTACTTTGTTTACATGGTGCTGAGTCTGGACCTGTAATATATCATGTTCTGACTACATTCAGGCCATTGCCAGTTTTAAAATCATGTTCATCACCTTGCTCAAGGTTCTCTTATTCTTCAGTCTACTGAGTTTCTATAGAAACAGTAAGTAAATATATATATAGCATACTGATACAGCATATTTAATGATATACAAAGTTGGCATGATCCTAGACCCAAAACAATGGTGTTTTATCAGGTGTGAAGTGCTGAGTCTGTTTTTGACAGGTTGTTTATTTTATTTGGATTTCATCATTTCATAAAAGCCATCTTCATTCCAATCTCTGATTATCCATCCTTTCTTCTTTCCACACACCCAGTTTTACAATGCTCTAGAATAAAGTCACTGTGTTACTGTGAATTATGTCTTGAAGGAACCGACTGAAAATGGAAACTTACAAGCTGTGGACTTCTTTACGCACTTACAGATCCTCACTATTCACATTTGATTATTAAATCCAAACACGATGCTGAATTCTCCTCTCGTGCTGCTGTCGCCTCTTCCTTCAGTCACTGAGTTATATTGGACTCTATCTGAGAATGATGTGAGACAAAGAAAAATACACTGGTCTCACTTTCCAAACAGGTTTTATTCTTCTGCCTTGGGAAAATTAAAGTTAAATATTAAAATTAACATCCTATTTATTTTGGTGGAAAGTATCAAAATAACTATCAAATATTAGTATTTTTATACTTATCTATGCTTTTTTTCCTCAACCACTGCATTTCTCATGTTTTCTTCTTAAAGATAAAGATAACAAGTGATAACTACTGCTAACAATAACAACTGATTTTTGGTAGTAGGCTTACACTCTAAGATAGTTTTATGTAGAATGCACAATAGGTAATATTCAATCTTAAAAATTCTGCAGTCTACTTTAATGAGAAGAGTGCTGAACTTGAAGTCAGGATACCTTGGTTGCCTCTCAGCTTTGTTACTTTCTGTATGTTTTATTGGAAAATTCCTTTTCATTTCTGGTTCTCAGTTTCCTTACTTAAAATTGTATTAAGACCCAGTGTGCATCATAGGACACCTCAGAACAAATGGACTAATGCATTTGTACCTAATACAATTGAAAATCAATGCCATGATGGCTTGCATAAGTTAACACCGTGTATTTGAGGACACTGACATTCAAGAGTTCAAAGGATTTAAAGAAGAGCTCATTTTGGAATCCATACAACTTCATGGTAGAAGTCACAAACCCAACATTTACATCAATCTTATTTTGGAGATCAGTCTTTCTTCAATTCCAACACATTTTATCCATTTAAAAGTTTCTTTTCAGTATTTCAATATTTTTAACAATATCAATTGTTTTTCCACTTGCATTTGGAAAAAAGAGTTCATTGTTATTTTGATTGTGTCATCCAGGCAATAAATAGCTTCATTCTAGTTGTGTTGGCTTTTGAATTTGAAAATAAAGGAGCTTTTCTAAGAAACTGAGACATAAAATTTTGAATTGCCAATGTGGCTTTTAAAATTTTTAATTCAGGAAATAATTTCCATGTGAATGTAGACACTTCTAATTAAAATGTTGTTCCCTAAAAACTTTTTTTTTATGTATCAACAAATTCTTCTAATGGACCACACAACAATTCCATTCTTTCCAAAATCTGCACAGAGGACCATATCATTAGTAGGATCAGGAAAACTAATTCTGGTAAAAATAAAAATTTCCCACAAGTCTTCCCATAAGCCAAAGTAACTTTGAAGCTTTGAAGACATTTGATGATTTTCCCTCAATGCTTGTGCTTTTTTTTTTTTTTTTTAATAAGAGTATAGTTAAAAGAAAACATAGTGCTGGTCATAAATAAAAACCCAGAGTCAGAAAATTAATAGTCTGCAAAATATTCTTCCCCAATCCTAGGGAAAATATTTCCTTGGAGCTTTGGTGAACATAACACATGTAATTAGTATTTCTGCTTAATTTGAAGTCATTTGCCCTGAAAATTTAGTGATATTCCCCCCAAAATAAAGATCCACGAATTCTGATCTTCAAGACTCTCTCCTCTTCTTTTGGTCATTTTAAATTGGGTAGATGCAAAAGCTGTTCCTGGAGGGCACAATCTAGCATAAATAAAGGCCAATATTAACATGAATAAGGGAGTATGCATTCTTTCTTTCCTTGGAATGGATCCCTTGATTCTCTAGGCATGATGTGTATGGTGGTAGAAAGAATATAGTTTAGTGTGAACATCTGTCACTATAGCTTACAAATTCATCACAAAGGGAACCATCCCAAAGCTTCATTAGAAGATCAGGGATTCTTTTCTTCTTCTTTTTTTTAACCTTTCACTTTTTGTTGAGGTTTATTTATTTATTTATTTATTTATTTATTTATTTTGAGACAGAGAGGCAGAGAGAGAAGAGAGAGAGAATCCTAAGCAGGCTCCACACTATTAGTGTAGAATCCGATGCAGGGCTCGAACCCACAAACCATGAGATCATGACCTGAGCTGAAGTCAGGAGTCAGATGCTTAATCTACTGAGCCACCCACGTACCCTGGCAGGTCAGAGATTCCAGCCAGGCATTTCCCCTTAAGTATGGTTTGTGAACAAAATACCTTGTGTTTCGAAAGTTCTTTTATTTGTATTATTTTTAAGTTTTTTAAATGCTTATTTTTGAGACACAGAGAGAAAGAATAAGCAAGGGAAGGGACAGAGAGAGAGAGAGAGGGAGACCCAGAATCTCAAGCAGGCTTCAGGCTCTGAGCTGTCAGTGCAGAGCCCCGTGCGGGGCTCAAACCCATGAACTGTGATATCATGAACTGAGCCAAAGTCAGATGCTTAATCGACTGAGACATCCAGGTGCTCCTTAAAAGTTCTTTTAAAGGGTAAATGTGGTTTAAAGGTAAGAAAGGAGGGGAAGTTTTGTCCTGTTTCCCCTCTGCCATTTAGTTAAGAAGGATGGCTGATTCTTTCTGCTCTGCCATTGTCTATTTTAATATAACCTTCATTATAGATCTCCATTAGGTTTCTTATTTTATAGAGAGTAGAAAATACTGCATAAGATACTTAATATTTTTTCTGCCTTTCCTAAACCATATCTTTACTGTGCTCATGTGGTTATACAGAGGGGAAAAATTAATTGAAGTTTGAGAATGGATTTTTTTTCCTTTAAGAAACACTCATTTACCCTCAATACTTATTATATAAGATAAAACAAAGCCCGATTCTCTCCTGAACAGACACTGTTTCTCTTTTAATTTTTCATGATCATGGGTATGAGAAATTTGGTTGAAAACCCAATAAAATGTTTTTGAAGTGATAGATATAAATGTGAGTATGTTAAAGAGTGTTAAGGATTATATAGTCAAGATATTGCCTTTTGTTTACTAATTAAAGATTCATTGTAAAAGGTTATACAAAAGCTTATTGTTATAAATATTTTAACAACAGGTGGTATGACCAACCTCGGCAGCCCTCTTATACTACCCCTATTGTGTTCATTCATTAATTCATTCTCTCAAACAAGTCTATGGGATGCCGGTTGTATTCAAAGCACCGACAAACTCTGGGTAGAGACCAGAAATGAAGCCAGCTTTTATGGATCTTACAAACCGTGCCTATAAAAATGAGCCAAGAAGCGGTGCAGCCATAACAATATTTAGAATATGATTTAACTGGGAATTATAAATTCTGTCTGAACAGAGCCCATTAAGTCAACTGTTAAGTCACTGTCCCAATAGTAATTTAATACATGGTAATAGAAATGATGACCACTTAAAAACTGGCAAGCCTTTTTGGCCCATTTCTCCTTCTTTCCTGATGATTCCCACCCTGAGATCAGCCTTATTAGTGCACAGATTATTTCAGCCTGAGCCTTTACATATATGCAAGGAGACAAATGTCCATCCCTCAGACAAAGTTTTCATGGGAAATCTAAAATATTCTCCATTTGAACTGAAATAAATGTAGACATATTGTCAGGAATGATAACATCTCACAGTTTATAATTGCTTTTGAGCTGTGTTGACTCTTTCCTGACTTGCATTCTCTCCAGTGATCTAGAGCCAACGAGTATGTGTGCTACAAGCCCCAAATCATTAGTAATGAATCTCATCCTCCCAGACGGAATGTTTCCCAGTCATCACACATGGGGTTGGCCATCTTCCCGAGGAACAAGCCAGGATTAACATGGAAAGTGCTTTTTTCATCTAGCCTCTAAATTGAACACTTCCCTTAACTTCTGTTTGAAGCTATAGTTCTCCTACAAATGTGTGTAGAATAGTTCACACGAATGCTCAGATGGAAACTCACCTCTTGGTGATGGCTGAGACTTTTCTGGACACTAGAAGCCTACCCCATTTAGACCAGTGATCTAGAAACATATGAGAAAAAGAAGTTCCTCACCAAGAAGAACCACCTTTTCCACAACGACTCCAGTTTACCTGAAGCTCTCTCTTGCAGATGGTATCATCCTTCCACAATTGACCTACCTTAATCTAGCTGCTTTAGAATCATCTACTTCAATCCACAATTCTACAGCCTTCCTCGACAGTGCTTATTAAAACTGTCACTCATTTTTGGTTCCATCATCTGAAGTACAATGCTACCTCCTCCCATCACTGCCATCTAGGATATTCTAGGCTCTGGCTCTCTGGGCTCCTTTATTTATTTATTGTTTTAAAAATAATGTTTATTTTTGAGAGAGAGAGAGAGAGAGAGAGAGAGATCTGGGAGGGACAAACAGAGGGAGACACAGAATCTGAATCAGGTCCCAGGCTCTGAGATGTCAGCATAGAGCCCGATGTGGGGCTTGAACTCACAAGCTGTGAGATCATGACCTGATCTGGGTGGTCCAACTGACTTAGCCATCCAGGAGCCCCTCTCTGGCCTCTTTTACCTAAATTCTTTCTGCCTTCTGCAAAAATTCCACATCCACATAGCTGAACAGTCTGATTCTTCGGTTTTCAATGGTCTCCTCTTGGTCAATCAACTGCACTTACCTTTTTTTGGGTCACACTCTGCCATGTTAATCTTGCACTTGTTGTTAACTATAGTAGTTAAGCTGCTGAAATCACTAATTTGGACATCCCACTGGCCACATTTGCTTATACATCAAGCTATTAATTTTATTATTTTTTACTCATTTCCTAACATAATCTCTTAATTGCTTCCATCAAACACTTTTTTGGTCTTTCCAGTTGAGACATCATGGTTTGTTTTTCTTACTGCTTGGTCAATAGTGTCCTTGACTAGCCTCTTGCTCCATCATTCTTCTATCAACCATCAGGTCTGTGTTGACTTAACAATCTGTTGTCTTTCCACAAATATCTAGCTTCTAGGATAATGAAGAAATATTCACACTATAAAGTAAGCTGGAAAGCAGTTGGGCTGCAAAGTTGGTGAGACCCACCCATCTACTTACATTCATACCAAAAAGGCTATTTCTTGTCTTCTTCCACAAGTGGTATCTCTCTTTCTGTCTAAAGCTAATATCTTCATTTGAGACCTAGTTCCCATTTCCTTTTTCCTGTCTTTCTCAATGTATTAATTTACGTATTGTTACAAATCACCACAAACATACCAGGTTAAAACATCAAACATATGATCACACAGTTTCTGAAGGGCAGGAATCTAAGAGCAGCTTAGCTCCATGGTTCTTGCTCTGAGGCTGTCACGGACTTGTGATAAACCAATGGCTGAGACTCGTTTCTATCAAGATTCAACTTGGAAAGGTCTCCTTTTAAGTTCACTCACATGGTTGTGGGAAGACCTCAGTTTCTTGCCATATGCAACTTTCCACAGGCTCCCTGAGCTTCCTCACAACTTCGTTTCCCCCAGAGAGGCTGCAAAAAAGAGCAGCCTCTGAGAAAGCATAGTATCTTTCAAAATCTAATTCAGAAGTGGCATGACATCATTTTAGTCACATTCTATTTGTTAGACCAACCCTAGTAAAATGGAGGGAATAACATAAAGGTGTGAGCGGCATGGGGGGAGATCATTGGTGGTCATTTTGGAGACTGGCCACTAAACTAAGTTATTTCAAATTCTTGATTTTTCACTTTCTTTTTATATTGTTAATATAAGAATGCTGATATTATATGTTTGGGCTCTCCTTTATTGGCTTTTAATATTTAAATATGTTAAATTTCTCTCCCTGGAAAAACCCCTCATGTCCTTCTATTGCAACGTGAATTTTGTCCACACTGCTCTGCTGAGATTATGATTGCCAAGGTCACTGGGGGCATCTTTCTGGTTGGATTTTATGGACAATGTTCAGTCTTTAGATCTCATGAGAACTGAGTGGCTCATATTGAGAACCACTCTCTCTCTGTAATATACTTTGTTGTTTGGGGCAGTGTTGACATCACAGCAATACTGAGCAGAAGGTACAAAGATTTCCCATACACCTCCTGCCCCTCCACAAGCACAGCCCCCCATGCCCACTATCGCCATCCCCCACCAGAGTGCTACGTTTGTCACAATCAGTGAATCTACACTGACAGACCATTATCATTGAGACCTTAGTTTACAACAGGGTTTACTCCTGGGGTTGTACTATGGGTTTTGACAAACATATAATGACATATACCCACTATTATAGCACTAAACACAAAGTATTTTCACTTCTCTAAACATCCTCTGGGCCTCCGCTCTTCATGCCTCCCCCCAACCTCAGCTCCAGGCAACCACAGATCTTTTTACTATCTCCATGGTTTTACCTTTTTCAGAATATCATATCACTGGAATCCTACAGTATTAATTAGACTTTTTCAGATTGGCTTCTCACTCAGTTGTGTACATTTAAGTTCCCTCCATGTCCTTTGATGGCTTACTAGCTGATTTCTTTTTTAGCACTGAACAATATTCCATTATCTGCTTGTGTCACAGTTTATTTATCCATTCACTCATTGAAGGACATCTTGTTTGCATCTGTGTTTGGGCAATTATGAATAAAGCTGCCATAAATGTCCATGACCCTGTGTTATTTCTACACCTTTGCACTCTGTCTCTTGACGTTACTTAAAGTTCTGTTTCAATCCTGCCTCAATGTTCTTCAGACATTATATCTTCTTCTTAGAAGACCTCACTTATTTTCATCTTTTTTAAAAAATGTTTATTTATTTTTGAGATAGAGAGCACCAGCGGAGGAGGAGCAGAGAGAGACCGGCACAGAGGGTATGAAGTGGGCTCCACACTGACAGCAGCAAGCCTGATGCGGGGCTTGAACTCATGAACCATGAGATCATGACCTGAGCTGAAGTGGGATGTTCAGCCAACTGAGCCACCCAGGCGCCCCCATATTCATGTCTTTAATTATCATCTACATGCTGACAATGACACAAGAACATGAAATCCTTGAATATAGCTGATGATAAAATGTTGAAAACAAGTTTCATATGGATAAACAGTATAAGACACATTATTTTATAGTTTCTTGAGCTAGTTTTCCCCCTTGAAAAGTATTTTTGAATATTCAAGTAAAATTTGATGCAGAGAAGATAATAATAATTGCTCTGTATAAGTTTGCACTTTCAAAAACTTATCTTGAAAATTATGGTGGTTAATGTTTTGTGTTTAGAGGATGGTAACAGTATGAAGTTTTTGAAAACGGACTCCATACAGTATGAATTGTTTCCTTAAGATAAGATTTTCATGTTGCTTCTTTCATATGTCGTTCTTGTATATGAGAAAGCTGTGCTTGTACATTCTTATTGCATTTGGCACATCTTTCCTTCCAAAAATATTATACTGAATTCTACTGACACAGCCCGTGTTTGATAATGTCTGTATTTTCAGACATAATTAAAACTTGTAATATTCAACTAATTGAACTGTTACATTTATATTTATTTATCTATCTACCTAAGATGTCTAGAAAAATACTCTATAGGGATGCTGACTTAATTTCTATATCTAAAATGTTAATGATAGAAATGCTAAGTAGGGAGTGCATAAATCCACAATTACATTCCAGAAGTCATTTCTACAAGAAATAGATCCTACTAATTTGTATTCTTAAGGCTCAAACATTTTAGGACACTTGTTTAGACCTTTTTTTATGTGAGCTTCGAGAGAGAATGAAAATTTTCAGCATATAAATCCCGAGGAAGAGACTGACTTCCAGTTTTCCATATCATTTACTGTAGCCATTGTTTGAAGCAGTATGTGAAATCTAAATGTAATTGCTTATGGTTAGAACTAAACTTTGGGTTTACACAGTCTGAAACTGTTAATGTTAATTTTAAATACGTAGTTTTTTCTTCCTTTTTATGTTCTTTTAAAGGCTCCTATCATTATCAATTCATGCGTTGGCATCGCAATAAACAGAGGATGGCCAGATGTTTAGAAAAAGGGACAAAAATGTGGAAAACTCTTTTCAATACCCCTTTTCCTTTTCCCACCCTCCCCCTGCACACATGTGTGTGGATGCACATATGCACACACTCACTCAAACATCCACTATATGTAGAGCAAGACTTTACACCTATATTTCTCATTAGAACTTTGTGGTATGTACTTACTCTTTATAGAGTTGGCTACTGCTATTTTTAGACAGAGCCCACCTAAAGTACAGTTGTGGTGTATTAAAATGTGTGCATGTACACACCATTGTCATCATCTTCCATTGATTCACTCAGGAGGAGGTGAATATATTCAACCAGGATTTCATAAACATAACATGGCAGATCTCTGCCTTGGCCAGGTGTATTCTGTGGGTTTATGTGAGAATATTGCTGGAATGGTCATAATTCTAGGGTCATTGTAGGGAATTAAATTATCTGAGAGTCACCACACCCAACATTAGCACAGAAAACCATGATAGCAATTTTTATACAGACATATCAAGCGGCAGTCATATTACAGCTGTTGTTGAATTCATAGTTAGCGTCATTGTGCTACAGCTGTGAGGCAATAGTCCTTCAAGTAAGTTGCCAAAATTGAGCTACTGAGGACCTCTGCAATTAGGCAGGTTTCGGGGGTTTTGTTTTGTTTTGCTTTGTTTGACAAGTTGCCATTTGGGTTTCTTGTAGAAAGTGTGGATCAAATAAAGAAATTAGCTTTTGCCAGTTTGACATTCTAGAAACTTCTGAGCTCTTTCAGCACTGTAGGGTGTCATTTGATGCATGGGAGCACTTAGTGCTCTACAGCTATAGAAATTATTTGCTTAGGATATGAAATTATATCTTTTTGTCCCAGGAGAATTAATGCATTTCCTTATGTCTCTAGTTTATATTAGGGGAATATCTTACGAAAGACTACACCCCAATGTAGGTTAATATTCACTGAAAATGCAGTTCATGATTGATGTCTGCTATTTGTGTGCACACTGTTTTCTTGGACAAAATGATGGCCAGGGATTGAACAACCAAAATGAAACTAGAACCACTTATAAGCCTTAAATCATAACTCGCATGCATAAACAACCGGCATATTGAGCCAGAGGACCTAATCAGATTTAAGTCCTTGGCTGCGTCAGTTTTCAGTCTCAAAATTGGGTATGTACTGATTAAAAGAATAGTCTATTAGAAGAATAGTTCTATTAGAAGCTCAACAGGTATCTCATTCTATCAGTCCATCACATCAAAATCTGGTTAGTTAGTCCAAAATGTTACTAGAGGTAGAAAATCATGGAAAATAAAGATGTGTGTGTGTGTGTGTGTGTGTGTGTGTGTGTACTTAAAGCATATAAATGCACATTTCGTGTTTTCTAATCTGTTAACAAACTCTTTCTCTGAGTCTCAGGTAGTTGAAGTTTCTTCTCTCCCTATGTCCTTGCAAACAAAAACCACACTCATGTTGTATTCTTCATTGGAGTAATGAAGAACATAAATACACTTGTATAGCAATTTGGACTCAATATGTTTCTTGGGTTTTATGATGCTTTTCCTAAATTTTAAAAAACACTGCCCAAACACATTGTGACATATTTTTAGCAACTTGCAGTCATTACATTTTTAAAACGTTTACCTTGGTTTTAGAAAACAAAAACTAAAAGTCTCTTCAACACTGATGTCTCATTGTTTTATGTGGTATGCAATTAAATAGCATAACTATAATACCAAGTACATCTGACAATGGGCTTAGCAGGAAGCAGCTCTGACACTTAATAAGTGAGTGACCACACCTGTGGGAACAGACTGGGGCAGCTGCCCTATGCAGTGACCCAATTGAGAATCCAAGAGTGTGAATTATAGAAGGTGTGGATAGCTGGATGAGTCATCCAGTGGAAGCTTGTGAAGAGCATCTGTAGATTTGATGTTCGAGCTGGAATCAAGATATTGAGCCAATTCCACTTGGTGTTGCTGCTCAAACGAATCACTCAATTGCTAAGACTATAAAATAAGCCAAAAAATGCTTGGATCCTCATCCACCATGATTTGTCACGTGACTTTGCTCTTCATGGTCACAAGATTGCTTTAGTGACCAAACATTACATCTCTATTCCAGGTAGGAAGAAAAAGTATGTGACCAAAATAAAAGTGCAGCACCTCTGCTGGAAAACTAATGTTTCCAGAGAAGTCACTTGGAATGTTTGGATTACTTCTTGTGTACAAGAAATGATGTGCAAGAAACTATGTCACATAGCTATTCCTAGTGACAACCAAGGCTGGAGTGAGTTATTCAGAAGAGCATACTGGAAGGTGGAAAAAAGAAAAAAAAAAAAAAAAAAAACCAGGATTCTTTTGGTTAAAAAAAAAAAAGAAGAAGGGGAACTTATGTGGTACAGGAAGCTAGCAGGGTTTGTGCTTCTTTCAGATTTCAGTTCAAATAGCTCAAAGGTCACCTCCTCTGGGAAGCCTTCCCAGACTTCTTATCCCAGGTTTCCTGTTGAGAGTTCTCGTAGCCCCAAGAACGTTTTCCTCAAGTCATTTTCCTTTTATGTTTCTATTACTGGATTACTGTTTTTCCTCCTATATAAGGATAATGACAGGGATCTGTTTCAATTTTTGCTCACTAATTTATGCCTAACATCTGACATATTGCCCAACATACAGTAAATACTTGATATGTTTGTTTTAAATGAATAAATTGAAGGATGCCTGGGTGGCTCAGTCTGTTGGGTGTCTGATGGTTGAGGTCATGATCTCATGGTTCGTGGGTTCAAGCCCTGTGTTGGGCTCTGTGCTGGCGGCTAGTTCAGAGCCTGGAGTCTGTTTAGGATTCTGTACCTCCCTCTCTCTGTGACCCTCCCCTGCTCACGCTGTCTCTCTCTCTCTCAGAAATAAATAAAACATTAAAATTTTTTAAAAAAATAAATGAATAAATTGATTACTATTACTTAACAAAATATCCAACAAAGAAATTATTTAGTGTTGCTTTATAATATATGCAGTGCTTAAACACCTTCAGAATGAGGTCTTTCCCCCACTGAAACCCATTTTTATTCTTCATTTATATGAAAGGAGAGAATGATTGGCCGTTTATTTCTTTGCTTTAGAGTGATTTCTGTTTTTAAATTTTTAAACATTTATTCATTATTGAGAGAGAGACAGAGTGCGAGTGGGGGTGGAGCAGAGACAGAGGGGGAGACACAGAATCTGAAGCAGGGTCCAGGCTCTGAACTGTGGGGCTGACGTGGGGCTTGAATCCATGAACTACAAGATCATGACCTGAGCCGAAGTCGGATGCTTAACCGACTGAGCCACCCAGACACTCCTAGAATGATTTCTTGAGTGAAATAGTTTATATTATATTTTCTAGGAAAACCATCTACACTGTCTTTCTTCAGAAATTCTGTTTTCATTGTCATTGCTTTGTTCAGTCACAGATATGAAACATTCATGTGAGGAGGAACCCCAGGACTCATCCGGTTTAACTCCCTCACTTTGGAGGTAGAGAAACAGAGGCCCAGAGAGGTTAACTGAATTTCTCAAATGACATCAAAAACGTTTCTGGCAGACACAAAATATGGGGCTGGTTTTCCAATTAATTCCCTGTATTGTGCTCTTTCCTTTTTTTTTAAAGTTTATTTATTTTTTGAGAGATAGAGACAGAGCATGAGGAGATCAGGGGCAGAGAGACAGGGAGACACAGAATCCAGAGCAGACTCCAGGCTCTGAGCTGTCAGCACTGAGCCCAATGTGGGGTTCAAACTCACGAAATGAGTGAGATCATGACCTGAGCCGAAAGTGGAGGCTTAACCAACTGAGCCACCCAGGCACCGCATTTGTGCTCTATTCTTTTCCATAATATGGCTTTTATGACCCAAACAAGATACAGTAATTAATAAAGTCCTCATCATCACATGTCCAAGAAATGATTTCCTGTTTTTGGTTGTTCCATTTGTACTGAAAGTGGCAAAAAAAAAAAAAAAAAAAAAAAAAAAAACCATTTAAAAAAAAAAAAAAAAAAAAATTGAAGTTGGTCTAGTATTTATAAACAGGGAATAAATGGTTGAAGATGTATTATTCAGGCTTATTTTTATTTTTGAAATCCTTTAAAAATAACCTTTTTGTTTCAGTTACCAGCTATAAACTATGTTATATCCTTGTTTGTGTGTCAGTAAGAGTTTATACTTCTGAATTTCATAAATATGGGGTTAAAATGCTGTAGTCGTCTGAAAGAACTTCCATAAGAATGTACACAGACTGGGCAATCTAAGCAACAGCAGTTGATTTTCTCATAGCTCTAGAGGTTGGAAGTCCAAGAGGAAGGTGCTGACAGGGTTAGTTTCTTCCAAAGCCTCTTTCCTTGGCTGGCAGATGGCTGTCTTCTTTCTGTGTCCTCACATGGTCTTTCCTCTGTGTGGTCCATGTCTTAATCTCTCTTCTTATAAGGGCGCCAGTCATATTGGATTAAGGTCCACCTTAATGACCTTATTTTAACTTAATAGCCTCTTCAAAGCCCCTTCTCCAAATATAGTCACATTCTAAAGTGCTGGGGGTTAGACCTCAACAAAAGAATTCTGGGGAACACAGTTCAACCCATAAGAAATATCTTTCAGGTATTTCCTATAAGGAGGACCCAACACCCTAAAAGAATATATTTTTATTCTTTACTGAGAAAATGTTTTTAGAGTCTTAATTAATCAATATGCTAAACCAATAATTTTTTATAACTTCAATATGAGGCTAATACTGTTAATGAAAAATTAGGAAACATTCTGTTGTAGATGGAGTTCCAACCATTGATTCACTTCTCAACTGTTTTCTAAGGATACATGCTACTCAGTTGATTTCAAATTAAGCACCCATAAGAACCAAGACTGTGTATGGAGACATTACCTAGGCATGACCATCACTTCTTCCAGTTTTGGGGCCTTCAGAAAACTTCTTAATCTCTTCAAGCTTCCTCATTTATAAATAGAGAGAGTGCTTACATCAAGAATTGCTATGTAGCATAAATTAAAGTACAAAATAGATTCTCTCTTAATGTCACTTTTCACATATCATTTTGTCAATCACAGTTTTACTAACAAATTCCATGTACCAAGAAGGTGTGAAATTTGAATACTTAATTATTTGTATAATCCTAACTTCAATTTTCATTTAATATACAGTGTATTATAATGGATAATATTACAGAAGGTAGCCAATCCAATCAGATTGAAGAGGTAAATTTTACACTCAGTTAAAAGATCAAAGTTAATTTTTATTGTTTCATGAGACTGGACAGTGGTGTAGAAGTTCTTTGTTCCTGATACCATCTAGTAAGGTTTGTCTATTGAGCATGGCACTATCCCAGCTCCCTTGGAAATGGCTAAGGGACTGAAAAATTGTCAATGTGTTGCTTAATTACCTGCACCTGTCTACATAAGAACATCTTATGTGGTAATTATGGATCTGGTGCAAACCATCATGCATGGGGCTTTATTGTACTTCAATTTCCCTTCATATCTCAATCAAGTCCCAGGGCTACCTTTTGGCTTATGAGCACCCCCATTCAACACAAAATAAATTGGTTCCACTCAAGAAGATTAGAAATGGTGGGAAATATAATTCCCCCTTATTCTTGGCAACGGCGTATGTGTTATTCTAAACCAGCAGAAAATACACAGGAGGAAGAAGAAAATAGATTTTTTTTTCTTCAACAAAGTTGAAGCTCTACCAGCTAACTGGCCAAACCCTGACTTCAGAAACCATCCAGACATTTCTCTCCAATCCTGCTCTTCCAGGGTTTGAGGGATAAGGCTGAAGAGGGTATCCGGGGGAAGGCTTGGGTTCCTCTCTTGGCAATAACTACGCTTTCAACTGCAGGAAAGAGCAAGCAGACTCAGAATCTCACGGGCTGTGTGACAAAGGAGGAAGGGGTATGGTTCCAAGTAGAGTTGAAGCTTCTGCTTCCTAGCTTCCTCACGTTGCTCCATCTGCCTCTTCGGAGAGCTCCCATCTCCCACTGTGTGCAGCTGACTTTCAAGCACTCCTGGTGGCATAATGACTGAGACAAAGATATTTCCTCCAGTTGTCAATGGCACTCCTATCCTGAAACTGTCCCAGGAACCTCATCCAAGTCTCCTCCTCCCCATCCTTGGGCTCCATGAACAAGAGGGAAGGGCTTCATCACGCTTCTCATTGATGATCCTCTTAGTTTCAAGGCCACATGTATCTACACATGAAATCATATTTTTATTTTAAAGTGTAAGTTCTTTGGAAGATCTTGTCTATTGGATCATGTAACTATTCCTGTAGCCAGAAGAGGAGATCACTACCCAGAGGAAGAGCCAGACTGCTGTGTCTGGATACTTAAAAAGACATTTGGAGGGGGAGAGCATCTGCAAATGTTGATGAAAATGGGTTTGGAACATCTCCTTTGATCAGGAAATAGGTGGACCATAAACTGTCTGATACATTATGCTGCCTGCAGCAAACTCACATTCTGAGACCCACTCATCGTTTTACTCTAGAAACACCAATAGAAAAAGGAAGAAGGCTTAAAAGATCCAATGGTTTCCAAATGCAGTTGATGCACAGTGTTGAGTTACCCAAAAGAGGTCATATTTTTGCTTCTGAAAAATGACTGATCATTTATATTTCATATATCAAACCAGAGACTTTTTTTGACTGGTGTTCAAAAACTCATACAGCTATTAAAAGATACAAGTTTGGTTATGACCTGATTTGTTTTCTATAGTATTTGTGAGTTTCCAAAGGGCAGGGCATAGTGTCATACTTCTTTGTGCATCAGGTATTTCCTCACTCATAAGAGACACACAATATGTTTTATATTCAATGATGAGGGTGATACAAACATATTATCTATCAATAACAGAAGCATAGAGCTGGAAGAGATATTTTATCATCCATTTATCATCTTGTTTAGTTTGGCATAATCTACTTTAAGACCTCTATGTTACCAATGAGAAGCTTTAAAAGTGCTTAGTTTCAAGATCTGAGATATGAGTTAGGTGCCCTGAATTCTTCCATTAAAATATAATGATGATGACACTAATGGCAGCAACAAAAACTTTTCAATAAAACAATGTAACTCAATGGGGCAAACTTTCGGCTAAGAAGCGAGAAGGCAGTTTAGTGGACATGCATTGGCTCAGAGTCAAGATCTCAATCCTGATGTCTCATCTCAGCCATGTGTACACCTGAGTGGCAAAGGGATTCTATGAGGGGTCTGCTAACTGTGAATTGTAACCACACGCTGCAAAATTCATTGAGCCTTTAGTAATCTCAGGCATTAAGAGTAAGGATGGAGTTCTTTTCTGGAGGAAATCTATGGTTCTAGTCACACTTAAATGATTAAAATGAGTTTTGTTTTCTTTTGTATTTACACAGAAGCTAACAAAAATATAGCTCCTGTCTTAATGAACCTGTTGAATATACAAAATATCCTGAACATTCAGGAACAGAAAACAAGTAGGTCCCTTGTGAGGGTTTGTTTTGATAGCAAATAACACAGTATTTATATAAGAGATGTGCTAATTTATATTTTTAAAAATCACTTGGATCTTTTTTTCTAGAAAAAATATGGTGCAAAATTCAGAAATGTTCATTACTAAATCTATAACTATAACTACACCGAGGACTTTTCCATCAATGGTGTTTCTAACCTGTTTCCTTCATTTGTTAGCACAGCTTGACATTAAATACCTTTTGGCTACATCTAAAAACTTTAAATTTCAAATTTATTTCTAAAGGAAATGGGGATTTTAAGTAAAACAGCCTCACTTGTTAAAAGATTTTTACAATAATTACATGAAGGCAGTCTTGCTAGTATCCCATATGAGCTGGGAGCTAGAAAATAAAGACATTTGATTCATCACAGACACCTTGATTCTGTCGTTGGCATTTATGTGGGCAGGACTGGAATAGACATCAAAAATGGTAGAGAGAAAATTCTTCCTATAACTCTTGCAAAATAAAGAAATAATATTCAGTTGTGTCCTCATTCTTTTCTTTTTCTTTAGCACATTTGAAATTATGGCAAAATATTAGAAACCAATATATAAATGTAATTAGTTAATAGAACGTAATGTAAAGACAACAAGGACATTTATTAAAATGAAATTAGGTGAAAAGCATTGGTAAAAAAAGATAAAATAATAACAATCCAGTGGAAATAATCCAAAAGACCTTTTAGACCTGTATGTTGCAAACTATAAGACATTGATGAAAGAAATTGAAGATGTAATATTAATGGAAAGATATCCTCTGTTCATGGGTTGGAAGAATTAATATTGTTAAAATGTCCATACCACCCAAAGCAATCTACATGCAATATAATCCCTGTAAAAATCCCAATGGCATTTTTCACAGAAATTTTAAAAAAAATCCTAAAATTAGTATGGAATCACAGATGATGCTGAATAAGACAAAACGATCTCGAGAAAGAAGAACTAAGCTAGAAGCATCATGTTTCCTATTGTCAAACTATATAATAAAGCTATAGTAATCAGAGCAGTATGGTACAGAGAGCCCAGAAATAAACTCACACATGTACAGTCAACTAATGCTTGATAAGAGAGCGAAGAATTAGCAAGAAGGGAGCACCTGGGTGGCTCAGTTGGTTAAGTGTCCAACTTTGGCTCAGGTCATGATCTAATGGTTCATGGGTTCAAGTCCTGCTTTGGGCTCTGTGCTGACAGCTCAGAGCCTGGAGCCTGCTTCCGATTCTTTGTGTGTCTTTCTCTCTGCCCCTCCCCGACTCATGCTCTGTCTCTGTCTCTCAAAAATAAATAAATGTTCAAAAAATTAAAAAAAAACAGATTTAGCAATAAGGGAAAAATAATATTTTTAACAAATGGTGCTGGGAATAGTGGATGTCCAAAAGTAAAAGAATGAAATTGGGCCCTTATCTTATGCACACAAATTAACTTGAAAGAGAATACAGACTTGAATGTAAGACCTAGAACTATGAAACTCCAGAAAAAAATATAAGGGAAAAAACAACAACAACAACAACAACAACAACTTCACATTGGCCTTGGCAATGATTTTTTGGATACGACAACAAAAGCAAAGACAACAAAATAATTTTTTTTTATAAAGTGAGACTATATCACATTAAAAAGCTTCAGTACAGCAAAAGAAATCATCATCAGCAAATTATCATCATCAGCAAGGCAACCTAAGGAATGGGAGAAATTATATCTTATAGGAGGTTAATATTTAAAATATTTTGGGAACTCATACAACTAAATAGCAAAAATAAATAAGTAAATAAATGAGCAAAGGTCCTGAGTAGATACTTTCCCGAAGACATACAATGGCCAAAAGGTGCTCTACATCATTAATCATTGAAGAAATGCAAATTAGAACCACAATAATACAGTACTTCACACCTGTTAGAATGGCAGTTATCAGAAACATAAGAAATAACAAGTATTGGGGGAGGTATGGTAAAAAGGAAACCCTTGTGCACTGCTGGTGGGGATGTAAATTGGTGCAACCACTTTGGAAAAAGTAGGAGGTTCTTCAAAAAAATAAAAATAAAACCATTCCACTGGTGAGTATACATCCATAGTAAATGCAATCAGTATCTCAAATAGATATCTGTACCCTCGTGTTCATTGAAGCATTATCATATTGAAGATATGGAAAGAATTTAAGGATCTTTTGGGGTATGAATAAGTAAAGAAAGTGTGTGTGTGTGTGTGTGTGTTTAATGGAATGTTAGTCAACCATAAAAAAAAAAAAGAAGGAAATCTTAACGTTTGCATCAACATGGATGAAACTGAAAGACATTATGCCAAATGAGAAAAGCCAAACACAGAAAAACAAATACTGTATGATCTCACTTATATCTGAAATATAATAATGTTGAAATTATAGAAGAAAAGAGTAGAAAGTTGGTTGCCAGGAGCTGGTGAGCTGGGAAAATGGAGAGATGTTGATCAAATGGTACAGGTTTTCAGTACTAAGATGGATAAGCCTTGGGGCTACAATGTACAGCATGACTATAGACTGCTGATGCTGTTGAAAGGTGTTACAAATGTAGATCTGAAATATTGTCACCTCTACAACAAAGGATGTATACATTAACTTGATTATGGTAATCGTTTCACAATGTATACATACATTGAATCATCACATTGTACACCATAACAACAAAAACAGAAGGAAGGGGTGCTTTCTCCATAGGGAAGCCCAGTAGCTCCTGCCATGTTACAGCCATCTATATCTTTGAGAGGGTAGGATCTAGAGAGCTTCTGTTAAACCCAACTGAGCTCTCTTTAGCCATACCTAGATTTTCCATTCTACCTTTCAGCAACCAGGCACATCGCTTTCCTTTCAAACACTCCATTTTTCAATGGGGCGCCTGGGTAACTCGGTTGGTTAAGTGACGGACTTTGACTCAGGTCATGATCTCACGGTTCATGGTTTCAAGCCCCGCGTCGGGTTCTGTGCTGACAGCTCCGAGCCTGGAGCCTGCTTCAGATTCTGTGTCTCCCTCTCTCTCTGCCCACCCCCACCCCGCTTGCATTCTGTTTCTCAAAAAATGAATTAAACATGTTAAAAAAAAAACAACTAAAACACTCTATTTTTCAAATGCACCTAGCCATATATCATCTAACCACCTTGCATCAATATTTTCTCATGTGGAAATTCAGAATGTTGGCACTTACTGTTTCTGAGGTCTTATTCATATATGTCAATCATGACAGCACCAAGTAAAAATGACAGAAGCAGGAAGAGTGGACTGTTATTCTCTTATTACTGCATTCAGACTAGGAAAGTATTGCAGCATTTTGTTTATGCTAATTATAAATGTTTTTGTGCTTTTGTTTTGTAGGAAAGTGTTGCTTTAAAATGCTTATGATTGGGGCACCTGGGTGGCTCGGTCAGTTAAGCCTCTAACTTTGTTTCAGGTCACCATCTAACAGTTTGTGAGTTCAAACCCACATCAGGTTCCCTTCTGTCAGCACAGAGCCCATTTGGGATCCTCTGTCCCCCTCTCTTTCTTTCTTTTTTTTAATATTTTTTTTTATTTATTTCTAGGAGAGAGAGAGAGACAGCGTGAGCAGGGGAGGGTCAGAGAGAGAGAGTGATTCATATTCTGAAACAGGCTCCAGGCTCTGAGCTGGCAGTCAGCACAGAGCCCGACGCGGGGCTCGAACCCACGAACCGCGAGATCGTGACCTAAGCGAAAGGTGGACGCTTAACCGACTAAGCCACCCAGGCGCCCCTGTCCCCCTCTCTTTCTGACCTTCCTCCACTCATTGTGCATCTCTCAAAATACATTTTAAAAACTTAAAAAAATAAATGTTTACAATGGTGGCCATCTGATATTTTTCAAATGTTAATCTTTATTTAATTTCTATCACTTTTACAGATATAATCATACAGAAGCCAGTTTGTTACACACAATAGTGTCTTAAAGAGTAAGAGAAAATAAATGCATTGCTACTCTCAGGAATCTTAGTAGAGACTCATCCAACATTTCATTATCTTAAAAAAAATAAAGCCACATATCACTGCATGGCGATACAGATAAGTTCGACTGTTTAAAAGAGTAATTCTGAAGAAATATTACATTACAAATGCAAACAGATTGAGAAAGCTGAGGTTGCTCAGTATGTATTGATAATATTAGATTATATCTCTGCATTCAGGGTAATAAAATTCAAGTTTCTAGGAAGGGAATGAAAAATTATATACCATTTTATTTGTTTATTATTCAAACAAGTTGATGATTTATAGCACTTTCAGGGAAGTGGGAGGAAGACAAAACTTTCCAAGGATAGGAAACATGGGATATTGGAATTTTAACATATAAATATTGAAAAACAAATGCTTGAAAATAAGATGGGAATATGCAAGAATCACTCACCTGTGGAAAAAATGCAAGAAATTACTGTGTCTCATGTGATCAGTTGTTTAAATAGTTTGCTAAAATAAAATCATTTCTTCATGACTAAGATGATGGCCTGAAACTTCTAACTAGAACTTACAGCATGCACAGATATATCTTATATAGATTTGCTTAGAAAATAAAATATAATATAGTTTGATCTCCATAAAAAATGTGAGTATTGGTCCTCTTTATTTACAATACATTTCCATTTGTGCTTTAAACATTTATTTCTGCAAATAGCTAGCTATTGATCACTACCCTTCTCTTATTCTACCTCAGACTATCCTTGCCATAATTTTCTTTTTTTAATTGGTAGGAATAGAACTAGCTTTCTAGAAAGAATAGAGAGGCAGGAAATGGAAAGAGATAAGAGAAATAGCGTGTTTGGGGGAAAACAGTAGGGGAATTCATGTGGAAAGATATACACAAATAAAGTCATCGACCACAGCTTGAAGCAATATATTATGATAGGTAAGCAGAGAAACACTTCAAAAGTGCTAGAGACGTTAAGAAAAAGAGACTGGTAAATCCAGTAACATAAAATATCATCTCTCTGCACAAAATGGTAGTATATAAAAAAAATAGCCTCAAAATAAGGAAACACTGTTCTAACAATATCTAATGAGAAAAACAAATGGATACTGTCTTCTGGCTACAATAGGATCACTTGTATTAGACCAAATAGGCCACTGAAAACAACTATAAACGCTGGCAGTTTGAGGGCAACAGAAAACAAACGAGGCTGATGGGACATAAAAGGCCAACATTTAGAGGAAAGGAAAGTGTGATTAAGTGAGCCCCAAATTCTCTGCTAACTTTTCTCCCCCAACGTGATTTCTTTGGCGATTCCTAATTTTGAGTGTTTCACATTCCAAGGATAAAGGACCTACTGAAAGCCTAAGAACTTAAATTCAGGTTTTCCCATGGAGGACCTTGGTAAACACTATATTTTTAATGGGGACTCCCTAAGGGCTGTACTTTAAGAGTTAAGGAAAGTCACAAATACACCAGCCATCCAGTGCCACCCAAAGCCAGCCTCAGTTCATCTCAATCCCTTATTGATACTAGGTGACACATTCCTACATTGATTCCTCCTTATAAGAAATCTCAGGGGGCACCTGGGTAGCTCAGTCGGTTAAGCGTCCGACATCTGCTCAGGTCATGATCGAGATCTCATGATCTCATAGGTTAGAGCCCCATGTTAGGCTCTGTGCTGACAGCTCAGAGCCTGAGCCCTGCTTCAGATTTGATGTCTCCCTCTCTTTCTGCCCCTCCCATGCTCACACTGTCTCTCTCAGAAATAAATAAAACGTTTAAAAAAAAAAGAAAGAAAGAAATCTCCGTCCCATCTGGAGAAGGTGAACATCATTTGAAGGCCCTGAAAGTTTTCTTACATAATGCCTGCTATGAAACTTATTTTAAAAATCACCAGTTAATTTAACAACAGCAAAAATAGAGACCCCTGGCTGGCAAAGTTGGTTAAGCGACCAGCTTTGGCTCAGGTCATGATCTCATGGTTCGTGAGTTTGAGTCCTGCGTCGGGCTCTGTGCTGACATCTCGGAGCCTGGATCCTGCTTCAGATTCTGTGTCTCCCTCTTTCTCTGACCCTCCCCTGCTCTCACTCTCTCTCTTTCTCTCAAAAAATAAACATTAAGAACTTTTTTTTTTAAAAAAGAACAAAAGTAAAGACTAAAAACTACTTTCCAAAGAACGAAATGTAAGCAAGAAGACAGAAGAGAATAGGGTAACATCTTTCAACAAAAGGAAAGACAGTTTGTCCACATAAAGTTCTACTATATTGAAAAAATTCTTCAAGAAAAAGGTGAAATACAAATGCTTAGAGACACTGAGGTATTCATCACCAGCAAAAGTACACTAAAAAATTAATAAAGGGAGTCCTTCAGATAGAAGGAGCATGATGTCAGAGAGACACTTGTCAAGGATAGAAGGAATAAAATGTGCCAGTGGGTGATAAATCTACAGGATTGTTGACTACATAAAAAAATGTTTATGAGTAAAATTAGCTATGATTATTATATATTTTTTGTAATATTTTTGTTAGTACTTGGCATCAAAGTAATGCCACTCTCACTATTTGAAAATGCATGTAGGACCACATGAGTGGCTCAGTTGGTTAGGTCTCTGACTCTTGATCTGGGCTCAGGCATGATCTCATGGTTAGTGAGCTAAAGCCCTGAGTCAGGCTCTGCACTGAGAGCACAGAGCCCGCTTAGGATTCTCTCTCTCTGCCCCTCCCCTGCTCACACTTGCTCTCTCTCTTTCTCTCTCTCAAAATAAATAAATAAACATTCAAAACATTTTTAAAAATCCATATAAAGTAAATCTTTGAGATAATATATTTCAAGGAATTTAGCAATCTTACAAAGCATAGGTTCTCAAAAATGGGGTAGTGCAGTGCAGATTTGAAACTCTTTGCATTTGAATCTGAGCTGTGCAATTTACTACCTGTATAACTTCAAAACAGTTGCTAAATCTCTGAGTCTAAGTTTCTGTGTGTAGAAAATGAGGATAAGTACAATGTTCTCCTTACATTTTTCCGCGAAGCTGAAATAATTAAATCAAATATTTCTGTAAAGTGATTAACTCAATGACTTGCATATGTTTGGTGGTCAATAATTGTGAATTAATTTTTCCATTCCTGTTTCATTTATTCCTTTGTATTCTCTTTTTTTCTCTCCCTGAATGTCTCCAGTGGGTTTCTCTGGATGCTTATGCTGAGTTGGAGTTTGGAATGAAAGGTCTTTATTAAAGACCATCAGAAGGAAAGGGCCTGGGAAGAGGATGGAGCAGAGGAAGAAGCTGAACTGAGATACAGGCCCAACCCCTGTAGATCTACTCCTGTAGATCTCTGTTTTTGTTTCTCTATATAGATATAAATATGTCTCTCTCTATCCTCCATATGTATATGTATATCTATATCTTTATGTCATCTATCTATCTATCTATCTATCTATTTTTCAACATCATCTGACTTAACTCACATTGAACCTAAGGGGTTGAGCCTTTATACTTCTATCTGGATCAGTAACTGAACACAGGCTGTCTTACAAAGCGTGGGACCTTGGATGAACTTGCTGTCTATAATGGAGGCAATCCTGAAAGCTTATACAGCTGGAGAAACAAGTTTTCCTTAAACAGATTCAAATGGCTCATCTCCAGGTCCACCACACTATCACTCTCATGTCTCTTCCTCTATTATCTTTTTTTCCTCCTTGATTTTCCTATTTACTTCCTCTCATCTCCTTAATGTACAAAGAGAAGGAGTCAATTCTTGATATAATCCTGCATGAGAGCTATGTGAGACAATCTTTTCATCGTAGATTTCTGCTTGAACTGGATTCAAACTTTGCTCATCTATGAACAAATGGAGTGACAAAAAAGTAGGATTGTTCACCCCAAAGAGTAAAATTATCTTGTTCTTAGAATATGCCTTCTCACCTTTCCTAGGCTTTGTGGCTCTAATCTTTAGCATTAATTGTTGATTTTAAAGATAGAAACCAAAATACTGCTACCTTTGTATCTTAATTTAGTTAAATATTAATAATCTTTTATGATGACTAATAAATACATATGCCAATAAAAAGTATATTGTTTAGGGGCGCCTGGGTGGCTTAGTCGGTTACGCGTCCGACTTTCGCTTAGGTCATGATCTCACGGTTCGTGGGTTTGAGCCCTGTGTCGGGCTCTGTGCTGACTGCCAGCTCAGAGCCTGGAGCCTGTTTCAGTCTGTGACTCCCTCTCTCTCTGACCCTCCCCTGCTCACACTGTCTCTCTCTCTCTCTCCTAGAAATAAATAAAACATTAAAAAAAAAAGTATATTGCTTATTTTTTAAATTTGTTTCTGCTGACTCCATGACTAATTTAGGCAGCAGATAATGAAGACTTTGAGATTTTTTTAAATGTTTATTTACCTTTGAGAGAAAGAGTCAGAGTGGGAGCGGGGGAGGAGAAGTCAATGAGCAGATTAGATTTTAGCATCAAAAAATTATTGACTCCAAACCAACAAGCTTGTGCTGGAAGAGTGTGCACACACCTGTCTCTTGGCTGATTGTCATGACTCTTGTTTGAGAGCTAAGATTAAGCATGTGCAGAATATTGTATACCATGGCATCATACTCATCTAGCCTACATTGTCAATCTGATGCATCTTCTCTACAATAATGGAGGGATTCTTGATCCTGTTCATTTCTGCAACTTGTTGAGAATTGTGTGTGTTTCTGTGTGTTTTTTTTAATGCTTTGCTATTTCCATATAAGAAAACTGGGGAAATACTCTTGAGTCATCATTTCCTTTGATGTGGAGAAACTTCACTAAGCAATATTTGGACTGTATATGACCAGACCCTTAAAAAGGAAATTTGTGGCTTCTGATTGATTACCATAGTAATAAGATGAGGTCTCTTTATAGAACATATATAATTAAATACACTGGTAGAAATTTGTTTTACTTGTGAAAAACTTTCAGCAATATAGATTTCTCTAATCTAGAGAATATATCATTTCTCCAAGACCTTAAGGTTTTAAAGTTTGTTTACTTATGTGTTACACGTTTATTTATCTATTTAGAGAGAGAGAGAGAGAGAGAGCGCGCAGGATGGGGAAGCAGAGAGGGAGGGAGAGAGAAATCCCAAGCAGGTTCCCCACTGTCAACACAGAGCCTGACACAAAGCTCTATTTCATGAACTGTGAGACCACATCCTGAGCCAATACCAAAAGTCAGATTCTCAACAGACTGAACGACCCAAGTGCCCCTCAATGACCCTGAAGTTTTAAATCTCAAGGACTTCAGGGGCACCGGGGTAGTTCAGTCAGTTAAGTATCTGACTTCATTTAAGGTCATGATCTCCTGGTTCATGGGTTTGAGCCCTGCATCCACTCTGTGCTGACAGCTCAGAGCCTGGAGCCTGCTTCAGATTCTGTCTCTCTTTCTCTGTCCCTCCCCCACTCACACTCTGTCTCTTTCTCTCAAAGATAAGTAAACATTAAAAAAAAAAATCTCAAGGACTTCATATCTGCTGCCTAAATAGGTCATGGAGTCAGCAAAAACAAATTAAAAAAGTAAACATATACTTTCTATTGGCATATGTATTTATTTGTCATCATAAAAGAGAAAAGAGCAACTCTTTTTTTTTAATTTAGGGATAGTTGCATACAGCAGTTTTCTTTGTGTTCAGAAAAGAGAATAATAAAATCATTGATCATTCAATGTTTTCTGAAAGCATCTGAAAACTACTATGATCCAGGTGCAATTCTCAGGGCTGGGGATACACTGATGAACAGACAGATAAAACCCTTGCTTTCATGAATATCCCACTCTAGTGGAAGAAACAAAGAAATGAAGAAGCGAACACAGGAACAAAATATCCAATAAACAAATTAATGTACCATATAATTCAGGCAATGCTTCTAATCAAAGATATGCCAAAATCACATCATCTAAGACAAAAGCTTAGTGACTGTGTCTTTTAAGAATTTAACTAATATTAATATATTCACCATGAAATATTTTAAATGATGCAAGAAATTCTATGTATGTGAGCACTGAAAACAAAACAAGGTAGACGCCAACAAAGGAAAAACTGATAATTTCATGGGTAATTATTTTCTTTAAATCTGTAACACGACTTCTGAAAATAATTTCAACCTTTTAAATTACGGAAGACAGAAGTGTTCTCAGTAGAAACATATTTGAGTACAACAGTCGCCAAAATGATTATATAAGTCATTGTATCTCACACTCAAATTGCAATTTTGAGGAATGATTAGACTGCAGAAGTGAGTTTCATTTAACTGGAGCCACGCTGGCTCATTTGCCCAGAAAGAGCCATGTTATGCGATGGCATGCCAAGGGAATTAATAACTGATGGATGATCAGACCTGCTCAAAGTGGTGGTAATCATTTGCTACTTAAACCACCACATTTTGGCAAATAAAAAGCCTTTACTGTTGCCAAATCTGTAATTACCTTACTTAACAGTGATGACATGTGTGCCTGTTCTGCAAGATCCCATACAGATGCTTCTGTTGTTGGCTAAAAACTACCCAGCACTTGAGATAATAACATCATTTCTGCATCTGTCTCTCTGCAGGATGGGGTTTTTCATTCCTTTTTCCCCATTTCATCTTGTTTTGTTTTTTGGAAGTTAAAAGAAAGATTTAAACCTTACCTTTTCTTGAAAGGCTTTGTTTGATCAACCTCTCAATCTCTTAAACGTAATTTTTCAAAACTGCTCGTTTCTCTACATGATTATCCTAGATAATGACAGTGAAGTGACAGTCTATTGATATATGGATATTAGTGTGCATTTATATGCATATTCTTGTGACCAAGTGTTTTGCAGATAGAGACGAGGGCTAGATTTTCCCCAGTGACTTCATCATTTTCTAGTAGTAAGACTCAATCAGGCTGCTAGTGTACAGCAAGCAACCAACAGTGGTGCCCTAAGGTGCTGAGTGGAGAGTACCTCCCATCAGATCTGAATGTCTAAGTCACAGCTAGAGAAGAATTTAGGCCATTGAGAGAATAAATCCAAATATGTGAAATCTCAAGCAGAAGGTTTCCACTGAAGAAGGGAAAATGTCAGGCAAATTTACCTAGAAATCATAAAAAAATATTTTCTATTTTCCATCTGATGAAGGGATTCATTACCTCTCCCCCCAAAAGTTTTTAAATTATTTTCTTGGAATAGAATAAAAATACTTTCTTGGAGGAGTGGGACTGGGTGGCTCAATTGGTTAAGCCTCTGACTTTGGCTCAGGTTATGGTCTCAAAGTTCATGAGTTTAAGCCCCACATGGAGCTCTCTACTGTCAGTACAGAGCCCACTTAAGATCCTCTGTCCTTCTCTCTCCCTCCCTCCCTGCTCACACACACTGTCTCTCTATCAAAAATAAATGTTAAAAAATATACTTTTTGGATCTTAATATAGTCACTGCAATTTTTATTGGCTAGTGTTTGTACAATGTGTATATACATATACATTGTATATTATATACTATTAATATATTATAAATTATATAGTTTATATATACATATTTCCAATGCTTTTATTTTTTGATACTTTTAGTTTAAATCAATCTGTGTTCTTATATCTATTTTTAAAATGTACTTTAAGTACCTTTTGTAGAGTTGGGTTTTGAAAGACAATCTTTGTCTTTTAAAAGGGATGTTTAGGCCATTTATATTTAATTCAACAATCAGTATGATGTGATTTAAATCTAACATCTGCTATTTTAAAAATTTGTTCTGTTTGTTTCTTGCCTAGTTTTCTACTGTCATATTTACAAATAATTATTATTTAATGATTCTTTTTGTGTCTATTATTGGATAAATAAAAATACCTCGTATATCTGTGTGCTTGCTCAATGATTTCAACATGCATTTTTAACTCTTCACAGTCCATCTTCAAACAATATTATACCACTTCTTATATAGTACAAGTACAAAAAACCAATACTAATACTTCCCACTCTTGTTCTTTGTGCTAGTATTGTCATGCACTTTAAATCTATGTTATATAATCCTTAATACATTTGTTTTCACTTTAAGTAGTCATTTATCTTTTAAAAACAATAAACTCTGAGAATTATATATATTTTATATTTATTCAAATATTTACCATGTTTTTGAATTCTTTATTCCTTTTTCTTAGATCCAAATTTTCATCTGGATCATTTTCCTTCTCTTGGAGATTCTTTTTTTTAACATTTATTGTACTATAGGTCTGCTACAGATTAATTTTCTTAGCTTTTACGTCTATTAATTGATTTCATCTTTATTTTTGAAGGTTATTTTCTCTAGGTAGACTTCTGAGAAAACAGTGTTTTTGGTTTTGGTTTTAAGTTAGCTCAACTTGATGTTTCTTATATTTAACTGTTTCTCCATTCTGGAACACCGAAACTCCCATTCTTCTATGAGTTCCAGAAATTTCTCAGCCTAGAGATTTCTGGTGATTCCCCCTGCCACCCATGGGTAGTTTCTTTTATCAGTCAAAGACATGAGAGCATCCCTGTGGGAGGGATCTCCGGAACTCTCTGTGTGCAATATTCTAGCCACCTTGGCTTCCCCAAATAGTGCTCTGTTTTTCCTCAATCCAGCAACTTTCAGTTCCCCCTCCCTGCACTACAACCTGTAACCTATACCAAGGCAATAAACTCGGTAAATCATAGGTCTCACCGTTTTTTTATGTACTTGTCTCAGGATGACCATCCTGCACCACCTGCTGTCCAATATTGGAAAATAGAAAATAGTCATTTTACATTTCTTGATTTTCTATTTGTTTTAACCAAGAGGAAAAACTTGTTATGTTTATTTAGCATGGTTGGAAATGTAGGTCTCAAAATCATTTCAACTGTTCTCAATGAGAAATTATCAACAATAATTATTATTATTTTTATACTTGCAAGTGCTCCTAAAAGGGATTTTACTTAAAAGTCTGAAGGAATGAAAGAATACATGCTATTTTAAAATAATTAGCTTTTGTACTGTTGTTTTTTTAAGATTTTTATTTTTAAGTGATTTCTACACCCAAACTCAGTCTCAAGATCTAGAGTAGAATGCCCTACTGATGGAGCCAGCCATGCACACCTACCTTTTGTACTATTGATTGTTTTTAGTGGGTAGTATTTCAAAGTGACACATGAAATAATTTAAAGCATTGATAATGCAACTTCTTACTTGACACATCTCCAAAGGCAAGGGAATTGAAAGCAAAAATGAACTATTGGGAGCTCGTCAAGATAAAAAGCTTCCTACAGCAAAGTGAATAATCAGCAAAACTAAAGGGCAACCAATGGGAATGGAAGAAGATATTTGCAAATGACATATTGGATAAAGGGTTAATATCTAATATCTATAAAGAACTTACCAAACTCAACAACCTAAAAACAAATGAAACAGTGAAAACCAAAAAGCAATAAAAATGGGCAGAGGACATGAACAGACACTTTTCCAAAGAAGACATCCAGATGGCTAACAAACACGTGAAAAGATGCTCAATATCACTCCTCATCAGGGAAATAAAAATCCAAACCACAATGAGATACAACCTCACACCAGTTAATGTCAGTTGTTGCTAAAATTAACAACTCAGGAAACAACAAATGTTGGCAAGAATGTGGAGTAAAGCGAACCCTTTTGCACTGTTGGTGGGAATGGAAACTGGCGCAACCCCTCTGGAAAACAGTGTGGAGATTCCTCAAAAAATTAGCAATAGAACTCCCCTATGACCCAGCAATGGTACTGCTAGGAATTTGCCCAAAGGATACAGAAATGCTGATTTGAAGGGGCACACCCCCCACCCCCGCAATGTTTATAGCAGCACTTAACAATAGCCAAATTATGGAACGAGTCCAAATGTCCATCTACTGATGAATGAATTTAGAAGATGGGGAATATACAGCGGAATATTACTTGGGAACGAAAACATGACATCTTGACATTTGCAGCAATGTAGAGGGTATTATGCTTGTAAAATAAGTCAGTCAGAGAAAGACAGAAAAAGAAATCATATGATTTCACTTATATGTGGAATTTGAGAAACTCAACAAATGAACATAGGGGAGGGAAGGAAAACAGAGAGGGAGACAAACCATAAGAGACTCTTAAATGCAGAGAACAAATTGAGGGTTACTGGAGGGTGGGTTAAATGAGTGATGGGCATTAAAGAGCGCACACTTGTTGGGGTGAACACTGGGTGTCATATGTAAAGGGTGAATCACTGGGTTCTACTCTTGAAGCCAAGGCTACACTGTATGTTAACTAACTTGAAAATAAATAAAAATAATACACAATTCAACACTACTTATGGAAATCAAACCTGAATTCTTTTCTAATTGTTTTATAAATGAAAGGAAATCTTATCTTTCCAATCAAGTGTAAGCTCCTTAAGGGCTGGTTCTGAATGACATTTGAAAAGTTTTCTTTTCATCCTATGCTGTGTTTAGCAGATTGACTAGTTAATCACCATTTCTATGAAAGGCCAATAACAGAAATTGTTCACTCTGACCTACCTCGCCACATTACTTTTAATTGTATTTTGATTGTTTGTTTTCAGATATTACTAGGTTAAAACTTGGTTCAACTTTAAAGATGACATTTTGCTGGGATTTTCAGAATTCAGACAAGAGCAGAAATAATGCATTGTAGCCTTCTATCCCCAGAACTGTAAGGCATACTTTCTTTTGATTTTTTTAAGACAATATTGACATACTCTCTGAGACACAAAGGAAATCCTAAAGAACTTTTATGACACCCTCGTCTTTGATAACCTCCTTTCGAGTCCACAATGAAGTAAATAAAGATAAAATATCCCAGATGTAGCTGATAGAACACCAGAGATATCTGTAAAGCTCTTAAGGCATGTGAATGACCCAATGGTAAATCCCTTTAAGTTTTCCCCTAGATTTTTCCTTCTTCCTTGTATACATTCCTATGATCTTATTAGATCTAATTCATGGACATAAGATGCCCCATGTGCTGGTTATATCACTGATTATATCTCTGAAGCAAAGAATTGAACTATTTAGAGAATTCCCCTGGTTTACTTGTATGTTTGCTGTGTTTTGTTTTGTTTTCTTTTGTTTTGCTCTGTCTCATAACCTCAAGGCCTAAGCCTCATGGCTTTCTCTATAGTTAAATGTCTTCCTTTACATTCCCCTGTGCAGCTGCTTTCGAACCCAACTTAGAATTCAGGACAATGACTGACAAAGGAGTATTCCTCATACTAGGAAATTCAGTGGAGAACCGAGGCAAAGAATAGTATTTCTGAAATATCCCTGTAGACTGTCGGCAATGATTCATTTCATGAGCGAAGGAGCAGTTTAATTGTACCCCTTTTCTGGTCTATGTAGACTCCCAGCCGAGTCATGTCATCTGTGTCTCGCTTCCAGTTTTTATGTAGTTTTGAAGGAATCATAAAAAACTCCCCACCCTCTTCTTTTTGCCAAAGAGCTCTCAGAGCCAAAGAGCAAAGAAATCTCCCCCGATGTTTTCACTGGCATGCACACACCTGCTAAACTTTGACTTACAATGCATTTACGCAGATCTGTGAAAAAGGTGAGTCACCTATATCTTCAACTGTCAAAAGGCAGTTCGTTATGTCTCCAGCCTGTTTCCCTACCTGACTTCTTCTGTAATGGAAAAAGAACATGTTTGAAATGGCTCTGCTGGAAGCTTTATCTCTCTCAAAGTGTTCATCTTTTTTCTTAGGGGCAGCACCTGCTAGTGTTTGTTATTGTTTGTGTTGCCTGAGATTTTATCAAGGGGTGTAAGGTGGAAATTTCTGCAAGGCAGAATGCATCAAAGTTTCGCATTTCAGATTGCTGGTGCCTCAGTGTTAAGAGGTTAGCTATTGGCAAAAGCCACTGATAAGGAAGATGATATTTCATTACAGATTTGTAGATTTATAGTAGAATATAGCTGGCTAAAAATATTTATGAAGCAGTAATTGCATAATGTTAGACTTTTTAAGTGTAACAGTAATAAAAAATGTACTTAACATGGTCTCAAAGAATAAAGGTAACCTTAGGAGGCTTTCTTTGCAGAAAATACTTTGGGGTGACAGTTTTGGTTATTGCTTTGGCTCTTTATTTTTTATTATTATTTCTTTAATGTTTATTTATTTATTTTGAAAGAGAGAGAAGAGAGAATGAGTGGGGTAGAGGCAGAGAGAGAGGGAGAGAGAGAGAATCTCAAGCAGGCTCTCTGAACCATCAGCCCAAATCCTATTCAGGGCTTAAACTCACAAATGGTGAAATCATGACCTGAGCCAAAATCAAGAGTCAAGTGCTCAACTGACTGAGCCACCCAGGCACCTCACCTTTGGCTTTTTAGATCCTATCCAAAACATTGTGCCTCTGTAATGCACTGTAGTATTGTTTGATTCTGATTTTGCTAGATTTGGTGACAATGTTAATAATTGAATAGAGTCTGAGGACAGACTTAATTTTGACTTAGTACTCTGTACTCTATAAGTAATTTAATAAGCAGTGTTGATAAATAAAACAAAGAAGTAAATATAAATAAATAGAAATGTAAAATTAAATGTTACTATTCCATTTAGATGAATTTAAATACCTACTATTTTCCAGGCACTAGTATAGACTCTGAAGATACAGAGTGGGATAAGCAATATTTCCTGCTCTCATTCTAAGGAAGGTAATATCTTAGTTAAAGGAGTGAAGCACTACAAACAAAAACAAAAATAAAATAAAAAAATGTTCCATACACATATACATGGTGGCAGCTGGTGAGATGAGCGATAGGGTGAGATAAAGCAGGAGGCAGGAATGTAGAATAAAAGGGGTGCCAGGCAAGGCTATTCAGGCCGATTGGGGAGGGCTAGCCCAGGAAAGGATTTCAGTAGTGATGCAGTGAAGGGGACCCAGTGAAGGGAGTGAGGAAGCAATCTTAATATTCAGGGAAAGAACTTCTTACACAGAGGTATCAGCAAGTGCAGATGTGCTTGGGGATGAGGTGAGGAACCACCAGAGGGTGGTTAGTCTGGAGCACCATGAGCCGTGAGTTCTGGTGTTAGACAAAAGGAGCCAGGGCCACTCATGAGGGGCCTGTGGTCCACAGACAGGACTTTTGGATTTATTGTTAGGGGACAGTGGAGAACAGGACAGGAAGGAGAACTTTCTGGTTTTATATTATTTTATTATACTTTATTTAATTAATTTATTTATTTTAATGTTTATTTTTGAGAGAAAGAGAGAGACAGAGCGAAAGTGGGGGAGGGGCAGAGAGAGGAAGAAAGAGGGAGAGAGAGAGAGAGAGAGAGAGAATCCGAAACAGGCTCCAGGCTCTCTGAGCTGTGGGCACAGAGTCTGATGCGGGGCTCGAACTTGGGAACATCGAGATCATGACCTGAGCTGAAGTTGGATGTTTAACCAACTGAGCCACCCAGGTGTCCCAACTTATTTGGTTTTAAAAGAATATAAAAAAAGAAAAAGCTTGTGAGGAAATAGCCCAGGAGACAGGAGTAAAAACAGGAAAACCTATATGAAGCTGTGCTCTTACAACCCAGACATGGATGATCTTGGAACCATTTACTAGGAAGAGCCCAGTCACTACAGTGCACACGTTACTAAGACTCAGAGTCTGGGCTCACCTCCTACAGTAAAACGTATTAATTTGCCAGAACAGAAAAGATGACTTCTTTGTTAAGTCTTAATGTGTGTTTGAATTCACACATTAAACTAGCTGCTGTGTCTGAGCAAAATGCTCAACTAATAGATAAAATAAATGCTTTCTAATTCACACACGCATTAGTAATTCTTCAGTTAAACAGATATTTTTATTCAGTGGAATAAAAAAGGAACATAAATAGTCTCATGTTAGTTTAAGTCAGGTGTTCCCACCAAATGAGTAACAATATTACTGTGGATTTCCCGAAATTTGGGGACTTTAAGATTTCAACTCTGTCACTCTGGACCTGTATAATAGCTATTAGATCTATTTATTAGAGTCGCGTCAATATTGTTCAATTTCCCTAACACTCTACAAAGATACGGTAGCCTTTCATCAGAAAGGATTGTCTGAATATTAATGTTTCAACTGACCAAAAGAAGAATAAAAATTGAGAAAATAGAATAAATGAATATCTAGAAAAAGGACCTCTCTGATCCTCCCTTCCTCACGTGGACCCTGAAGGATAGCACACCATGCCGCTTCGGTACATTTTGAGATGTGGCATCCGAAACAGCAAACGTAGGGAGAGGATTTCTTTGAGCTCCCGTTATCTGCCTAAAGACAGATCATCCAAAGAAACTCAATTTTGTCCTATGTCCCCTTCCTGGGAGTTTCATCAACCAGGGAAGATTGACTCTGGTCACAGGAGGAGACCGGAAATCCACACCCCACCCAGACAAATTTGTCAAAAACGATCATACTTCTGACCTATTCTAAGAGCCGACTCATCTTTCCTCAAACTCATTCGCTTTCCCCTAAGGGGCCTGCATCTTGCCTCTCCTTTCCCTAGAAAGATTGTCTTTAATCCTGAATTCTAAAGCCACCTTTCTGAGTAAGTCATTTCTCCCTGAACATCGCCCATGTGTAAGTGAGGTAGGTATACATATTATACAGTTAATCTGTCTTTTATTATAGGGATCTCAGTTAAGAACTCAGGAGGGGAGAGGAAAAATGATCTTTTCTCTGCTCCAACTTCCAAACTTAAGAATTCAATTAGGTCACAGTTGCCAGCATATTCTGAAGTCCAGAGATGAAGTTCAGCTTTTTAAACTTTTCCTTCCCTTAGTCTCCAATTCACAATAAATCCCGCATTTGTTAACGAATTCATGAGGGATTTCAGAAAGTAGGTGAAACCATGGGTTTAAGTCATTGTAGGAGAGGGGTTCCTGGGTGGCTCAGTCGGTTAAATGTCTGACTTCAGCTCAGGTCATGATATCCCAATCCTGTCGGTTTGAGCCCCGCATTGGGCTCAGTGCTGACAGCTCAGAGCCTGGAGCCTGCTCCAGATTCTGCGTCTCTCTCTCTCTCTCTCTCTCTTTCTGCCCCTCCCTCGCTTGTGCTCTCTCTCCATCTCTCAAAAATGAATACACGTTAAAAAAATTAAAAAGAAAAGTCATGTGGGAGAAAAACCTGGCAATATAAAGACTTTCTGGAACCCCCTTAAGTTTACATTTGGTAGGTTCTTCTTTAATGTGAAGGATGAGACACGGCAGGTGACAACCTGGTTTTATCTCTGAGAGCTGTATCCTGCACAGGGCTGCTGGAGGGAAGTCAGGTTGGCTGATGCCCCCCTCCTCCCACCTTTACAGCTCTGGCGTGGGGTGAGAAAATGCCACTCTTTCTCCCAAGTGCACATTTGTATCATGGCTCCTAATGGCTAGAAGCCCCCGAATTAGGAGGTAAGGATGGGCAGCTTGTTTATATAAATCGATGCCTACTTACCAGGCACAAAATTGAACGAAACCAATAAAAGGAAGCCAACCAAGCCAAATGAAATCTATCCTATGAACACATAAAACATAAATATAGGTTGTGGTTGGACTTTTAAACTGCCATTCAGGCATGTAGGTACCCTATAGTCAGAGCAGCTTAAAATCCTATTTTTATTCCCTCTGAAATTTGACCCAGTGACTTGCTAGTTCAAAGTCAATCATCTACATGACCATTGCTCACTCACAATATATTAGTCCTGTTTATCTTATCTTACACAGGACTCAAACTTTCCCGATGGAAAAGCCCTTATATAAACTTAATGATATGGTTATTTTAAAATATCATCTGCAAAAATGCACCTTTTCAAAATAATTCCATGAGCGCTCTTGTTTCTTCCAGAATAAAATATGATTAATGTTTACGGTTTCTGTATCTATCTATGGGTTTTTATGTTTAGACTGCTGATCTATTCATAATTTTTTCTGACTTGTTAGAACTTGGAACTTCTCCAAATGTCATCATTTTGCCTTGTTTTGTTTAAATGCTTTTAGTTACGAGAACTTTAATAAGGTATCTGAAGTCTTTCAAGTTGGTTTTTTCATCTATATAAAAAATGGCATTGGTGTGGAAAATAACTTATTGCCAACACGTCATCATCCAGAATAGAAACATTTGTTTTCCAATTCTGTATTGCACTGCCTTCTCTCTGTTGACTGTAGACAAAAGCTGTAGTAAGGCTATGTTAATTTTCCAGAATCACCATGGTGAATTTCTGCTAGAAACACCTTCCCCTAAGAAGTAGAAAGATCACATCATTTTAGCAGGAAGTAGCAAATAGTAAAATATATGTGTCTTTCACTCATGTACAAAAAAGGATATGCTAGGTGAAATTGCAAAATTATATGCCATGTTATTTTACATGTAAATAGAGCAAAGGGAAAAGGAAAGAGATAAGAAAAGGAAATCATTACTCCAGGTAAAATGCTATTTTCATCTCCGTTCTCTAGACCTCTGTGAGGTAAAGAGTTTGAGCTTATGGACTTGTGTCTTTTTGCAACATTTAGTCAGATCCATCCAAAGAATTTATGCAGCCCCAAACCCTACATTGGATGAATCATAGCAGTTAGAGTGGAGGCATTCTATTCTGCAGGTGCAAATATAACCATAACATATCATTAATGAGAAAATAGTTTTCTATAAACCGTATTGATGTAAGTTTACTCTATGTTGCTTGAAACGTGATAGCTTTGTGGGTATCTCATGGGTATAATCTCCTTATATGACTTAAAGCACTTTGCCTTTTGCAATACAATTAACAGGGTACTTATGCAGATTTTGACAAAAATGAGACCTATGACACACATTTCAAGCAATTTTTCTAAGTTTGAAACTAATTTCCCATGGTTATAGTCTCTGTCTAGATTAATTTGCTAGAGCTGTTGTGACAATTACCACAGTAATTTCTTACAGAAACAGAGAGAGAGGGGTGGCAGGCACAGGGGGGAGTGTGAGACAGGAAATAAACACCTGATTATGCTCTTTGAGCCTGGGTCCTGGAGGACCTAAAGGAAAGGATATGCTGCATCTGAAGTTATTAGTTAGTGAACCAATGCATTCCTTCTTTTTTTTTCTTTAAGGTAGAATTTGCATTAGTTTTCTTCCATTTGCAAAAGAAAAAGAACTATCACCCTACTGAGAAAAATTCTACTCTAGGTAAAGGAAGTCAATTTCAGCCATTTTCTCTAAGGTCTGACACATGCCTTATGGATGTGTTCAGTGTTTCTAACCTCTGAATGCCAGTCCTTGAATAAAGAGTTCTAAAGGGCAAGAAAGGGTGAAAACTGACTGATTACATGTAGAATGGGGCCTCTGAGATGATCGCCTAGCACAGATGCAGTAGGACCTTCTTTAAATATATAGTTAGAGTGCTTACCATTTGCCAACTGCCAACTTGCCTGAGGATTATTATTTTAGGTCTGTTTTGATTAGGGTTATTGTGGATAACTTAACTTTAACCAACACTCAATACTCTCTTAGGATAGAAAACAAAGAACACGTGGGGCACCTGGGTAGCTCAGTTGGTTAACCATTCAACTCTTGATTTTGTCTGAGGTCATGTTCTCATGGTGGTGAGATTGAGCCCAGTTAGGGCTTTCTGCTGAGCTTGCTTAAGATTCGCTCTTTCCCTTTACCCCTCCCCCATCTCTTTCTCAAAAAAACAAAAGAGGAAAAAAGAAGCAGAAGCAGAAGCAGAAGAGGAGGAGGAGGAGGAGGAGGAGGAGGAGGAGGAAGAAGAAGAAGAAGAAGAAGAAGAAGAAGAAGAAGAAGAAGAAGAAGAAGAAGAAGAAGAAGAAGAAGAAAGAGCAGACTAACCTCTCTAACATATGTTGCAATTTCGAAGTATATTTAAGGAGATGGCAGCCCTTTGGCATATGTGCCCTCACTGATATGTTATATATGTATTTGGAGGGACCTAACAGAAATACGTGTCTGGGAAGCTCAGATTCAAATCTGCTATATTATCCCCACCTTCCAGGTGCACCAATCAAAATTCCAGAATTAGGAAATATTATACACATGGAATAAAATTACTGTATGTTTTCTATAGGTTCCTATAAGTCCACATTTCTTGGCTTATTCTTATGGTATAAGTCAAGTATGGCAAAGCCAAGATACGTAACTGTTTGGCAGAAGATAGGGGCTACCCTTCAAGGCCAGGCTTTATTTTGGGTAGTGGAAAGACTCAACATCCATCTCACAGTCTGGAGGGAATCACATGTAAAGTACAAGATCCTATGACCAACATTTTCCATAGTGAGGCAATCTGCTAATAGTTAAGTTGTGATTAGTCAAACAGCATTTTCTTCTCTGGCTAAGGAAACCACATACAAGGTTTCATTTATGTGAAATGAGTTGGGTGGTTCTTGATATACTTCCTTTAGTTATAGATTCAAAATTCCTTCCTTCAGGATTTATTATGTTGATCACAGCGTATCTGGTTCTTTGTCCATGGCTCCTCTATGATCTACACATTCTAACTCTAGTTCTACGGAAGTTCACTTAGAAGCTTCTTTGAGTGGCCTGAGGAATCCTAACAGAAGTGTACAAAACATAAACGGCTGAACTTAAATTCATATTAATGTATCTTTAAAAGGTCATTTTGTTTTGGTTATGGTAAATCATAGTCAGTATTGTTTTTTAAAAATAGTCATAAGATATTTTGGCCATAAGAATTATGTTAGTTATGGTACCCCACAGCAGAAAAAAAATGTGTGTGTGTGTGTGTGTACATGCACTCTGTATCTTTGGAGAAAGATATACTTATGTTATAGAGTAACATATTATGTGTCAGTTCAATAGTTCAGCTAGTATATAATTATCTCAGTCCTGAACACAAGTAGTGGCCACATCAGTAGATGACTTCCCAAATCACACTGAGGTATAATTACCCTGAACATGTGAGGTGACACAAGGTGACAGAGTGTGACATTCAAGGAATGTCTATAGATATAATTACCAGCATTCATAGGGGAAAAAAAAGGAAAATGAAATTTCTCCCTTTGTATTTTTGAGCATTAAGGGCAACATCTTTGTTTTCCCCTTGACCAATGTCCCATATGCTTTGCAGGGGACTACTCAACGAAGAAAATAACCCAAGGTCAGATGAAAAAAAAAGTTATGAAGATAAAGAATGTCCAGAGTGCCAAAATGATGTATTTATTGACAAAGAAAGTAGTCATCTCTTAAACAGAAGATTATTATCAGATAAAAGACTGTCTGGAATTGAAAGATTGTGGACTGAAAGTCTGGCTGATTTCTTTCTATAGGTGAAAGAAGCAATATTTCTGTGTCATGTGGCTTAAAATGTAACCTTCATAAAATCTGAACAATGACACATTTTACTGTAAATGCTGTACCCATTTCACAAGTTTTCTTAGAGATTATAAACAACTATGAGACCCAAGTTTTCCAATTTTAAAGATAAGCTAAATTCCAGCACATTTGTTTAATAAAAGATCATATCATCAACAGAATAATTTTTATACCTTCAAATTGCTCCCTAAGGAAAGCACTTAACCCTAAGAACTATTTTGTGTGATGACAAGCAGTTGTGCTTACTTTGATAGTGTCCAATACTTTGCTTCGCCTAATTTGAGTCTATCTACGAAATGGTTTAATTAATTTTGCATTGTGCTTACTAACTAGTTTTAATTAGCAGTTAAATCAGTTCAGTTAACGAAAAAATGTAGGTATTTACATGAATGCAAATCACAATGAGTTCTCAGGGCTCAAATCACAAACTGGTTCCATGTCATTGATGTTGGATTTCTTTAGGCTTCACTTCAAATAAAACATTCTTGAGTTATAGTTTTTCCATTAATAAATTATAAAAGTCTATGATATACTATCTTGTCTTCCCTTTTGGACTACCTTAACTCCTATAGTGAAGAAAGTTGTGTGCCCAGACTAAGGATCCTCTGAGCTTCTAAGGATCTTCAGGTGTCCTCTGAGCTTCTATGACAATCCTTCTCAAATGTGAGCTCTGGAAATGGCTCTAGCAGTTCTGGCTGTAGTTGGATTTTCCTTGGAAAGTTTCCTACAGCAAATTCAGAAGTACCATAAATTTCTCCAAACATGGAATTAGATAGTAACAGAACAGAAAACATAATCTTCATGTGGTTCTTTGGTAAACAGATGTTCAAGGGGAGAAAAGAAGATGGTTCAATTTTTTATTTATTTTACTTCTTTAAAATTTATTTTTTAAAAGTTTATTTATTTATTTTGTGAGAGAGAGCATGCGCAGGAAGGGCAGAGAGAGAGGGAAAGAGAAATTCCAAGCAGGCTCTGCACTGTCTGTGTGAGGAGCCAGATACAGGGTTCAAACTCATGAACCTATGAGATAGTGACCTGAGCCGAAATCAAGAGTTGGATGCTAGACGCACCTGGATAGCTTCATAGGTTAAGCATCAGACTTTGACTCAGGTCATGATCTCACAGTCTGTGAGTTCAAGCCCCACGTTAGACTCTGTGCTGACAGTTAAGAGCGTGGAGCCTGCTTCAGATTCTGTGTCTCCCTTTTTCTTTATCCCTACCCATTCGCACTCTGTCTCTCTCTCTCAAAATTAAATAAGCATTAATTAAAAATTAAAAAAAAGAGGGAGAGAGAGAAAAGAGTTGAATGCTTAACTGACTGAGTCACCCAGGTGCCCTGAGATGATTCAACTTTTCAATTCCTAGTTTATTTCTACAATCAGTAAATTTTTCATCCACTGGTTTGGTTTCCATATAAGAAAATAGTGAACCACAAACAAGTGTGCTTTTAAAAAAAATTGTAACAAGTTACTTTTAATTTATAAAAATAATTTTACAAGTATTTCCAGAAGAGAGGAAGATATTTAAGAAGCAAAACCTTGATTTATTTGACTTGAAGCTCTAGCTATCTCTTCAATTTTAGAAAAACCAGGATAACAGATTCTTCTAGCATATAGTATGCAAAGGAAAGGGAAAGTGGATTTAGTATAATGCAATGTAAAGATTTCGTATTAGGATCTTAATGGTAAAATCCTAAAAAAATATATTTTCCTCAAATGTAAACTTCAGCGTTTTCATTGTTTGCGTGATGACCTTGGTTCTTCAATCATTTTATGTGTGTTGACAAACCACTTGTACTCTGTTTAAGAAATTTTAAGTAGCAGCACATGTCTCAGTAATCTCCATCTACTCGCCTCTCAGTCTTCTTACTGTCAATATGAATGCAGGATAGTTGGGATTGGTTCTCAGGTTTCAAGAATCCCATCTAAGGAGAAGGCAGTGCCTAAGAAAGAGTCATTTATTTATTTGAAGAAAAATTTTTCTGGGCTATATCTGTTAATATATTTTGCAACATAAATTGAGAAATGGAGTATTACATAGTACATTGGGTTGTTGCTTCTTACTAAAGAACAATTTTAGAAAAATTAATAAATATTAAGAGCACGATTCAGGTTGGGATTAATTTTGGTACGAAACAGGTGGAACCTGAAAACTAGGGCAGGAAAAAAAAAATCTACTAATGATGATCCCAATGATGGATACTTATAGGTCCTGTTGCAAGTCTAGGAAACTTTAAAAGTATGTTTCATATGCATAGCAACCAGAGAGAAAGCAAAACTATTTTTGCCTGAGAGAAAATGATACATCAATATTTGTTATAGTGTATAGAAAATTTTGATTGCCAATGGCTTATCGTGATATCCAAGACAAAGCCTAAAAATTTATGGCACAAAATTCTGTTTAGTCTCTTTCTCTTTATCATTTAATTGTATGGTTCTGAATCCTGGGATCTTCCAAGGAACGTTTGGACGTTGATTTATTATGCAATTGTTGACATTATTTTTCATAAAGCTTTCTAACTTCCTGAAAAAGATATCTAAAAAGTTAAGCTTTTTAAGTAGCATGCTATGTCTTTATCATTTTGAGGGTATTATAAATAAATGCTGTGTATTTTATAAACCAACTTCCAGTGTATATAGATTAAGATCAAAAAAGATTATGACTATTATTAGTATATCTTCAATGAAATTACTTTTATTTATTTTTTAGAGTTTTTAATGTTATTTATTTTTGAGAGAGAGAAAGAGACTGAGTCTGAGTGGAGTAGGGGCAGAGAGAGGGAGACACAGGATCTGAAGCAGCTTCCACGCTCTGAGCAGTCAGCACAGAGTCCGATGCGGGGCTCAAATTCATGAACCGAGAGATCATGACCTGAGCCAGAGTCAGACGCTTAACCAACTGAGCCACCCAAGCACCCCAGTGAATTACTCTTATAATATTTAAAAACAATAATAGTTATTTCAACGACAATCAATTATTAAGAGTTTGTAATTCAACAATGACCTCCAATGCAAAGCAAAAATTTTATTTTTGCTAAATATATATTACATACATAATATATACTATTTTGCTAAATATATATCTAAATATAGATAGATAGATAGATAGATAGATAGATAGATAGATAGATAGATAGATTTAGAGTTTAGTGAAATAGTTGCTGTTACATATATTTCACAAAAAGGGAAGTATATTAGAAAGTGAAGCAAAAATACCTAGCATTCTCATGCTTCACTTGATAACTAGCTTCCTCTTCAAAAGTAAAAATAAAAAGTGATTTTGTGCATATATATGTATAAATGCATATGGATATGTATACTCTTTTCCAATTAATTTTGATTAAAACTGTTCTAGGTGTATGTCTGGAAAACTATATCAAAATAGTAGCAAACTGTTAATCTGAGAATATACCCAAGAAATTTTCAATGTTTTGAAGTTTATTAAGATATAATTTAAAGTCCAATATGTGGTCTTTCATGGTGAATGCTCTATGTTCAGGTGAAACTGTGTATTCCTCAGTTGTTGGGTATAGGTTGCTAAAAGTATCAACTAAATCAAGGTGGTTCAAGTTTTGTTCAAATCATCTATATTCTTACTGATTTTATCTCTAGTTATTTCATTAGTTACTGAGATGCAGTATTAACAACACCAACCATAATGGTGGTCTTATTCATTTATTCCTTTAGTTTTTTTTTTCATTTTTACTTTATATGTGCTTTTCCAAATTTTTGATTCTGAAATAAATAAAGATTCACAAGATAATGCAACTGGGATAATGACCTGAACCAAAATTGAGTCAGATGCTCAATGGACTGAGCCACCAGGCGCTCCTTATTTTTTACATTTTAAATGGAGGAGGGCACTTGTGGGGATGAGCACTGGGTGTTATATGGAAACCAACTTGACAATAAACTATTTAAAAAAATAAAATAAATTTTGATCCATTTACAGTGTATTCTGTTCACAGAGTAGCATATGTTTCCAATTTTATCTTGCTTTCACCACAAGATCACTTACTTTTCACCAAATCAGTGAAGTATTCACCTGTACTTTATTCATTTGAGACCCTTCCTTTCTCATATGTTGCATTTCCTTGTGTGCCTGGGTCTTTTCCTGGATTGTTTGTTCTGTCCCATTGGCCTCTGCCTGCTCCTATATCATCAGGACACCATTAGAACCGTTGGGTATTCCTGGGGGCTGAGCAACTGGGAAGGCTGCTCTATCCTCTAAACTCTTCATTTTCAGGATTTTTCCTGTTAGTCTTGCTTATTTATTTTCCAATTGATCTTTTATTGATATACTTATTGGGAACACCTTACATTTCTAAGTTAGTCTAAAAAGAACAATACCTTTATGATACTGGGTAAGAAATTCTATTTTTACTGTTTATTTATGGGTCTTTTCTGTGGAGTTTGAATTTTTTCCTTTACATAAGTTTTCTACATTTCTTGTAAAGTTCATCCTTAGGTAATTCATCCCTTCATCGTTCTTCTCTCTGTGGGTATGTATATATGTATACATGTGTACATAATACATATATAACCTCACATATATATAATTTTCTAACTAGTTGTTTGTATAATAAAATGCTGTTGACTTATATTAGTATTTTTCAATCTTAGTAATTCTCCTACTGTTGGGTTTTTAGATCAATGAGATCATCTGTGAATATTAGCTGTTTTATCTCCTTTTCAATTTATATGTCACTAATTTTGTTCTTTTGTATGATGCTGTTGGCTATTACTTTCATCACTATAAAATAATTATCACTGATAATGAATATCATTGTTGAATTCCTGCCTTTAGCAAATTGCTTTTCTATTTCCCACTAAGTATGATGCTGCCTTTTGATTATGAAAATTATATCTTATGACGACATGAGATTTTCCTTTCATTTCTATTTTATTGGCTTTTTTAACGTCAAGCCAGGACTGTGAATGCACTTCCAGCATTTGCTTTGATTGCATTCCCCAGAAGCCGACCTTAGGAATAGTTAACACGGGCAAGTCTTTTATTAAGGAAATACTCTTAGGAGAGACTGGTAAGGGCATGAGGAGAACAGGGCAGAGAAGAGGGAAGAAGAAACAAACCAGAGTGTGATTACAGGCTAATCACAGGCTTTGCAGAGATAGGCTCTCCAAAAAAGTCAGCCATTTCTTGAAGGGCAACTCTGGAATGTAAATACCTTGGAGTTGTTCAATCTGAGGTAAGAAACTGACTTTCATATTCCTAACTCTATAATCATTAGTTAATGGCCAGAGGGGTCATCTTGAGGGAAGAAAGTAGGAACTCACAGGCAACTTCAGTTCTCTGTGTAATTGTGCAAAGTGACTCCAGGCACCCATGGCCAGGGCTATGAAGGTCAGCAGCATTTTCTGTTTGTTGAAAGCACAACTCGTGGGCAGTGGGAGACCCAGAAACAACAAAAACACAACTGAGGGCACATGAGCAGAGCACAGACGTTGTGCCCTATACTATGTATAGAATTGATTATGATTGTTATCCTCAGATATTTTGATATGGTAAATTACATTAATAAATTCCCTAAAAATTTAACTGGAATAAACTTGTATCACGTGGTCCTGGTGATTTTTGGTGGGGTGAGAGGTAGATCTCATAAAACTTTCTGTTTTTTCTAGAGAAAATTGAACTGTTTAAACTTTCTATGTCTTTGGAAATCAGTATGATAAATCATATTTTCCTTAGAAAGTGCCCCTGTCTTCTATGGCTCAGATTCAAGTGGCATGAATTATGTAAAATAGATTTTCTTGAAACTAATTCTAAGGTTATTTACCCTTTATAATTTCTTATTTTATATTTTTGTGCCTTCTTCCTTCTATGTCTGAATAATTCATTATTATTATGAAAACCAGGTTTTATTTAATTTTAGTATGCTTGCTTTTCTGGGTTTGTTGTTTGTTTTCAAACATATTCATACAAATGTTCTGCTGTGTTTAGATATGTTTGCTTCTGTTTTTTATTCCTTCTTCACAACTCAGTTAAATAAATAGGAATGTAATCTTAAATATTCCCAGACTTTTCCTTGGTTGTCAGCACTTAAACATTTGACAATCAGCATGGTTATTCTACTTATACCTTTTCTCATCTTCTTGTATTTTTTGTTGGCTGTATTAGTCTATATTTTCATAGCATAGATTTATATTCCATTTGTTCACTCTTATCTCTATCTTTGTCTTTGTCTCAGATGTAGCAAAAAATATATATAATGGTTTAGTTTATCCTGTCACATATTTAAGTTTATTTTTGATGTCTTTCTGTGCTGGGTTTTATTTTCCAATGGTTTCATCCAGTAACATGACATAAAACATATTCCAATAGTTCTTGTGCTTAAAACCTTAGTCCACAGAATTTGTATTTGAAGATCGTAATTTGGCATAAAATTCTTGGCTAATACTTTTCTTTGTCATTCTGTACATTTCAATTTGATCTTTTCTGAAGAGTCTTGCTTTGGAGGAATTTGATACAGCCTAAATTTATTTTCTTTACAAAGTATGTATTCATGTCTTTGTCGGGCTATTGTATTGTTTCATTATCTTTTAAAGGTAATAAGTTTATTGAGATGTTTCCTGAGTTTGAATTTCAGGGTCAGTTTTCTATATGAATCTGAACACTCTTTAATTTCAAAATAGTTGTCTTCTTCATTTAAAGAGTTGTCTTATTCCGTTATTTTTAGTGTTTTCTGTGGAAGCTCCATTATGCATATGTTAGATCTTTTTGCTTTCTTCTATATCTATCATTTACTTTCCAAATCTTTATAACCTATCATTTTATTCCCATTTTTTCTTATTTGAAATCCTTCTCCCCTTTGGAGTATTTTCAATCATGTCTATTCATCTGAGTGAATCTTGCAATTTGTTCTTTTTAATTTGCATTTTCTTATTTTTTGCCAAGTTCTCCCTGCTCCCATTTAGTTCCCCTCATTTCTTGACTATGTCCTCCTACTATCTGTCCACCAAGTCTCCTAAATCTTGCATTTCTGCTTACTTATATTTTATATCATCATTTTTCCAGCAATTTATAAAAACCCATGTTAAGATATTGTTAAAATTTTCACATATATTGTGGCAACATTTTTTTTCTGTTGTATTTTTCATGAGTAAGAAGACTATGTTTCCTTTCTGAGCTTTTTCCCCTTTCTTATCATACCTTTGTGTGTTTGGGGATTGCTTTCTTTTTGGTTACTGCCATAGACTGAATGCACCCCCTCAAAATTCATATGTTAAAACCTAATCAATATGATGATATTTAGAAGTGGGGGCTTTGAGTGGTGATTCGGTCTTGGGTGTAAGGTCCTCATGAATGGGGTGAGTTCCCTTATGAAAGAGACCCTAGAGAGTTCCCTCACCTTCCATCGCATAGGTAATTGTCCCCTTCTAACCAGGCTGCTATAGCAAAAATAGTGGAGACTGGATGGTTTACAGAATAATTTCTTATACTTCTGGAAGGTGGGAAATTCAAGGTCAAAGCACAAACCAAAAACAAAACAAAAGAAACAGAACAGAGCAGATATTCGGTATCTGTTGAGGGCAACCAACCTTTTCCTCTGTATCTCAGGGCTCCTTGGTTTGTTCTTTAATTTTGTTTTTGTGTTGGTTAAGGTGTTGCTGACTTTAGGAAATTTGGACTACATTTATGCACAATTTAGAGTTTGTAGTTTTGGGAGTGCCTGGGTGGCTCAGTCGGTTAAGCGTCTGACTTCAGCTCAGGTCACGATCTCACGGTTTGTGTGTTCAAACCCCGCGTCAGGCTCTGTGCTGACAGGTCAGAGCCTTGACCTTGCTTCTAATTCTTTGTCTCCATCTCTCTCTGACCCTACCCTGCTCACGCTGCCTCTATCTCTCTCTCAAAAATAAATAAAACATTTAAAAAATTTTAGAGTTTGTAGTTTTTTTGTCTATTATTTTGTAGTAGATTTATTTTAGTGAGTGACTTGTTCTTATTGTTTTTATCTCTATTTTGCTTTTTATGGCTTCTTGAAAAACACTGGGAAGATCTAGACTCAAGTGGCCTTCACCAATCTAGACTCAATATGTCCTTCACCAATCGTTGGATTTATTGCAGTATTTGTTTTAACCTCAACATATTATTATTTTCTTTCTCACATCTGGTTCTTTCTGTAGTATGTCATTAGTAATCCCATCACTAATTTTCTAACCATATAGCTATAAACATTCTTGCATAGAAGGATATGCAAGTAAATGACTCATTTAGGTTATCTTTCCCAGAAGACTTGTCAAAACATTTTTCTGCCCTTTGTCTCACTGTACCCATACCTCACATATATTCTAAAAATAATTTTAAGTTCCCCCAACGCTTGGTACCTTCTTTTCCCTCTTTGCCATTCTCTTCTGGCAAACATCTATTCATAGCAAAAGGTCTTCTCTGAGAATCTTCTATTGATCCACCACCAACACCAAAAAATTAGTTATTAATTATTAGTCATTCTTTTGTCAGAGGGGATAGCTATCCTAACTGTATTAGTGTTTGATACATTTTGATGAGATCATTTTCTTAACTCTAATTTGTTCCTGGGTGCTATCATAGGTCTTTGGTAGTTCTTTGTTGAATGAATATTATATTAATTTCACTTAGCTTATAGTATTGAGTAAAAATTATGTCTCTCCCTGGTTTCTCATCCAGAAAGTAGGCTCTACAAAGATTGAGAGTCAAGTATTTTTATAATTATATTTCCAAAAGACTTACATATGTCTTGCAGCACAGTAAGCCTTGGGCTTATTAGGTCTACTCATTCATTGAAAGATGAAGGTCATTGTATTATTGAAAATAAATGGCATGAGCAACAAACCTATGTGAGTGAGGAACAAATTTAGAAGTAGAATTAAATATCTTAAATTTCAGAAAGCATACATACCTACTCTCTGCTTTCTTCTTCATTTTTGCCAGCCAAAAGCAAGTCTAGAATGAATATAGTGAAAATTTAAGGATAAGAAGGAAGAGAAAAGAAAAATGAAAGATTTCAAAGTGGATCTCTCACTTATAAAACTTCTGGGTCAAAGTAGACCATGGCGATTCTATTCCACTCGCATGCTTCTCTTAGGGTTTCTACCTAGCACATGTTTTTATCAGAAAGGTGTTTGCAGCTCTTAACATTTTGCAGACATGCCAAAAAGATTAATTACAATAATTTCTCCTGCAGCTGGGAATATTGGTATATAAACAGTTTCTATATCATCATATATATGCATTCCAGCTAATGACACTTGAACTGGTATATAAAGAGCCAATTTATTAGATGACCACAAATAATGACGGACACAGTGAGAAGTATGAATTGCATTTATAACAGACTGGGGATAAGAATTCTAACTTTAGTAGCTAAGAAGATGAATGAGTAAAAGTATGATAGATACAAATAGCAGGGTTCATTACACAATAAGAGGATATTATCAGACATGTGATGAAGATAAATTTTACTGCATGTCAGAGATATCATGTTATTGCCTCTAATCTATCATCTTGTTAATGTTATTTCTATGGAAACATTAAAAGAAATTAAACTACTAAAACCTGAAAACAGATCTGACAGCTACATGTGACAAAAGAAAAATATCATGATTTTGTTGAAAGACGTGTCATTCATTAGCAAGTTATTTTAATTACTGGCAGCTAGTGTTTAGATAATCTATACAGTGCAGATGGATAAACAAACTTTTAAAGACAAAGGTGGTATCATTATTACTATGTAACAATGATAATTAATATGTATTCGTATTGATATACTAATTAATGGGAAAATCTTAATTTAGGAGTTTCTTGTTCTAGCATGTACAACTCCATTCAGCGTAAAGAGAGTTCTGAATCTTTACAAATTTGTGTAAAATTATTATCATTGATTTCTTAAACTTAAGCAGGTTTTAATACTCTGAATGGTCTCCATTAACTTACATATGTTGGTGGGGTAACTTTTTTCCCACTTATGTTGAATGTGAAAATGCTTTATATGGGTACGTAAAGCCTGTTTCTTCTGTTTTCCCTCTTTTCCCAAAATTTCCACTAAGGAAGGGAAAAGTTTCCCAAACCTTCTATGTGTAAGTATGTGGGTGTCTGTATATGCATGCAGATGTGAGGTGTGGGAGGAGGTATTGAGGTCCCCCAGATGCTCCCTACTTTCACAAAGACTCTTTCTGTCCCAAGAAGATCCAATTCTTTGTCTCTCCACACACACTTACATCCTATAAACAGCAAGAAAGATGAGCAGAGAGGTTTTTCCTCCCACTTTTCTTCATTCTTCTAAAGTTATAGTAGAAAATAAGGCTAATTATTTATGGAGCTGTAATCACAAGAAAAAGGAAATAAGAATCGAATTTAACTTTATCAATTTAACCATTAAAGTTCATTTATATATAAATAAAGTTCACTGAAAGTGAACTTTGTAAAGCTCAGATGAAAGATGTTGAAAACTGTAAGTGACAAGAACTAATATTGTATTTTATCCCTGGAGGTAAAGTATTTTCAGTTTTCTAATATAAAGAAGAAATCATGACAAGGACTTCACAAAATGGCTAGAGTTTTTAACATGAATTCAACTTGTAGCAACAGATCAAAGTCAGTCAGGTTAATTATTTGGAGACTAGATTGCTGTGGACAATCAATCAATGGAACAAAACAGCCTTTCAGAGTGATCCTTTATGGAATTTTTAATGTGAGCGATGGTATTCCCAGAAAGATTTAATTTTATAAACTAGTCATCCTGCTGTCTTTGAAAGGTCTGTGGTAATAAACACATGTGACCAAGACTCTTTCCAAAGGAAGAGGGAAGGGGTTGTGTGTGTTACTATCCGTGAAGATTTGATTTGAATCTATAAATGATTTTAAATTTAGGAGTTTGCCAGTTGACTTTTGCTCAGTAATATCTGGAGAACTTTGATGATTCATGGCTAAACTGTAACAAAAAGTATAAAGCTAGAAACAGAGTCCAAAAATTTTTTGGAAATTTTAAACCAAGAAATCTTCCCAAAAGTGTATGAACACATGCTTTGATCACTGGCCATTTTAAAATCTAAATTATCAAATAATTGTCTTATTCTTCCATCATGTTCCATGTAGATAGACAGATGTTTTTATATCTTTGTCTTAAGGTCTCTGGCAGAGCTGAGAGTTCCTCATTAGCTCTTCTATTCTTGGGACTTGGAACAGTTCCACTTAAAAAGAATCTGATATTATCACATTGTACATAGAAAATGCATTCAATAAATAATTGCTTACTCATTGCTTATTAACAAGCAGTCACAGATTGAAATAATGGGCACAGGATCATAATTTAGAAGGCCAGCAAAAAGAACAATAGTTTCTGAGTATACTTCTATACAATAGTCACTGGGTTTTTTTTTTTTAACACGTATTTTCATTTAATAATTATAAAAAAGTTTTAGGTTCTAATTGCTCTTTGCCATTAGAAAGATGTGTTGTTGTGTAAACAGTGTCACTTCTCTGAGTCTGATTTTCATCTAAAAAAATAAGGAGTCTGTTGTAGAGCATCTGTAATTTTTAAAAATTTTTTAAATTCTTTATTTTTATTTTTTTATTTTTTAGAGAAAGAGTGTGAGCAGGGGAGAGGAACAAAGGGAGAGAGAGAATCCCAAGGAGGCTGCGCGCTCAGCACAGAGCCTGACCTCACAACTGTGAGACCATGAGCTTAGCTGAAATCAAGAGTCAGATGCTTAACTGAGAACCACCCAGGCGCCCCTTTTATTATCTTTAAAGCCACTTTGAAACCTCAAATTTCCACTGGAAACATTTCTTTCAGTTCTTTCATGGCCATATAGAACTACACAGACTTCCGTGTTTGTCTGGTTTGAGACCAAGTTTTGGCTATCCTCAGTGCTAGCACTTTCCATAGTAAACACATAACTGTGTTAGCTCTCAGAGACATGGCTCTCTACCTAAGAAAGAATAGAAACCATATTAGTCACCTAGTGCCACCACCCTTTGGCTTCCCCTGCCCTTCTAGGCCTTATTTTCTGCTCCAAGTCAGCAGTAATCAGTCGTTTTACTTAATGAGATTTTTTTGTTCACCTTATATTATAGATTGTTATGGAGGAAACATGTGCCTTGGGTTCTTTAGAAGTTGGAATAAAATTGTATTTATTTCAAAAGTGTAATTTTTATCTTTGACAGAGTAATTAATGTTCTTTTACTGAATCCTATCATCCAGATAAAAGATCTCGCTGAAGGCCTTCTGGGGCTATGTTGCAACGGTTAGGAGTAAGGATTTCAGAATTAAAACAGTTTTTTGTGATTAGGAACAAATGTTTTTATGCCTCTTTTTTCCTAATCGCAAAATGAGTTAGCCATAGTATTTATCCCGTTGACTTGTTGGGCACATCAAATGCAATCTTACACATAAAACTCTTAGTATATTAGTCATATGTAGTCAAATTATGAATAGCATACATTAAAGTTTGTTGCTATCGTGTTGATTATTATATTCATTAAGAATACTGTTCTTACTTAGTATCAGTAACAATCAAGATGGTTTAAAATTAATAAAAGTACTTTCCAATGAAAAGAGGGAATGTAAGAATACATCTGGGAAAATCCCACACGCCACACTCAATCCTGTGAAAACACCTATTCATATCATTGGACGTAGTTTCTGTGGTCAAAGGATTTCCTCTACATTGAATTCATCTTTTATTCACCCAATCAATCCTCAAAAGCAAGTTTTGAGGAAGTACTCATTTAGCCTTAGCCTGCAGGAGGTATATGGCCTCTGTGGAACATTCTCACTGGTGACCTGGACACCTTGCTGTGTCATGGCCATACTCCGCCCATAGGAGAGATTACCCGAGAGCCCGTTTAGGAGCAACCTCACATTGTACATTAAGTAAAGTGTGCGGTCTGATGTCACGGTGTACAAAGTAAACAGCATCCTGGAAACCAAGCTTGAGACCCACACTGAAGAGGTACACGTTCTCAAGTCACAATGTTGGCTTAGTGTCCAGGGCCTGGGCTACATCACATGAAGGAAGTGCCCGGCATCCCTTGCGGTGTTCCAGGAAGCTGGAAAGAAAGACGCAATCCCCTCCTCCGGCCAACAGAGCTTTAATAGGCTAGTCTTTCATTAAGTGAATTCCTAAATGTTGACCAAATTCTTTTAGACAGAGGCAGCTAATGGTTCGGGGTGCATGTGATGCACTTGCTGTTACAGAGACACTGATTAAAAAAAAAAAAAAAATCCTTTGGGCTGCTTTCCCAGAGGGCTCACAGGCTGAAGATGGGGGCTGGGCAGCAACTTCTCTTCAGTGGTTGCTTTCATGTTCCAAGAAGGGTGGTCATGTGTTTTAGCTTAGCTGATACATTCCGATAAAATGATTTTCAAAGAGACAAGACAAATAATAGGCATTTTACGTTTGGTGGCTGTGGATGTCACGTGGAGCTCATTTTCTCATACATAATATATTTGTGATTCCACAAGCTGGCTATGATTCATTTAGGTTCTCTCTTTATTTAATTTTACCTAATGAACTAATGAAATGGCCCCCGTGAAGACTTCATGGTCAGTATAATTTGTGTGAGTGACTTAGCATACATTTTCTTTAGGATTTAAGATATATCTTTACCCTTCCGGTTTGTTTTTGTTAGTTTGTTTGTTTTCCTGTCATAGTGTTCAAGAAAAGGAAAGCGTCTCTAGTCTGGATAGCATTACTGTATTTTTAAATTTTTTCTAATGTTTATTTATTTTTGAGAGATAGAGCACAAGAAGGTAGGGGCAGAGAGGGAGACAGAATCTGAAGTGGGCTCCAGGCTCCAAGCTATCAGCACAAAGCACAGCATGGGGCTCAAACTCAGGGACTGTGAGATGGTGACCTCAGCTGAAGTTGGGTGCTTAACCAACTGAGCCACTGAGGCATCCCTTATATTTTTTAAAACATCATTGTTGAGGTCAAGATTTTAATAGAGAGAAATCAGCTTCTACTTATATTTTCTTGGGTACAAGTATGATTATTAGCAAATGATTTTCTTTATTTCCCACAGTACCAATGGCAATTGTCAACTGCCATTTTTGTCTCTTTGAAAATACTTAAAGAATATGTATTAGAAAGTGGAAGTCACTCCCGGAGACAATTAATTGAAAGCTTAAAATATGACTTACCCTCTCACAGGAGGAGAAAAGGAGACACCGTCCATTAGGCAGAAATTATCTTTCTGCAAAAGAGCAATAGTAACTTCTTTGTGTTTTATTTTATTCTCCAGTGGCTAATCACACCTAATCTCAAGGTCGCCATTTTGACGATTTTCTTCACATCTATGATAGTCTGCCTCAATGCAGTGTAGTTTTCAGCATCCTTGCCTTCCTCAGAGGTGACTGGGCATACCTCCATGGGAATGATGTGACCAAAGGCCAAATGAAGAAACCGGACAGTTTTCCTGTTACGGGGACCTATGTTTGAGTGACAACGTAGACTATGTAGGCAATTACTAACTAAAGCTAGTGGAACTCAGGGGTGTATGACAGGGCAAGAGAGTCTCCTTAGCACTGTAGGACATGTAGCCCAATTAGCCGGAGTCAGCATGCATGGTGTCTGCATTGCTTCAGGCCACAGAGAGTTCCAGAGAGATGGCTATCACAGTCTAGAGTCCAGTTGTCTATCTGGAAGGTTCAGGCTTATGTCTTCAGTGAAGCAAATGAGTCTATGGAAAACCTGACTTGTCTGCAACTCGTGATTACTGAGTTTAGGGTAAAAGAGTTCCTAGAGAGAGAAATTCAGTAACTACTTACCCAGTAAGATCATGTCGTAAAAAGCGAATACGGACACTAAAAATATTTTGACATGTTTGGAATAATTTTCCCATGTATTTTCCCCCAAAATGCATTAAATGAATGTTCATGAGACTTTTTTAATAGGATCACACAGGAAGGAGTAATATTTATATGTTTAATTTAAGGTAGTGGTTTTTAACTTTCCATGGCCTCTGTTCATATAGAACCTTCACATGTTCCCCGTATAACATGATTTGCTAAGTATGAGCAATGTATTTTATGATTTACCAATTTTGAGAGGAATGTTTAAATAGTGTGCTCAGGGGCATCTGGGTGGCTCAGTCGGTTAAGTGTTTGACTTCAGCTCAGGTCATGATCTCACGGTTCGTGGGTTCGAGCCCCACGTCTGGCTCTGTGCTGACAGCTAGCTCGGAGCCTGGAGTCTGTTTCAGATTCTGTGTCTCCCTCTCTCTCTGACCCTCCCCTGCTCACGCTGTCCCTCTCTCGCTCTCTCATAAATAAATAAAAAAACATTAAAAAAATTTTTAAATAGTGTGCTCAATAAACCATCCAAAGCCTACTAACTTAGGAAAACAAAAATAAATAATGACTAATTTCTTTCGTCCCTTCCCTACTTGCTCTAGAATTCCCCTCCACACGCACACACTTTCTCTCTTCCAGTCTTTAAGATTGGTAGGACTTCTAAGATAAGCACAGTGAAATGTTTTTAAATTTTATTTTAGAGAGAGAGTGCACAGGGGAGAGGGACAGAGAAAGAATCTTTAGCAGGCTCCACCCTCAGCACAGAGCCGGACATGAAGCTCAATCCCATGACCCTGGGATCATGAACTGAGCCAAAAATCAAACGCCCAACCAACCCAGCCACCCAGGCGCCCCTAAGCACAGTGAAATTTTAAGAATTTATTACTCCACCCAAGAGACAGATTCAGGAATGTCTCTGCTGCCATCTAGCTCTGTGACTCTGGACAGGCCACATGTAGGCCATTTCTTCACCTGCAAAATAATATCTCTTTCTGCTCTGAATTTCTACCCATTTACTATTAAGTTACCATAGGTTTGGGAATTGTAACAAGTCGTAGCATCTTTCTCCCTTACATATATTCTGCAAAGTCTGGTGGAGAAGAGGCTATCTTTACACTGGGAGCCAAAGAGGGGTTCACCTCCTCCACCAAATGAACAAGGCCTTGGTTACACATTTCTGTTAGGTCACCTAGCACACTGCTGTTGATACAGCTTAGTGCTCTTACGATGCTTGCCAAAAACCTCTATTAGATGCACACTCACTTTGATTGATGTTATGTATTGTAACAGCTGCTTTTTATCTTAGGTCACTGGCAGTGATGAATATGAGGGGTTTCTAGTTAATTCAATCTTATTTTGGAAGCTTTGCCATTTTGCCCAGTGTCTTTAGCAATAACTCAGAGAGACATTTAATTCATGAATTCACTACTCTGTGTGAAAACTAAAGCTATCTAAATAATGGATTTAAAATATCAGTCTGGTTCATCATTAGCCAAAGTCTTAATATACACAGAGCATTCAACTTGGTATTTCTAGCTCAATTTGGGAAGATCTTTTTCTAAGTCTAATAACACAAGCAAGAAAGTCATATTTTTAAAAATAGTTTATTGTCAAGTTGGTTTCCATATAACACCCACTGCTCATCCCCACAAGTGCCCTCCTCCATGCCCATCTCCCCCCTCCCGCTACCCTCACCCCATCTGCCCTCAGTTTGTTCTCAGCATTCAAGAGTCTCTCGTGGTTTGCCTCCCTCCCTCTCCCCAACAATTTTCCCCCTTCTTCTCCCCCATGGTCCTATTTTTAATAGATATAAGTGAAGGGCTTGTTCTGCTGAAGTGAAAGCATTATCAGATATATCCTGCCCTAAAATCTAGATAAATATCTTTAAAATACCCACATCCCACAATAGAATAATATGATAGCTTCACAAGATTCACCAGACTGAAACTTTAGTATCAGATCTTCCATTTATTGTCATATAACCTGGAATGAACCAGTTAAAACTCTTGGTTTATTGATTAACAGAGTGAACCCCCAGTGGGAAAATTTGCATGAAAGTTCTTTGAAATTTATAACCTGCTATACAAATGAAAGGCACTGTATTGTGATATAAATGAATATTCATGATGATGATAAAATTATGCTGGGATTGTTACAATTAGAAAAAAACCCCACTTTATTCCCAAGAGTATTTTATGTAGTCTATCTTTATCTGTTTGGATCACTAAAGAGATCAATATAGCAGTTTTACACTTGTTACCTTTGCAAGATTGCACTCATAATATCTTCCTTAAACTACTTTTGGAATCACAGATGGACTCCAAACCATTCTCTTTAGATTTGATCAAACCCACACAGTGGAAGAAGAAGTGATTCCATGAGAATGACCTCTGAAGGTGAGATTCATAGCAAAGCTTTCCTGGCAAAGGATGGTTAATGAATTTACTCTGGTCCAAGAGCAGTCAGTTAATAAAGATGTCTTTGTTCATTTTGATGTGACAATCTATTACCACGTGATGGCATCTGGCATAATCAATGTTTCACAATAAATTGACACACGTCGTCCTTAACACATGTTGCTTGTATTACTGCCTTGCATGCAATACTGAAATTGGTTAGTATTTTTAAAAATAATTTTTATTCTTTAATCTCTTGGGAGACTTCTTTCTCTGAGAAAACAGTTCTGATACAAAACAAATTTTATTTTCTGGCAAAACTGGGGGGGAATCTAAGTTTGGTAATATTGCAAAATTGTGAAAGATTTTGTGGTTATGCTTTGAAGTTTATTGTAGGGCTTTGTAAAGAAATGAAACAGTTTTCATGACTGAAAAGTACCAATTTCTGTATGAGTAAAATTTGTGTTCTATTGTGGAAACTTATGTTTTTGGGGGGATGAAAGAAGCATATTTAGCGAATTTATGAAAAGAGCTTTCCACTGGTGGAGATGTAAAAATAAATATGTCACAGTTGTGAAGCGATGTATGGTATTGCTGTTTCATGATGAGGGGAATTGGAACAGAATTATACATTTTCACATGGTCCCATATTATGTGGAGAATAAGTCTGAGAAACTGCTTTGTTTTACCACTAAGAAGGAAACGCATTTTCAACCTGCCAAACTACTTCTGTGGAACAAAGTATTCACTTCTTGGAAGCTACACGAATTCTTTCAGGCAATTTCATAATATATGAAGTTGTAAGTTTCTTTAGCATTATCTTAGCAGTATTAGACACACAACCTATAATATTTAAGAAACACTTTATAGACGGACGAAACTGCATTAAAGTGTCCTTTCTTTGGCTTACACAAGGTCGAATTGGGCTTGAACACCTAGTTTACTTATGGGGAAGGGCTAAGCACCGACTCAAAAAACATGGATTGGCTTTCTGTCTCCATGACATTCTCTATGTTGTCTTCATTTAATACTCTGCAAAAAGAACCTGCCATTCTTCATCCACACCTTAGAAACCACTGGAATATCTAATGACTACAACATAATAGGACTATTGCAGGCAAGGCTGAGGTTCAATAAATACCTTTAAATTTAGAGTCAAAAAAGGCATCCCAAGAATGATGTCCAGTTCTTCCATTCAAGAATATGTGGCCTGTCGTCATCCAGCAGACTCAGCTAGGCTTTGAGTAAGATGGTGCAGGGTCAAGTTTATTTTCCCTTTAGTATTTTCTTGGGAAATTGCTTAACTTTTCTTAAGCTGAAAGTCATCTATAACATGCTCTGAGGATTAAATAAAATGTATGAAAACAGAACTGAAAATTATAACCTTATAATTTGAATATAATTGCATATTCTTTATATTTAATATTGACATACTACAATGTTATATATAACATATTATATTAATATATAACAATTTTAAAATTATACTTTAAAGTATAATTGTTACGATTATAAAAATTTTCTGATACTTGTAAGAATTAACAACAATGCTATAATAAGCCTCTAAATTTGTGGGACACCCAGGTGGCACTGTCGGTTAAGTGTCTGACTTCACCTCAGGTTATGATCTCATGGTTCATGGGTTCCAGCCCCGTGTTGGGCTCTGTGCTAACAGCCAACTCAGATACTGGAGCTTGCCTTCAGATTCTGTGTCTCCCTCTCTGACCCTCCCCTGCTTGCGCTGTCTCTCTCTTACTCTCAAAAATAAAAACTAATAGGGGCGCCTGGGTGGCTTAGTCGGTTAAGCATCCGACTTTCACTTAGGTCATGATCTCGCAGTTCGTGGGTTTGAGCCCCCCGTCGGGCTCTGTGCTGACTGCCAGCTCAGAGCCTGGAGCCTATTTCAGAATCTGTGTCTCTCTCTCTCTCTGACCCTCCCCTGCTCACGCTGTCTCTCTCTCTCTCTCCTAGAAATAAATAAAATATTTAAAATAAAATAAAATAAAATAAAATAAAAACTAATAATAATAATAAATTTTTTTGTAAGAGTCAACTAAGGAAAGTAAAAAAAAATTAAATAAATTTAAAAAATTAAAGAAAGTATCAGTTTAGGGCAATATTTAATTTAAAATGGCTGGAATTTTTCTAAACTACTTGAATAGAGAAGACAACTTATTCTGCTTTTAATCTGTCTTGATAAAAATATAAATACTATAATATGAAAATAATGTGTTATTTATTTCATTTAATTCAGGTTAATACCTGTTAAGTATACAGGGATTCATTACTTTTTCCTGTTTTCCCCAAATTCTTTAAGGCATTCTAGATAGCAGTTCAGGCAATCATGGACAATTTTAGAAATATGAATCACATCAATCGGGCCTCAAATTTCTTTACAGATTGGAATGTCCCAGATTAGTTGTAGCAAAATATCAGATCACTAAAAGATCACAACTTTTTTGTTGGTTTGCAAACTTCTCAGGAATTTTCTGGGTGTACTCTGACTCTGGGCCCCAAAACACAGAGGGCAGGGAGAAACCAAAAGAAAGAGTCAAGTCATTCAAGGTTGGTAGGTAGTTTGGGTTTTTTCTGTTGTGTTGTTTTGTTTTGTTTAAGCTTATTTATTTAAAGAGAGGAAAAAGGAGCAGGGGGGACAGAGATAGAGGGGGACAGAGGATCTGAAGCAGGCTCTGTGCTGACAGCAGAGAGCCTGGTGTGGGACTGGAACGCATGAACCATGAGGTCATGACCAGAGCCAAAGTCCATGCTTAAGGACTGAGCCACCCAGGCGCTCTGGTAGGTAGTTGTTTTAATAAGCAAAAAGAACTTTCATAGGAGGATTGTCTGGGGCTGCAGCAAGACAAGTGAATTCCCATACCTGCACCCTGGAACCTTAAGTTTATAGAGATACCCTCACTGGGTTCAGCCACATACACTGTGCAAGGGTTTTCAATACCACATCGCTATTTGAAAGCTATGTCCTTGCAGTAGGTGAGGCAAGCAGAACCCACATTCTCGGGACAGGGGGGTGGCGAGGGGCCTCCAGTGGCCCGGGATCAGCTCACGGATCAACTGGCAGTCACCTCTTTTCAATGACCCCCTCTGACATCTTTTTTCCACTTAGTCATCAGCAACCACAGCCTCCCAAAAGTTTTTTATTTCTAGTTTCTTTTGAGAATGTTACTGTAAATAGAGACATTTTTGCCTTATTAAACAATTACCCTTTCTGCCAAAGCAGTATCAAAACCTTACCTTCACTGACTAGAATACACACCTAAGGAATAAACCTGCCTTTAAGAACTGAGCTACAGTCTTCTCAAAGTATCTTCTTGCTCACACATCTCTCTTGAGATAATGCACAGGGTTTCATTTTAATCTTCCTATGAGGAGACCCCCGGTATACATTTGAAAATGGCAACTATTTTTGCTCAGGTGTCTTTTATAAAGGAAAAGCAAAGTCAAGAGATGTTCAAGTTGACAATTTTATGTATATTTTGATTATGTTTGTTTTTATACCTCTCTTATATGGTGGGATGGTCAAGATTTCAATTCCACCTTACATTAAATGATTTTTATTGTAACTACTTTATTTTTTTAAAACAGATTTAAGTTCAGAGAAAAATGAGAGGAAGGAACAGAAATTTACCATAATCCCCTGCTCCCACACATGAACAACCTAGTGCACTATCAACATTTCCCACCAGAAGGATACTTTTGTTATATCTGATGGACCTACATTGATAGGTAATTAGCACTCAGAGTTTAGAGCTTACCTTTGGTTCATCAGCGGGTATACATTCTGAGTTTGGACAAATATACAATGACACATATCCATCATTGCAGATCATACAGAATACATATAGAATATTTTCACAGTCTTAAAAATCCTGCCTATTCATCCTTGCCCTTGCGCCTCAACCCCAGGTGACCACCGACCTTTCTACTGTCCCCACACGTTTGCCTTTTCTAGAATGTCATACAGTTGCATCATACAGTTATGTAGCCTTTTAATGTTGACTGCTCTCACTTAGTAAAATGCATTTACGTTTCTTTTGTGCCTTTTCATGGCTTGATAACTTGTTTTGTTTTAGTGCTACGTAATAATCCATTGTCTGGATGCACCACAGCTGATTTATCCATTCACCTCCTAAAGGATGCATCGGTTGCTTCCAAGTTTTGGCAATTATGAATAAAGCTGCTATAAACACTTGTGTAGAGGTTTCTGCGTGGACATCGTTTTCAACTCTTTTGGGTAAATACCAAGCAGTATGATTGCTAGACTGTATGGTAAGAGTATGTTTAATTTTGTAAGAAATCGCCAGACTGTCTTCCCAAGTGGCTGTACCATTTTACATTCACTCCAGCGATGAATGAGGTGGAGAGGAGTTATTACCACTCCACATCCTTGCCAGCATTTGCTATCATCAGTGGTTTTGGCCACTCTAATAAGTGTCTAGTGATATCTAATTGTGGTTTTTACCTGGATTTCCTTGATGATGTATGATGGGGAGCATCTTTTCGTATGCTTATTTGCCTTCAGTGTATATTCTTTACTGAGGTGTCTCTTCGGGTCTTTGGTCCATTTTTCAATCAGGTTGTCAGTTTTCATACAGCTGAGTTATGAATGATTGCTTTTTAAATTGATTACTAGTCATGTTTACAATGCATTGAAAAAATTCTTTACAAATATGCCTTTTGGAAAACCCAAAGCACTAGGCATATCCCTGTCTGTTTATTGTCTGACATCTTTGAAGGGTTTACAGAATGTTTATATGTCTAAAGATGACTGAAGTTTCCCATCATCCTTATGTTTGACCCACAGAGGCAATGCAGAGTAAGAAAAAGACAGTTTTGCAAAAGGGAGATGTGGGGAAGACCTCATGTCCTCACGCCTGAATTAAACCTATCTTTTACAGAAAGGCACATAATTTCTGGATTTACTACAGAACCTCACAGTGTATAAAAGGCCCCCTACAGAAAGAAGGTTATCTTGCCAAGATGCTACAAGCCTATAAAGAAATGTGCCAATCTTTCTGTGCCAACATACCTGAAACGTGCTTACCGCCTACTGTATGCAGTGTAGAATTCCGACAGACGTCAGATGGCACCCACATGGGCTCAGTTATGCTCCAAGTTACTATTTCATAGTATAAAAGAAAAGAGCAATGTGGTACATGCAAGTTATAACCACAGTTCACTTGCTTGATGGTTGTGTGTTGTCAGGTGGATTTTTTTTTTTTTTTTTTTTTTTTTGGCCCCTGAAGGGGTATCAAGCATATTCTGGGTCTCTGGTTCCAAGGCCAGATCTATCCCAGGTAAGTGAAGCAGTGGAACAGTGTACTCTTGTGAACACCCACTTATAATCTCTCTGGTCCTTTATTATTTCCTCAGAACTTTTCTCTCTTCAGACACTTAATAAAATCAGTGCCCCTTGGGGTGCCTGGGTGGCTCAGTAAATTAAGAGTCCAACTCTTGGTTTTGGCTCAGGTCATGATCTCACGATTTGTGAGTTCGAGCCTTGTGTTGGGATCTGTGCTGACAGTGAGGAGCTTGCTTGAGATTCTCTCTCTCTCTCTCTCTCTCTCTCTCTCTCTCCTTCCCTCCCCCCCCCACTGCTTGCTCTCTCTGTCCCTCTCTCAAAAATAAATAAATAAAAATTTTTGAGAAGATTTTATAAACAAAAAAATTAAATAAAACCAGTGCCCCTAGACAACTCAAATTGTCTGCACATTCTGGAAAGGATGCCATATTCAAGGTCAATCATTCATAATTGACAATAAATGCAGGCTCCAGAGTCAGTACTGCAAAAAGGGATTTGGGAGACATGTGAAATCAGCCCAATCCTTACTTAGGTGTGAAGCAACAGCTAGTTAGTTAGCACAATGACTGTCAAACATCCTCATACCATTTCCTCCTGGCCCAGGATGGTCAACTCAACAGCCAGCCTCAGTTAGCTTGTTCTCTTTTAAGCATGAATGTCCCAACACATCAGCTCTGAGGTGTAATTTCTGCACTATAATAAAATATCAGCACCGCATTGTGTCCTTTTAATCTCTACTGAGGATCTTTAGTTCCTAAGGAGTGACTTAGAATCCTTTTGAATCTCAGTATCACATGAAGTCAGCACGTTTACAAAAAAGAGATAACATTGATTTATTTATACATTAGTGGCTTTGAAATAAAACCTGAGCAAAACATATGATGAGAATAAACCTAGGAATTTCCTCTCTTTGCATATGTCCATGAATCCCAGGTATTTTTGGAAAATCATTTTCAGGGATAAGGAACTATTTTAGATTTTATCTTTAATTTCTTGTCAGCTTATTCAAGCAATATATACACTTTAAAAATGTCCCACTAATAGCTTCTATTTCTACTTCTCTTCCCCAAAGATAACTACTATTATCTTCTCATATGTACTTCTCATATTGAGGCATGTATCACACGTAAGATCAAATAATTTTCAAGGCGCCTGGGTGGCTCAGTCAGTTAAGCATCCAGCTTCAACTCAGGTCATGATCTTGAGGTCTGAGGCTTTGAGGCCCCACATCAGGCTCTGTGCTGACAACTCAGAGCCTGGAGTCTCTTCAAATTCTGTATCTTCCTCTCTCTCTCTCTGTCCCTCCCCTTCTCATGCTCTGTCCTCTCCATCTCTGAAAAAATGAATAAACATTAAAAAATGTCTCTTAAAAATTCATTCATTTATTTAAACCTAAGCTCAGCACGGGACATGCAATATGAAACCTTAACTATGCACTGAGTATTTTCAAACATAAACTTAATAGTCTTGAAGTGAAGTTGATGATGTTTCTGATTCTTTGTGATCACACAACTAAAGAAAGCAGAGAGGTGGAAGAAAAGGAGAGTCAGGACCAGTTATGGAGTTGGAGATATTTACATTTTTAATAACTTCAGAGGTTAGGCAGTGTCATGTTTTAACCGAATATCTAGCAACCCCTGTGTCGGTTTTTTCTCTCTATTTGCATAAGCAATTGACAGCTCATTAAGAGCTCATTAGGAAGCAGTGAAGACCCTGGGATCAGGGTCTCAGTTGCTGGGAATGAAGTCTTCATTTGTAAATGTCCTCAATATTTCAGAATAGATAATAGATCGAAGATATCCGATGGTGAAGGCGTGAACGTGAGTAAGCTATATATACTTATAAAACAGGAAATCATGGTAATATTGCAATTCATTAAATCTTAGCCTATTCGCCTTACTAAGAAAAGATAAGGTAATAGAATTCATAACTATAATTTGATCATGAAAAACAAGCTAAAAATTTCCACATTCTCCAAGTTTTCCTTTCCTTCTTTTTTCCCTCAAGTTTCATCTATCATCCATCTATGTTTCCATCTATCTATCTAACTTATCCTTAAATTCTAGATAACTATATCTTAGAGAAACTAAATAATTTAATTATTTAAGAATCGGATATATGTGGGGGAAAAATTGACTATGCTTCTTTGCTGGTAAATACGTTCAGAATATAAATTAGTTCTTTTTTACTTGCTAATAATCCCTGGACCCAAACAAAGTAGACCAAAATCGGATCTCCTCTGAATAAATGTTTGCCTGATACTTTAAATCTCCAGATACCAAAAAACCTATTGTAAAATGAAAGGCAAATGCACACTGGTGTGCCTCCAATTCTTTTGCCTTCGGATTGCATTTTGTAAAATGCATGAATAGAAAGCACTTTTAAACACTCAGGAATCAATACAAAGGAAGCAGTGGGAACACATTTATTCCTGTTTTATTCCATTTCGGGGCTGCCAGAGTTTTGCTTGACCAGATGTTGCAGAGTTTCTGAGTCAAATCTGGGCATCCCCTGGCTGTCAACTAAAGGCTGCCTTACTTATAAACATGAAGACTTTCTGTCTACTCCTCCTTTTTTTTTTTTTTTTCATATTCACATTTTACAAGGGTTCCATTTGAGAGCAAGAGTGAGAGAGAACCCAGTATCCTTATATGGTCCATCCACACTCTCTATTTCTATTTTGCATTATTGCCTTTCGGAAGAAAAGAAAAATGAGAGCTGCAGTCTGTCTTTAAACTGCTTGTATGTTCTTTATTGGGGTATGTTTGAATGCCCAATTGGATCTCAATGGCTCAGCCTTTGTAACAGAAAATAAAACATGGTCCTCGAGAAAAGTAATGACACATACATCTAGGCCCTTTCATGGCAGTTGGTAAAGCGTTAGCTCTGTCTCTCTGTGTGGCAGTTTCCTTTCTCTTTTCTTTTCTTCCACTGTGACAAGCAGCCATTGTCCCCTTGCTGAGATCTGCAATATTACTTTGACCCCAGCCCATCAATCTGCCTCAATTGGATAATGATCTGTAATCACTTTCTTTCAGGGGAGTCTATAAATTTGCCAAGGCCCCATTCTTTTCTGAAGGACTCCTTATGTTCACTCCCGTTTGTGCAAATGCGCCCTCTTTTACAGGGCTAAATAGCCATGCACATGGTCCATTCTGTGAAGAGGCACTGGGAGGGTTTCTGTTGATTTTCCATGCTCTAGTCTCTTAAAGGAGACTTAGTCTGACATGCCGGGATGCGGTGGGGGGTGGCCAAGCTGGGCCACATCACAGGCAGCCGCTTTTCTCATTAAGCCTGATCCATCATTAGGTCACTTTGTGCCTTTCCTTGTAATCAATGAGCTTAATGTTCAGTGCAAAAAAGTCATAAGGAAAGGAGTGGAGGTGGAAGGGGAAAGGAACTGGTAGAAAGGACAGAAAAATACATCATGTCCAAGTCTTAGGGAGACCCTTTTCTAGCAAAGGGTGAAAGGAACTCAAATATCATTTGATATCTCAGGTAACCGGCTCCTTCTGGTTCTGTTCATGTTCCACGAAACATGGCAATTCTTAGACCTACTTCTCCCCAGTGGCATCTACTCTTCTCAGTAAGTAGGATGAAAGGCTCTGTATCAGGCTCAATCACTTTTGCTGGGAAGGCAAAGGGAGATGAAGTTCATGAGCATTTGGGCAACTTGGGAGTGTTATGAGAATTTAGTATAAGAGCATATGAACCCAAATATATGTATGATATTAGCCACATGGAATAAATGATCAACAACAACAAAGGACAAAAACGCCTAGAACATAATCTAAAGTGCTCCTACATTATGGGGAAATGAAAAGGCTTTTGGGTCATCATATTTCCAACACAAAGAGAAAAAGTGTCTCTATGCATAGTGAGAGATATGAACATAAGTACACTTTAATAAACATAAGTACTAACGAGCAGGGGAACCAGATAAGCTGAAAGAGTCTGTCCTTTAGGTAATGTACATCGGTAATGACACTAGTTTTCAAGAAGGAAACAGTTTAGGAAAACAATAAAGGACATCACAAAACTGTCAAGGGGACATCAGAGGGAAAAAGCAAATCGTTTTAAAAATGTTTGCGTTCTGCACCATTCTTTAGAAAAAATGTATATTAATTTTCATATTCCTGTGTTCACTTTACTCTTATAAACATTTAAAAATTGATTTATAACACACACACACACACACACCACAGGAAATACATCAAACATGAAGGTAGATTTTAGTGAATAGTTATGTGAATAGTTATGAAACAAACACTTGTGTAACCACCATACTGCTTAAGAAATTGATGTATGTGATTGAAATATTAGAATCAGGGACTAAAAAGAAAATTAACTCTTTCAAGTCGATAGGATCCTCTCATGAATCATGGATTATATGATTCTTGCAGGAATCGTGGATTATATGAGGCTGGAGGAAGCCTTAGAGATCACACAGTCAAAGTGACAAGGTCATCAAGGAAGAGTCTAATACCAGAAGCAATTCTGTCACTTCTCTCGAGTGTCATAGCTTCTAGGGGACGAATTCAGGCTGCGTCTCAGGTGGTGAGCAACTTTTCCATTCGTAATTACATTTCATCACGGGCCTCTGATGGGGAATATGTCTGTAGCAAGAACAAAACAAAACAAAAACCTTGTTGGTGTATTCACAAATAAGTCTGTGTCCAAGTGTTTCCATCACACGCTGAAGAAAGCAAACTCATTCAGTATCTCAATGGAGCTCATTCTAACATTAGAATCTCACATACGGGGAAAATAATTACTTCAAATATGGAGGACAACTGTTTGGTTTGGCTTTTAAAATGGTCATGCATAGGGGCGCCTGGGTGGTTTAGTCGGTTAAGCGTCCGACTTTCGCTTAGGTCATGATCTCGCGGTTCGTGGGTTCGAGCCCCGTGTCGGGCTCTGTGCTGACTGCCAGCTCAGAGCCTGAAGCCTGTTTCAGTCGGTGACTCCCTCTCTCTCTCTGACCCTCCCCTGCTCACGCTGTCTCTCTCTCTCTCTCCTAGAAATAAATAAAACATTAAAAAAAAATTAAAAAAAAAAAAAAATGGTCATGCATAAAACTGCCTGCCAATTCCAAATACTGCAGCCAGCGACATATTTAAGAAGTTTTATTACTACTGGGGGGCCCCGGGGTGACTCAGTCGGTTCAGTGTCTGATTGTGGCTCAGGTCATGATCTCATGGTTTGTAGGTTCGAGCCCTGCATCGGGCTCTGTGCTGCCAGATCAGGGACTGGAGCCTGCTTCAGATTCTGTGTTTCCCTCTCTTTCTACACCTCCCCTGTTCACACACTCTCTCTCTCTTAAAAATAAATAAATACTAAAAATTTTTAATAAAAAAAAAGTTCTACTACTACTACTAGGTGACGAATAGTATGCATCCCACAAGTTACAAGACATTAAGTATTCAAATTATAAAATGTATCATGGGGGCCCCTGAGTTGCTCCATTAGTTAACTTAGGTTCAGGTCATAATCTCATGGTTCCTAAATTCAAGCCCACGGGGCTTGCTGCTGTCTTTGCAGAGCCCTCTTCTGATCCTGTCTCCCCTCTCTCTGCCCCTCCCCCAGTTATACTTTCTCAAAAATAAATAAAACGTTTAAAAAATTTTTTTAGAGTTTTTATTTATTTCTGAGAGAGACAAAGACAGAGACAGAGACAGACACAGCGTGAGCAGGGGAGGGTCAGAGAGAGAAGGAGACACATAATATGAAACAGGCTCCAGGCTCTGAGCTAGCTGTCAGCACAGATCCCTTCCCAGGGCTCGAACCCACGAACTGGGAGATCATGACCTGAGCATAAGTCCAACTTATAAGTCCAATAAGTCCTGACTGAGCCACCCAGATGCCCCTAAAATGTTTTTTAAAAATGTATCATGAATGTCCAATTTCAATTCAGTTTTCCTTCCACTGGGATTCTCTATCAAAAAGTTAATTCAAGAGTTAGGAGAGCTAGAAAATATGCTAAGTGCAACAGTTTTTACATTTTGCGAGGTTTTTTTATTTTTCTAAAAAAATAGATTCTTAAGGTTTGTCGTACATTGGCTGGAAACATGTAGGGTAGTCAGTACAAGTGAAAAAGATTGTTTTTCCAATAAATTATTGACTAAAGAACTCTTGACTTAGAAAATGTCCAGGAATCTTTTAGTCCCTGATATAAAATTCTAAAACTTTCTTTCTTATCTTTTAGGTAAGATGCTTGCTATTTTTATCAATGTTTCCATTGACCTGAGCTGAAGTCAGATGCTTAACCAACTGAGCCACCCAGGAGCCCCTGCATTATTTCAAAAAGAAAGAAACTGAGGCTTAGAGAAGTGTTTCTTGCCCCGGTCACAGAGCTGCTAAGCAGTTAGATTAGAATTTGAACTTAGGTCAGTCTGGCTCGAGGGCATATGTATTCTCTATTGTCTGCTTTACCGCTCTTTATTAAACGTATTTCAACACTAATTTGTTCCAAATATACAAAATACGTATATATTCAAAATTAAAAATTATCAGTTTTTTTCATTCACAATTATAAACACTGTGGGAAGAAAGATGATACAACCAATCCCTCATCTTACAGCAACAGAGAGGTTCCTCCCCATTTCACCTGACAGCCCCATCAGAGGCTTTCTAGTATTTTATACATTTTATTATTCCATATACTTGCTAATTTATAACTTAGAGAGTTGTTCATACTCTCTTCCACTAACCTCTTCTTTTTTAGATATAGTTAGTAAACTGAAAAGGAGCCACGCATCTTATTACTTTTTATCTCTCTGAAAGGCACATTCCAAATCCCAGTCATTTTGTGGTATGTACTCTCTGTTTTCTTTCTTAGGTTTATTTATTTTTTGAGTAATCTCTACACCCAAAGTGGGGCTCAAACTCGTGATGCCAATATCAAGAGTCACATGATTTTCAGAGCCAGCCAGGAGCACCTGTTTTTTGTTTGCTTGTTTTTTCTTATTATAAACTCAAAACAATGGCCAGGGGCTTTTCAGTAAGGCCCCCTCACCATCAAAATGCGTTGGATGCCAAACTGCTGAACATGTTTAAATTTTTCCTGGGAATTTTTGAATCTTGCCTATATTACACTCTCTCTTCTAATCTTTCTCTTTCCCTCCAAAGTTACTCTAGACAAGAATTGGGTCTGCTCTCTCCACGTACCTTGGAACAGTCTTCTTTCCTATCAAGAAGCAAAGTTGTTCCATCCTCTTCCAATGGTAGCTAATAGCACGGAAGTGTTAGAAGTGGCTTGCTTTATACAATACGGTCTTACCGGTTCCTGGGGCCATTTGCATGTTCTTTGTTTGTTTGTTTCAGTGTCCACGTCCTACAGAATTTCTCATGTAAAACAGCTTTCAGAAACTACTTTTGGTTTCTCAAATTATAACTTAATGCACTGCAGGCTTGGTTTTATATTCTTCATTAGGGTTCTTTTTCTTCCTGCTACATTCAGAGTGAAAACTGGCACTCACTGTGGTTAGAGATCATCTCATCCTCTGCCCTAACCTTTTTTGTTCCCAAACAGAATATGCCTCCCAAATAGTGTACATAAAAATCACAAAAACAAAGACCACAGCTTCCACCAACAGCCCAGCTGGGAATTATCTTCACTTAGGGCAAATGAGCAAACTGGAACAGAGGAAAGTTCTGCAGTCTCATCCTTCCAAGACGATCTTTAAGCAGGTCTGAAATAATCTTGACAGCTGTAGAGGGAAGCAAAGCTTTGCCTCACCCACATGGCATTGGTTAGTCCCTTTCAATTTTGCCTTAGATTTTTGTTTGATGGTTCATTGGTTGGTTGGTTTTAAGTAACTGGGATTGCTTTGAATAATAGGCCAGAAAAAATGAAAGACCCAATAGCTGCAGCAGGAGGAAAAGGACAAATTCTCTATGTGCAGTGCTTTTTTCCTAGAGTTACCCCACCCAGAGTTTAATTTTAGTTTCATCCCCTTATCGGCGATGTGAACATCAGCAAGCTAATGTCATTCTCTGATTTTCAATCACATCAGGCCATAAACATGTATAACACTATCAACCTCACTGGTTATAATATGGATAAGTGAAATACTATCAATGGAAACATTTTACCCCAGTATCTGCATAGCACTACCATGTTTGAGTATCTACTGTGATTAATGTTATTATGTACTTCTGAAATACCTCTGAAAAGTGGCATGTGGAAAGATTGATATACAACTGTAAGACTATGATGTGGTTGTTCATAAAACAACGCTCAGCCTTTCCCTGAGCCATTGCTCTATGCTCATTTTTGCTATGAAATCCTGGAAAATCTATACTTGAGTATTCACTGCTAGACTCAATGCCCAAAAATAAAACTACTCTGTGATGACCCCAGCAACTGCACTACTAAGTATTTATCCAAACAATACAAAAATACTGATTTGAAGAGGCACACCCCCCCCAATTGTTTACAGCAGCACTGTCAACAATAACCAAATTATGGAAAGACGCTAAATGTCCATTGACTGATGAGTGGATAGAAAATATTATTCAGCCATCAAAAACAGTGAAATCTTGCCATTTGCAATGAATAGCATGGATGAAGCTCAAATGTATTACGCTAAGCGAAATAAGTCAGTCAGAGAAAGACAAATACCATACGATTTCACTCATATGTGCAATTTAAAAAACAAAATAGATGACCATAGGGGAAGGGAAGGGCAAATGAAGTAACAAAAACAGAGAAGGAGGCAAACTATAAGAGAGTCTTAACAACAGAGAACAAACTGAGGGTTGCTGGAGGGGAGATGGGTGGGCGGTGGGCTAAATGGCTGGTGGGCATTAAAAACGTCACTTGTGATGAGCACTGGGTGTTGTACCTAAGTGATGAACCACTAAATTCTACTCCTGAAACCAAGAATACACCATATGTTACTAACCTGAATTTAAGTAAAGTCTTGAAAGAAAAAAAAAGGGTGTGGGCCATATATTATACCATGGCTCTTGGTATATAATAAAAGCCTAACAAATATTCACTGAATGAATGAATGAATGCATACAGTTTTATTCTATTCATACACAGGTGTATATGAGCTTCCTTCACCTTGCTATATATATTTTTAAAAAATGAAGGACTTCCTTCCACTTGTTCAAAGAAACATAATCTTGAATCCATGATATAGAAGCAAGCCTCATCATCCTAAATAATCTCAGCAAATTTTCCTCCACATTCATCTGTAAAACGTTGGTAAATGATGAAATACGAATATCACAGTGGGATAATATATTGGAATGGGAAGAGAAGGAATAAAGAGAGAAAGGGAACTGATCCCACGCTATGTAGCAATTTTCTCATATTAAAAATAGGTGATATCTTCTAGGTTTTGAATGGCAATAACTGCACAAGATATTGGGGAGGGGCCTAGTGTTGGCGGCTCTTATTTCGGCACTTGCTTTTTATAAGATGAATTTTTGCATTAAATAGTATAATGTGCATTTAAAGTTGAAGTGATATCTATATTGGTCTCTCAAATATTATTAATTGTAACATACTGAGAATTTTGGAGTGGCTTGTGGGGAAGACGTGGATATAAAAGAAAATTTTCAGAGTCTGCTAGAAATTTTCACCAGCAGCTACTGCTATATCTATAAAACTCTTTATAAGGATTTTTCTGGGATTATACCAATAGAATACATTACTTTCAATATAATGCATTTTTACATGAAGGCCTTTTATTCTCTTTCCTTCTTTTTTTTTCTTTAATTCTCTCACTTTGCTGCCAAGAAAGAACTATTCAGATTCAACTGATTCAAAAAGAGTTCTTGGGGCATCTGGGTGTTTCAGTTGGTTCAGTGTCCAACTCTTATTTTCAGCTCAGGTCATGATCTCGCCATTCTAGAGTTTGAGCTCCACATCAGGCTCTGCTGCTGACAACGTGAAGCCTGCTTGGGATTCTCTCTCTCCCTCCATCCTCTGCTCCTCCACTGTGCATGTGCTCTCTCTCTCTTTCTCTCTCTCTCTCTCTCACGTGCGCACGTGCGCGCACACACACACACACACACAGAAATAATAAAATAAACTTAATAAAAAACAGAGTTCTTGGACAATTCAATGTTAACTAGTGGCCCACGATCTAGACCAATATTGATATCACCTTAACTTTAAATGGACATTATATTCTTTAATGTAAATTTCATCTTATAAAAGGGAAGTGCTGAAATGAGAGCTTTCAACATGAGACACCTTCCTCAATATCTTGTGCAGTTCTTGCTATTCAATATCTTGAAAATGTCTCCTCATATCCATTCTTCAAAGTATTTAATGCCTCAAAACATATTTGTTTCATTATGTTGAAGTTTCACTATTTAAATTTCTGCTTTATGGATGCCTGGGTGGCTCAGTTGAGTGTCTGACTCTTGGTTTCAACTCAGGTCATGATCTCAGGGTGGTGAGATCAAGCCCTGCATCAGGCTTCATGCTGGGCATGGAGCCCACTTAAGATTATCTCTCTCCCTCCCACTCTGCTTCTCCCCTACACGCATGGGAACAGAGAAAAAATACTAAATAAATACATTTCTATTTTAAGTATATTTCTATTTATAACTTATTGAATACTTAATGTCATGGGGGGAGATTGTAGGGGCGGTTGAGTAGGAAAAGTCAGTTTCCTTCAGTTTTTCAATACTTTCTCTGTGACAGCAGATGGCTAGTGGAGCCTGTCAAGGAGTCATTCCTAAGCTCTTTACTTCTTCATAGACCTCTAGCAGCTCATCAGTGTCATGGGCAAATGAGAAGGACTTTATTTAAAAAGGCCTGGAAGAGACTCATGTTCAATTTTTCTCAGAAACAACTGTTTCCAGGTGGGCAAAACTGTATAAGAATAAAAAAATAAAGACTTGTTTTATCTAAGAAAAATACAACAGACTAATAGGTAGTTGGATATGGAGAAAGACTCAAGAGACAGTGAAATGCCTCTCCCTTGTAAAGACCACTCAAAACCAGACAGACATGGATTTTTCTATAGTGATATTACAATATGTAAGTTAATATATCAAGCAGAATAAAAATATCATCTGCTAGTTTAGAAAGCTAGCCAAAGACTCAGATTGCATAAGAAAACTAGTGTTTTCCTTGGGAAAGCAGGAACGAAGGTTATTTTGAACTCTGAATAGAATTAATGTGGCTACAGAGTCCCTTGTGAATAATCAATGCAATATTTGTCAGCAAACAACAAAGTCTGAAGGCAAATGAACTAAGTTCCCAGGTAAGCAATTAGAAAAAACCAAAATCCCTCAAAACATGAGAAAAAGTAGTAACCAAAGTCCTATAAAGGTAATTACAAGAATATCAAAGATAAATAACAAATCTGAGAAAATGAAATAATAAAGATAGGGAAATATCAGTGATATGAAAGAACAATAATGGCAATAATACAGTAGAGATTAGAAATAGGAAACACTTTCTTTGGAAAGGCTATTAAGTGGACACCCACCAAAAAAAAAAAAAATAGAAAATAGGAGGAGGTAGAAGTAAGCAAAGAATGACAAATGAGAAACAATTACAGACAATAACAGAAATTTAATATACAAGACAAATATAAAAAATAAGAATATACAGATAATTTCATAAACTTGAAGGGTAAAAAAAATACCAGAGTTAAAGTTGCAGAACATAAAATCAAGTTGCAGAAATCTTGTATTTCTATACGCCAATAACAAAGCAACAGAAAGAAAAATCAAGGAATTGATCCCGACGTTTTGCAACTACACCTAAAGCAATAAAATACCTAGGAATAAACCTAACTAGAAAGATAAAAGGTCTATATTCTGAAAACTAAGAACATTTATACAAAAAATTGAAGAGGACACAAAAAAAAAAATGGAAAAGCATTCCATGCTCATAGATTGGAGGAACAAACATTATTAAAATGTCTATACTACCCGAAGCAATCTTCACATTTAATGCAACCCCTATTAAAATACTACAAGCATTTTTCACAGAGCTAGAGAAAAGAATCCTAAAATTTGTATGGAACCACAAAAGACTCTGAATAATCAAAGCAATTCTGAAAAAGAAAAAATAAACCTGGAGTCAGCATGATTCTGGATTTCAAGCTATATTACAAAGCTGTAGTCATCAAGGCAGTATGGTGCTGGCACAAAACAGACACATAGATCTGGAATGGAAAAGAATAGAAAATCCAGAAATGGATCCACACCTATATGGTCAACTAGCCTTTGACAAAACAAGAAAAAATATCCAATGGAAAAAAGATAGTCTCTTCAACAAATGGTGTTGGGAAAACTGGACAGCAACATGCAGAAGGATGAGAACCTGGACCACTTTTTTATACCATACACAAAAATAAATACAATATGGATGAAAGATCAAGAAACCATCAAAATCCTAGAAGAAGATACAAGTAGCAACCTCTCTGACCTTGGCTGCAGCAACTTCATTCTAGACACATTTCCGACAGCAAGGAAAAGAAACGCAAAGATGAACCATTGGGATTTCAACAAGATAAAAAGTATCTGTACAGCAAAGGAAACAATCAACAAAACTAAAAGACAACCTATGAAATGGAAGAAGATATTTGCAAATGATACATCAGATAAAGGGCTAGTCTCCAAAATCTATAAAGAACTTATCAAACTCAGCACCCCCAAAAAATAAATAACCAGTGAAGAAATGGGCAGAAGACATGAATAGAGACTTTTCCAAAGACATCCAGATGGCTAATAGACACATGAAAAGATGTCCAACATCACCCATCACCAGGGAAATGCAAATCAAAACCACAATGAGATACCACCTCACACCTGTCAGGATGGCTAAAATTTACAACACAAGAAATGAAAGGTGTTGGCAAGGATGGAGAGAAAGGGGAACCCTCTTGCACTGTTGGTGGGAATGCAAGCTGGTGCAGCCATTCTAGAGGACAGTATGGAGGTTCCTCAAGAAACTAAAAATAGAACTACCCTATAATCCAGTAATTGAATTATTAGGTATTTACCCAAAGATTACAAAAATACAGATTTGAAGGGGTGTTTGCACCCCAATGTTTACAGCAGCACTATCAATAATAGCCAAACTATGGAGAGAAACCAAATGCCCATTGACTGATGACTGGATAAAAAAGAGGTGGTATATAAATGTAATGGAATATAACTCAGCCATCAAAAAGAATGAAATCTTCCCATTTGCAGTGGTATGGATGGAGCTAGAGTATATTATGCTAAGTAAAATAAGTCAATCAGAGAAAGACAAATACCATATGATTTCACTCATATGTAGAATTTAAAAAAAAAAAACACCACAACAGATAAACATATAAGAAGGAGGGCAAAAAAGAGAGGGAAACAAACGACAAAGACTCTTAATAATAGAGAACAAACTGTGGGTTGACAGAGGGAGGTGGGTGGGAGATGGGCAGGAGATGGGCTAGAGAGCAGGGGAAGGACAGAGAGAGAGGGGGAGAATCACAACAGGCTCTGCACTTGCCAGCACAAAGCCTGACACAGGGCTCAAACTCATGAACTGTGAGATCATGACCTGAGCCAAAATCCAGAGTCAGAAACTTACTGACTGAGCCACCCAGGTGCCCCTCGAAGCCAACTATCTTGTAGAGTATCTCCCACAATCTAGACTTGTCTGATTAGTTCCTCATAATTAGATTCAGGTTAAGTATTTTTTGAAAAAAAAAAATGTATATAATGCTTCAAAGCACAAAATGTCATTTTGTTATATAAATAATGACTTTAGGTTTGATTACTTGGCTAAAGTCGTAGTTTGGGCTTCCTGGAATTAAAGCCTAAGCAGGGATTAGGGGACACCAGATTTATTGGAGGGGTGTTATGCAGAAAGAACTTGTAAGAAAGTGAGTGAAGCAGGAGACGGGAAGGGAAAGAAGCAAACAATGATGTGCTCTCAGGTAAAATCTAGTTTTGGCCTGATCCTTGGTGAGTGGGAGAAGGCAGGAGAGGGTGTACTCTAGAGTATAAATCACGTCACAAAGTTTCCCACATTGAGGACATGGGACTGGCCTTCTGTGCTCTCACGATAGTAAGTCACTGGCTATGTGCTGCCGTCAGATGGTCTAACCTAAGGGCAAGATGGCTTTCTTCAGCAGAGGGCAATTATCTGAAGAAATACATAGAATCTGGAGGGTAAATGCCACGGAGATCTGGTGGGTATTAATAGCACTTACTACCAGCAGTGACAACCACATTTCCCCATTGTAAAAATACCATTTTGTATCTTAAAAATAATAATTAATCTTTATGTTAGATTTTGAGACTGCATGAATAATGTATCCCATCCTCAACAATGTTTCATCCACTGGTTAATCTTAAATAAACTAATGTTATATGATAATTAAAGAATAGTGATTTTTTTCTCCTAATTTGATCATTCTTTTATATTCATTGACTGGTCTTTAAGGAAGAGCTTGTTCTCTCTCATCAACTTCAACTTTTGGTATTGCTATAGGCACATATAAAAATACATTTTATTTAATGTGTTATAATCTACCATGTTCTTTTTGCTCAAAATTTACAAATTCGGCCAGTGGGAATCACTTCAGGCTGTTCTTTTGCCATTTTTGCCATGTCTTCATTAATCTTTGAACACTCTCTTGCTTTCTGGCAATAAACTTCCAGGCTCACATAGTACTTTTCCTGGAATCAGCTGTTCTCCAAGGAGCTCTGGTTCCTTAAGCACAGAATGGTATTTTGAAAGCAAAAAACTCAGAGTTAGATGTGCTCACCGTTCCCTTTCAGTGGTCAGAACAGAGAAGTGAGATTTCTTACAAATCTCAAATTCATACTGATACACTTCCAATTCTAAGTCAATATCACTGAGTTCTCCTTACCTTCTTCATTTCATATTTTTACTGTTTTAATTTTCCCCTTTCTGGTAATAGTACTGGATCCCAACCAAATCAACATATTTAAAACAATTTTTAAGTTTATTTATTTATTTTGAGACAGTGAAAGAGAGAAGGGAAGGGGCAGAGAGAAGTAGAGACAGAATCCTGAGCAGTCTCTGCCCCATTAGAGCAGAGCCCAACGTAGGGGTCAAACCCACAAACTGTGAGATCATGACCTGAGCCAAGATCAAGAATGCCATCCAGGTGCTCCCACATCAATATATTTTTAATTTAGATCTACCAAAACATCGTTTTGGAATTATTATATCCATAACCACTATAAACAACAAAATCCAGCCTTTCCTGGTAGTTCTTTGGGTCTTCCCAATGTATCCCACTAGCCGTGTATAAGAATAATGGGTGCTTTAAAAATAGAAAAAAATCCTATCATTTGTTGCACAAAAATGTGGCTTACAAATTTTGATCTTCTTAACTCTGTGTTGTAGAGATAAAGGCACTGCACTTCTCAGTGGTCTTCCTTACCTGTTTTGTGCCCACGCACACCACCCCATTGGCTTTTTCCACTAGTTTGCTATTGGCTGGCATTTAGGTGTCTTTCAATGTTTCAATATTACCACAATGAATAATTCCTGGGCACATGCTGTTTCATGTTTTTAGAATTGTATTGTCAGCTATATCTGTCAAATGGGGTTTCTGAATTAAAGGATAAATGAATATGCATTTTCCTAAATTTCCTCTTTAATCAATTGTAGAATAAGTGAGAATGTCTACTTTTCTATACTCTCACCAACAGGGACAAGTCCTCGAATTCTTGCTTATCTGATAAGTGAGAAGTAATAGTTTAGTTTATATTTTTCTTATTTTAAATATGTGCATGTTTCCTACAGGCTATTTCTATGATATTTGTCCATTTTTTTCTTAGCTTTTAGAATTTTTTTGTTTTTTTAAATCTCAATGTCAAAAACATCTTATATATTATATAGATTAGCCCCTTATTGATGACAAATGCTTCCCCCCCAGTTTATCATTTGTCATTGCATACGATTTTGTTGTGGTTATACAAATCTACTTTTATTGGGTTGAATTTAATAATCTTTTATTTTCTTAAGTTTATTTATTTTGAGAAAGCACAAGCAGGGGAGGGGCAGAGAGCGAAGAGAGAGGGAGAATCCCAGTCAGGCTCTTTACTGCAAGCACTGAGCCTAATAGGGGGCTCGAACTCATGAACCAAAAGACAATGACTTGAGCCAAAGTGGGATGCTTAACCCACTGAGCCACCCAGTCGCCCCTATAATCTATTATTTTGTTGAACACAATGGTCACTCATCAGCTAGGAAGATACATAACTCAAATCTCATTTAAGAAGAACTGGATAAAGAGCCTCTAGTCTATTCACACCTGTGATTCCACAGTAACATTCACTCTAGGGCCATGGCTCCCTAGGCTACTGACAGTCAGTGACTGGGCATGAAGGAAACTGGACCACTGCAGCCTGATATGAAATTCCACCAACAGGCAGCCTTTGCTTTGAGATTTCCCATTAACTCAGGCAAAACCTGAGCAGGACTGCTCTGCATTCTGAGATTTTTTTTTTTTTTTAACCTATCTTCTCTTCCTTCCCTTCCTCCATTCCCCCATTATACTTGCAGTGTGGTCTGAAGTCCTTAATGTTTACTCTTCCTTTTTCTTCCCTTATCTTTCAAAGATGTTTTCCTCCACTCGATCTTTTACACATCAGTTATCACGTCTTGATTTCTGGTTGCATTTTTTAAAAATTTCCAGATATGATATTTTATAATTTGTGGATACAGATACTACCCCCCTTTTTATGTTACATTAAAAAAAAATCTCATTGCACTAGAATGTACTGATATAATGTTAAGTAGCACTAGATGTAGGGGTATTTTGCCTGTCCCTTATATTAGAAAGGATGCCTTTAATTTTTCCCACTATGTAAGATTCTGGATTTCAAACTTTTCTACATATATGCTATGATATTAAGGAGGTTTCCAATTGCTACTCAGCTGAATGCTTTAATCTGGAATTGGTACTAAATTCTGTTGATAATTGAAGAAAATTATGATTTTTCCCAATAAGTAAACTAAAATGGAGACTTACGTTGATGAATTTCCTAATACTGAATCATCTTTATATCCTGGAAGTATTCTACTCATTTGTGTCCTGCTATTTAATGTATTATTGTAACCATTTGCCATTTTATTAAGATTTTTATATCCACCTTCATAAGGAAGATTGGTGTATAGTTTTCTTTTTTTGTGTGATATCTTTATCAGGTTTAGATAGTAATCTTATACTAATTATTTTTCTTTTAATTATTTTTAGGATTTTAAGTAATCTCTACACCCATTATGGAGCTTGAACTCACAACCCTGAGATCAAGAGCCACAGGCTCTTTCTATTAAGCCAGCCAGGAACCCCACTAATGTATTTTAAAATTAGGTCTTCCTTTTTTTAAAAAATTGAGCTGGAGTAGCGTTAGGAATATATGGTCTTTAATTATTTAATTAAGTCCAACGTTTTTTGTAGGGTAGCTCTAAAGTTTTGTTTCTTTTGCATAGAAATGGTCATTTTTTTGTATTCTATTTCTAAGGGGGTTGATTTTTGGTTAAATTACATTTTTTAGGAACTCACTTATTTTATCTGATTTTCAAGTTCATTTGAATAGATTTATGCATAGTTAGTTATGATTTTTTTTTCAAAATTCTCTTTTCTTTAATGTATATTCCCCCCTCATCATTTCTTCTGTATATGTGTGCTTTTCATTGTAGTTGTTGATTTGTTTGGCTACTAATTTGTTATTTAAAAAAAAGAATTAAGTGGAGCCTGGTTGAGCATCTGACTCTTCTGATTTAGGCTCAGGTCATGATCTTGGGATCTTGGGTCTTGGGATCGAGCCCTGCATCAGGCTCAGTGCTGAGCATGGAGCCTACTTTTGATTAATGTTATAACTCCTGCAATGTTCATCTGATTAATCTCTTTCTCCTTAGATTTACTTCTTAGAAATCAACTTAAAAATATTTATAAAATTAAGTTAATTTTAAGTTAAAGATTTTTTTTGGTTTGGGTATGAATTTTTAAATTTAGTATCTTTGGAAAGAATTTTCTTTGAATTATTTCTACTTTGTGATTTTACTGAGATTTTTCTTTATGAATAATATATAGTTAGTTTCAAATGTTCCATATGCAATGGAAAAGAAGTCATATCATATATTATGGGACATAAAGTTTGATATATTTAGGAGATATGCCTTACTGATTAGGCTAGCTAAGTCTTTTATATCCCTACTTATTTACTTCTATTGGATTAATCAAAACCAGAAGGCGGTGTACTAAGCATGCTGTCATAAGTGGATTTCTCTTTGATCTTCCTTAATTTCTCCTTTAGGAGGGTGTTATTTGCATAGATTTCATAAATTTCACGTCTTTGTTATAAATTAATGAATTTGATTATATTAAAATAAGGATTTCAGCTCAACAGAGCACACCATGTACAAAGGCAACAGAAAAACAACAGATTTGGGAAAAGTATTTGCAACATTTCAAATCAACAAAGAACAAGTATTTAGATTATATAAAAGATTCCTGTAAACCACAAAAAAAAGAGAAGCTTAATGGGAAAATGGGCAAAATACATAAACAGAGAAGAGACCCCAAAAGCAAATAAACATATAAAGATACACACAAATTCCATGACACATTAGACATTTGCATATTAAAATAGCGAGGTCCCTTTAACCTATTAGGGCGTTGACAATTGGAAAGCAGGACAATGCCAAGTGTTAGCAGGGAGACGGTAATGAAACCCTCACACCCTCATCCGCTACCAGTGTGAGGGTGGAGTGATAACTAGTCTGCATAGCACTCAGTCAAATTAAATTAAGTATAGTGTAACTGAGTATATATGCCAGTGAGACTCTCAGACACGTTCATAAAGGGACTAAGTGTGCAAGCTCTCACGGTGCTGTTTGTGGTGGTGTTGAGGGCAAAAAGGAGGAAGTGTAGAGTCTGTGGCTTAATTCCCATCAAACACATCAGAACTGTTGCATGTGGAAAGGAAGGCAGAATAGAGATGGAGAATGGGAATGAGAGCAAGAGTGATTCAAACAAGAGAGCAGCATTACCTGTTCAAAAGATGATGGGTTGCCATGACTGAATGGGTGTAATTAACTAAACTCTGCACCTGAGGGCACATATAGATCAATCAGTAGAAAGGCCTGCAGAAAAGTCTGGAATGAGTCTGAGCTTCCCTCCAGAACTCGACCTAATGCCCTAAGGGCTTGTATTCAATAAAGATAGAAATGGTTAAAGGGGAGAACAATTCCATTCTTTAGAACTGGAGTTAAGAAGCTGTGGTTTATTTAAGGCCAGACCTGAAATACGATAAAGTACAGGTCTCCATTTCAGACTTGGGCTCATATCTAAGATAAATGCATATCATTTTTATTGAGAAAAGTAAACTATTTTCAGTAGCAAAAAAAGTAATTTTTGAAAAAATTGTTAAAAAACGGATTCATTAATGAGTTCTTTTTTTTTCTCAATACACGGCATTAACTGCAACATTTCGTATTTACTCATGATGTTGGCGTTTGAATATACTAAAGTCAGGATTCGGTTCTTTGCTCAAACATACACATGGCAGAGAAAAAATGCACAATTCTTGCTTTGGGCAATCAAAGATATGAAGAAATTTTTGTCATACCACCAAGAGGTTGTATACCAGGTTTCAGAGTTTTAAATTTTTTTAATAATGTTTATTTTTGAGAAATAGAGTGCAAGTGGGGGAGGGGCAGAGAGAGAGGGAGACACAGAATCCAAAGCAGGCTCCAGGCTCTGAGCTATCAGCACAGAGCCGTACACAGAGCCCCAACCCATGAACCATGAGATCATGACCTGAGCCGAAGTTGGACACCCAAATGACTGAGCCACCCAGGCACCCCATTGGTTTCAGATTTTTAATTGTTTTTTATGTTTATGGTAAACCTCTATTATATAATTCATTAGTAGATATTTTAGTGCATTCACAATAATTGATATATCACTATAGTGAGCTTTTTGGTGAAGTAAGAGTTAAGCAGAAAAGAAATTTAGAAATATAAGATAAAAATAAAAATTATATATACATGTATATATGTTTATTTTAACTATATATATGTAGTTTATTTTATGTTATCTTCTTTAACTCAACATTGAGAAACCAAGAAGAAAAAGCACAAAGGTTCTCTAAAGCTAATGAACCAGTAATACAAACCCAAAGTTGGTTCTTCCATTAATCATACATGGCTGCATAACAAATTATTACAAGTTTAGCAGCTTAGAACAAAACACATTTATTATCTAATATTTCCTGTGGATCACAAGTCTGGGCACAGTTTCTCTGGGTCCTCTAAAGTTTTCTAACAAGGTGTTGGCTAGGACTATGTTCTTACCTGGAGGCTAAACTGGAGAAGGATCCACTTAACAACTCAGTCCAGTTGTTGATAGAATTCATTTCTTTGCAATTTAGGATTAAGGGCCCCTCTGGCTGGCTTTTGGCTGGCAGCCACCCTCAGCTTCTTGAGCTGGGCCTCCCAGCATGGTCATGTCTTCAAAGCCAGAAAGAGAGAAAATCTCAGAGCGTGTCTACAAACAAGATAAAAATCTTATGAAAAGCAACATAATTGTAGAAGTTACATCCATTACCTTTGCATGTTCTCTTAGCAAAAGCAGGTCAGAAGTTCTACCTTCACTCAAAAGAAGATTATTTGGGCTCCTGGGTGGCTCTGTTGGTTGAGTGTCCAACTCTTGGTTTCTGCTCAGCTCATGATGCAGAGTTGTGGGGTTGAGCCCCACAATGGGCTCCACATTGAGCTTAGAGCCTGCTTAAGGATCTTTCTCTCTCCCTTTGCCCGTCTCCCCTGCTCATTCTCTCTCTCTCTCTCTCTCTCTCTTTCTCTCTCTCTCTCTCAAATAAATTATATATCTAGGATACAGGGATCACAGAGGATCACTTTAGATCTTATCTGCTACTTAGAATTAAACATACACTATAAATCTCCAGCTGTCAGAAATTGATTTTCACCGTCAATTAATATATGAAGCTCCATGCTTCACATACCTATTTTATGTTTCTGTTGATAATTTTTTAAATGAGCTGGATTATATGATTTTAGATGATTTTGAACATTTTAAGTCCATTAGAAAGTACTAATGCAATTTTAAAGAACATTTCTGTATTTAAGTATAACATACTTATAGAAAAAAGTATACAGATCTCCAGATCCAGCTTTAAAGATTTTCACAAACTGAGTATGAATATCTTATCCTCATTCTGATCAAGCCCTTTCCTCCTATTTCCACTGGTGTGTCATTTTGTTATTGGAAACAACAATGTAGAAATTACGTATGTATCCTGGGCATAAACTTCTTATAGTACATAGGTAAATATTGGCAAATGCATGAAAGCCAGGGTTAGAGAATAGGAAACTAGAGCACTCAGCTGTAGTAAAATAAATCATTATAAATCAGGTAATGAAGGGCAACCTGATACCAAGAGGTGTAGGGACAAGTCCCAGGTAGCAAAACTGTATTGGCCGTTGCTATCATTCTGTTCTTCATTGGATGTAACTTTCAATCGCTTGTCTCAGTGTATCTCAAATGTATCAATAAAGTACCTGTTTCTGAGTCTCAGCTTTGCCACTCAGTTGTCGTAGGATGCTTCCTCAAAGTACTAAAACTCCATATGGATGACTTCTTATCTTTAAATACAGATCTCAAAGACCAGCAATTAAGTGAGGTCATTGATGCAAATATAGGGATAAACCAATTATAAGTCAAATATTATAAATAAGAACATGGCTTCCCAGACTAATCACAGCCTACATATGACCAACCAAACCATCAACAAACCTAACAAGTTTGGAGAGTGGTATAGAAAATATATGTAGGGGGGCGCCTGGGTGGCTTAGTTGGTTAAGCGTCCGACTTTCGCTTAGGTCATGATCTCACGGTTCGTGGGTTCGAGCCCCGCGTCGGGCTCTGTGCTGACTGCCAGCTCAGAGCCTGGAGCCTGTTTCAGTCTGTGACTCCCTCTCTCTCTGACCCTCCCCTGCTCACGCTGTCTCTCTCTCTCTCTCTCTCTCTCCTAGAAATAAATAAAAATATTAAAAAAAAAAAGAAAATATATGTAGGAATGTATATAGGAAATAGACACAAAATGTTGTAACCATTTAAACTTTCTCACAAATCTACAGACATTTACTGCTTTCATTTAGGATCCAAAGTATAATTCTTATTAATAACTCAAGTACTTTGATTATAAGTATATTAGTAAACTCAAATATAAAATATAAGCAATTATCAGTAGTTGAGACATGAAGCAAATGACCCCTTTCACCATAACCTTGATATTCTTTCCTTTCCTTCTTTCTTCCTTCTTTCTTCCTTCTTTCCTTCCTTCCTTCCTTCCTTTCTTCCTTCCTTCCTTCCTTCCTTCCTTCCTTCCTTCCTTCCTTCCTTCCTTCCTTCGTTTCTTTCTAAACATTTTTAAAATTTATTCATTTTGAGAGAGAGAGAAAAAACGAGAGAAAGAGAGAGAGAGAGAGAGAAGGAGAATGAGCAGGGGAGGGGCAGAGAGAGGGAGAGAATCCCAAGCAGGCTCTACACTGTCGGTGCAAAGGCTGATGCAGGGCTTGAACTCATGAACCACGAGATTGTGACCTGAGCAGAAATCAAGAGTTGGACATTTAACCAACTGAGCCACCCAGGGACCCCTTTATTCTCTCTCTTTTTTTAAAAAAATGTCCTCAGCCTCACTAGGTGTGGAAGGCAGTTTTCCTGTTGAAGGAATACCAGAAATGCATTATGTTCTTGTGTCTTCCAGTATTTATCACTCCACTTGATAGTTTCCAGTGAGGTCTGCTCTCTTCCATCCACTCACTCACCTACCAAATTCCATAGGATTCCAGTAATCCCAATAACTCATACACCAGTGTTCCTCCAAATGTGGAGATCAGACCAGCTCCAAGAGTTAGCTCAGGGCTGGATAAATGACAGATTCCTGGGATTAGTGGAATTTAATACCTAGCCGCCACCAAGTTCTTACTTGAACTATATTACACAACAAAGCTTACGAACCTTTGTTTAAACAACTACTTTGGGTCTCACACCCAGGATAATTTCAGCCTTTGCAAAGGAAGAGTTGAACATGTTTTCAGTCTCCAGAATGTTAGCACCTTTGAGAGCTAAGCATATGGGTATTCTTATATGCTTCTGTTTCAAAAGTTTTTATTTAAACTCCAGTTAGTTAACATATGGTGTAATATTATTTTCAGGTGTACAATATAGTCATTCATACTTCCATGAAACACCCAGTGCTCATCACAAATGCACTCCTTAATCCCCATCACTTATTTCCCCCATCTCCCACCCAGCTCCCCTCTGGGAACCATCAATTTGTTCTCTGTAGTTAAGAGTCTTTTTCTTGGTTTTCCTCTCTCCCTATTTTTTTTTTGTCCCTTTGCTCATTTGTTTTGCTTCTTTTTCTACCCCCTCCCAAGTTTTTTTTTATTTTTAAATTTTTAACGTTTTTTATTTATTACTGAGAGACACAGAGAGATAGAGCATGAGCATGGGAGGGGCAGAGAGAGGGGGAGACAGAATCCGAAGCAGGCTCAGGACTCTGAGCTGTCAGCACAGAGCCCAACTGTGAATTCTGGAACCGTGAGATCATGCCCTGAGCTGAAGTCTGACGCTTAACCAACTGAGCAACCCAGACACCCCCCAAGTTTTTATTTAAACTCCAGCACCTTTGAGCTAACACATCTTCCTTTCTCCTGCTACGGTTATCTTCTCCACTCACAGGGATGCAAATCTCTCTCATTTTGGCTTTTTTTTTTCCTAGGAAGAGAGATTCGCTTATGTTCTCTCTTCAATTCTTTCCAGCTTCCTCCTGCACAATAGTTTTGGTTTCATAACTACATCCAACTTTCTAGAAACCCATTGACAGGGCCTGTCAGTTCTACTTACACATGTGATACTGCATTCACTCAACCATGTTCTGAAGACATCAGAGTTTAAGGACATCGTCAACAATCATTCTTTACAACAGCATTTACATGTCAAATTTACATAGTTTTCAGTTCTTTTTAACATTTATTTATTTTTGAGAAACAGAGCACGAGCAGGAGAGGAGCAGAGAGAGAGGGAGACACAGAATATGACACAGGCTCCGGGCTCTGAACTGTCAGTACAGAGCTGGCTCAATCCCACGAACTGTGAGATCATGACCTGAGCCAAAGCCGGTCACTTGATGGACTGAGCCACCGCGCCCCTCGGGTTTCTAAAATAGTTGAATATTGACCAAAAGTAAGCTGATGTTTGTAGTCGTGCTAATAGCAGGAAAAGTGGATTTTAAGACAAGAAACTTTGCTAGAGATAGTGAGAGACAATTCATACTCATAAAAGCAGCAATTTATCAGGAAGAAGTAAGAATCTAAATATATAGGCACTAATAACATTCAGAATAGAGAGAGCAAAATTGACAGAATGAAAAGAAATAATGAAAAAAATCACAGTCATAGTGAGACACTTCAACATAATTCTACCTAACGCTGATGGTATAAACAGGCAAACGGTAGTAAGGATACAGAAGGTCATGATTAACAAACTTGATCTGGGTAACATATTTAGAATACCGAACCCAACAGAAAGAATAAAAAAAGTTTATGTTTTGAGATCACATGGATCTCACCCAGACTGATCCCATACGGTGTGGTAATGCATGCCTCATTGCCTTTCTAATGAAAAAAAACTATGAGAGTATATTCTTTTATTTATTTTTTTGAGAGTATATTCTTTTAATCATAGTGGAGGTAACCAGGAAACCAATAATAACAACAAAATATTTAGAAAATTCCCCACAGTTTGGAAATAAAGCAATACACTTCTATATAACCTATGTGTCAAAGTGTAAACAACCACAACACAAGAAAATATATTAAACTGAGGGACTCGGGAACAATTTTAGTATCAGTCTATTTACAAATTTAGAAGAAATTTAAAAACTTCTAGAAAAGAAGCAAGTTTCCAAAAGTAATGCATAAAAAAGTGGAGAACCTGAATTATTCTACATCAATTAAAGTAACTGAAACTGTAATTAAGACCTTCCCACAAAGCAAAACCTAAACCCAGATAATGCAGCAGTTAATTCCCAAAGTACTTAAAAGTACCATTTTTTCAAAGCGTTTTTATTATGTCCACATCACCTTGCTATGAAAACCAAAAAGGAGATTAAAGAAAATGTTAGAAAATCAAATGCAAAGATACATAAAAATGACAATATATCATGAGTAATTTAAGCCTCTTTCTGTTTTCTAGGAAGACAAGTTTGACTTAACATTTGAAAAATCACTGTAATTTGTCACATTAATAGAAAAAAGGGAAATTGCTTATGGTCATTATAATAAATGAAACAAATGATGAAATTCAACACTCATTCAGAATAATACTTTTTGGAAAGTAAGGACAGAAAAAAATTTGTCAAATCCAACAAATGTATATAAATAAAACTATGTGCAGAATAATGCTTATTAATGCAATATTAAAATATCTTCCTTGAACTCAGAAACATGGCAAAGATATCTACTGTTACTACTTCCATCCACATTTTAATGGAGGTCTTATCTGGTATGGGAAACAAAGTAAAAATAATTTTGAAAAGAAACCAACTGGAAAAGAAACCAACTGGAAAGGAAGAAGTGAAGCTTTGTAGAATCTAGGAATGAGCTAGTGAAATTAAGATAAAGTAAAAATAATTTTGAAAAGAAACCAACTGGAAAAGAAACCAACTGGAAAGGAAGAAGTGAAGCTTTGTAGAATCTACAAATGAGCTAGTGAAATTAACAGGTGAAATTAAGAATGATCAGGTGAAAAAATCAACGTAGAAGAACCAATAATATATTTATATACTGGCATAAATAAGTAGAAAACATGGTCTTAGAAATGTCACCTTGTGATGGCATGAAAAAGTCATCAAACATTTCAGAACATTATTGAGAAAGACCTACATAAGTGGAGGGATATAACATTGCAGGGGCTTCAGTATTTACGTATGTGTGGGTATAAGCTAAAATGCTCATTCTAAAATCTATGAAGCAACAAAAAGGATGAAGAACAACTAATAATCTTGAATAAGGACAATAAAGTCGCTGGACAGCCATTTACCTAAATGAAGACATGTTAAAGCATTGCAGGATAAAAAACTGCTGCATTGGTTGAAGGGCAGACTAATACACAATGAAATAGAATAGAAGATCCAGAAACAGGCGCACACCCCTGCCATGTGATTTATGATAAAGATGACACTGCAGTGTGGTAGGGAAGGAATAGTCTTTTCAATCAATAATGCAGAGTCATTAGAGGTCATGTGGACAAACGATGAACCTTAATCCCTACCTCACACCAAACACAAATGCAATTTCCAAATAGACTCTATGTAAAGGTGATGAGTAAAACAATAAAAGTCTTAGCAGAAAAGACAAAATAATAGCTTCCTGATATTTTGTTTAGCAAAGATTTCTCAAACAAGACATGGAAAATCCCAATTGTGAAGGGAAAATGTAAGACATGGGACTGCTATGAAGTTAAAAGTTAAGTTTTTTTTAAGACATTATTAAGAGAGTTCAAATGTGAGCTATAAAGAGGAAGAATTTGCCTTAAATGCTTATGCCCAATAAATAAAGCCATATTCTGACTCTATTAACAAACTCTTACATGACAGCAGGAAAGAGAACTCACAGCCCAGCAGAACGATGGCAGAACACTTGACAAGGCCTTTGTAATATGCACGATGTAATATGTAATAAGCACAATGTAATATTGCTGCACACACATCACAATGGCTACAATGACATATCAGATTCTGTCAGTGTTGGTGAGGATTCACAGTAGTGGAACTCTCATGAACTGAAGAGATTAAGTAGAAACAGGTACAACCATTTTGGAAAACAATTGGCAGTATCTACTAAAAGTGACTATAACCAAGAAACAAACTCTGAACTCCAGAGAACAAACTGACAGTTGCCAGAGGGGAAGGAGGGGAGGGAGGATGGCTGAAACAGGTGATGGACATTAAGGAGTGCACCTGTCGTGATGAGCATTGAGTGATGCATGCAAGTGTTAAATCATGATACTGCACATCTGAAACTAATATTACACTGTACGTTAACTAACTATAATTTAAATTAAAACTTTAAAAAGTAAAGATTGAAGAAACATGAGTCTTCCTTAAAAAAGAAAAGACCACAAATGCTGTATGATTCAGCAATTACACCCTTAGATATTTATCCTATTTATTTTCATCAACAGGTATTTGTATAAAGTCACTATTTTGATTAGCTCAAAGCGAAAACTACCCAAAAGTAGAATAGATAAGTTGTTATATGATCATGCAGTGGATACTATCAGACCACTGAGAGTTAATAATTGCTATACATAACAACCTGGACGAATCCCCAAATATAATATTGAGCATAAGGTGCTAGACAAAAAGTATACATTATGAAATTTCCTATTTGCATAAAGTTAAAAAACCAGTCAAAGTTAATTTATGGTGCTACAGCTCAAGATAATGGTTATTTTTGTGGAAAATATTGGACTTAAGAACTCTGAGTTTGGGGGCACCTGGGTGGCTCAGTTGGTTAACCATCCGACTTCAGCTCAGGTCATGATCTCACTGTTCGTGGGTTCGAGTCCCATGTCAGGCTCTGTGCTAACAGCTAGCTCAGAACCTAGAGTCTGCTTCGGATTCTGCATCTCCCTCTCTCTCTGACTCTCCCCTGCTCACGCTGTCTCTCTCTCTCTGGAAAAAAAAAAAAAAAAAGAACTCTGAGTTTGTTCTATTTCCTGATCTGGATGCTGACTGCAAGTTGTGTTTATTTCGTGATATTACTTTCATCAGTAAAGTTATGATTTGTGTACATTTTTGTATGTTTGTTATGCAGCAGTTTTACATAAAAATGGGTAAAAACCTATTTTAATGGTTCCCTGAGTGGTGATAAAAGTATGGAACCCAATAATGGAACGAGATATGTGTGGATTTCTGTGCAGGTGCCTTGTTGTTACCATCAGCTCTTCCCAAACTACAATACACCAGCTTGTTCAATGTCTCACAGTAAATGCCTCCAAATGTTGCAACATTAAAAAAAAAACCGATTCAATCTGAAGTACAATCCTAGTCTGGAATGTGTGCATGTCTGTGTGTGTGTGCATGTGTTTGTGTGTCTCTGTGTGTCTGTGTAAGGTTGTAGAGTCAAGGAAGTAGGAGTAAGGTTATCAGAGTATTAGAATTTACCTCTGTCATGCATAATAGCAATATCTAATTCTAACATATAACCAACTGAAAAAGAGCATGAATTCAAGAATCTATTATTTTCCATTCCAACAGTGGGTATATGAATCAAAATTACCCAATTATTGAGCAATAAACTTGGGTCTAGAGTGATAATGAAGGGCAGGAATGGTTGAAGTCAGGTAGCACATTTTATGTTTAAATATGATTCTTTGCTACTCGTTTCTTAAGAAACCATTAATATTTTTGTTGTATCCTAAGGAATACATATTTCAAAACTTCAAGTTATTTATTTTTAAATTTTTTTAATTTTTATGTTTGAGGGAGAGACAGAGTGTGAGCAGGGGAGGGCCAGAGAGAGAGGGAGACACAGAATCTGAAGGTGGCTCCAGGCTCCAAGTTGTCAGCACAGAGCCCAACATGGGGTTCAAACTCACAAACTGTCAGACCATGACCTGAGCTAAAGTTGGACCCTTAACTGACTGAGTCACCCAAGTGCCCCTTAAGTTATAAATTTATGGTTACTGGTGACTCTAACAACATGGATGTATGTTCAAAACTCTTTTCCATACCAATTGAAATAGTGTTTGATTATTAAAGTTTAAATAATTATTCTTATCTATGCAGGAAAAGTATCAGGAAGAAATTAGAATGCAAGAGTAGGACATCATTCCAGAAATCATATTCCTGCAACCCCAAGTTACCTGGGAAATAATTTAAAGAATCAGAACCTACATGTTCACCCAAGTCATGTCAATTTCCAAATCACATTTTACCCTGATAGATGTTGCTTCCAAGCCTCTCATCACACAAAAACTTCTTTCCAGTGCTCTCTCACCAGCAAGGGATTTTACTAACCAAACGACCTATTTTAGAAGAATACAAAAGAAGTGCTCAATTTAATGGCACCACTGTGAGTACTCAGAGATTCATGATAAAACCTGAATCTCACTTGTCCTACTCAGCTGCTGCTTTTCAAGGCCAAGTTCCTTGCTCCATTGTTACAATTTCACATCCAGAAAAGCTCTCCTATGTTCTGGAAGCTGTAATTTCCTACCAATAAGAATATTAGGGTTATTTTTACCACTGAATTGTTATTATGTTAGACAATGTATTTACTCCAAAGTCGTTTGGGGTCATTGATTAGGTTGTTCTGTATCAGGAAAAACACAGTTGCCGGGGTCAGTGTGGACCTGAGCTGAGACAAAGGCCTCCCTCCAGTCTCCTGGAAGGGGACAGGCTACAGGGCGGCTGTGCTGGCAAGGCAAACCCTTCTTGCAGTGGGTGGTCCACTGGGAGGTAATTGGAGATCTGCAATATGTCCACTACAATCAACAAAAGGGTACAATAGCTTCTCTGTAGGGAATTGGGGGAAAAGAATTTGTTTAAATAAAATTGCAAGGTTGTCAGAATGTGAAAGCCATTCTGCCACGTTCTGTGCATTGTCTGAGGGAACGGAGATTGGGAATCATTTACTCTTAGGCCAAAGCACTGATAAAAAGAAAAGTTGAGTGGAAACAGTATAATATGAAATAAAAAACACATATGCTGTTACTGTCAGCATGTTGATGGCACATAACAAACTCTATTATAAAGTACTTCAAAGTGTAAATGTTTACGACTATCAACTTTTGTTTGTAGGCTATACCCCTCAACACAAGAGTTAGACGGTGAAACTGCTATTAACTATTTATGTATTTTATATTCCAATGCCAGATCTGATTAGTAAGTGTAAAAACACCCATGAGAAGGAATTGTTATGGAATAAAATTGTCAGTCGCATTCAGTCTAAAGTTTTATTAATGAAGTATAGTACATCTGCTGGTTATCCCTGCCTGGGTGGATGTTTGTTTATTTTGTTTTGTTTTTGTTTTTGTTTGGCTGTTTTTTGTTTTTGTTTTTACCAAACATGGTGCTACGGACATGGAAATTATTGGAGGCCCCTGGGCTCGGGTCTCTAAAGAAATTAAGTCATGGCTAAACCAAATTGTATCCTGAGAAAGTAAGAATGGAAATTGTGGCCCAGGGCAAAGTACTCCAAGTCATTAAGTTAATGGTGCTCCGTACCACTCAGTGATTCTTCACTTGGATAAAAAAAAAAAAAAAAAAAAAGAGCAGGCAGAGCCTCTGACAACATTCTGGACAAGAACAGAAGTTTTGACTACAAAACTATTAAGTTAATGGTGCTCCGTACCACTCAGTGATTCTTCACTTGGAAAAAAAAAAAAAAAAAAAAAAAGAGCAGGCAGAGCCTCTGACAACATTCTGGACAAGAACAGAAGTTTTGACTACAAAACTATTTTTTTCCTACCACAGCAAAATCAATTCCTTACCCCCAAACTCCTTTCCTTTGATATGCTTTTCTTGCCTTTTTGTTCTAGGGTTTGCAAAAGGTTTACAGTTTCAAGGGAGAGCAGGACCATTTGCCATTATGTTAAGTCTACAATGAAAAAAAAAAAAAAGGAACTGAAGGAAAGGAATGAACAAATGAGAACAGGCAAAAGAAAGTTCTTAATATTCCCTCTCTATCTCTAATTTCTGTTGATATACCAAGCCTTGTTTTGAAAAATACATCTAAAGTAAAACATTCTCTATTTTACTTTGAAGTAAGGTGGTCTTCTTTTAGGTAGAGGAAATAGGATGCTGTAAACTCATGCCAGCCTATGGGGTCGCGGGAGTATTTGTTCTGGATGCAATTACGTGATCAAGTTGCTTTCCTGTAGTCAACATGTTGATTCCCACAAGAAATAATAGAACCAGGAAAAACAAACCGCTCTGCAAACATCTATATGTAAAAAAGCTTGTGTAAAGCTCAGAAAGTAGAAAAGTCGCCATCTCTCAAATGTTGAGTAGACACCTGTCCAGAATGATGTCCCCCATCCACAGATCCCTTTTGGTGTAAAAGAACAAACAATGCACGAAGGTCTATAATGTCCCTTACTTATGACTTGCATTGGCTTCCTTTTACCGGGACTGAATGTCCCCTAAGCAGAACACAGTGGCTGCACTCAATTGTGAGCAAAATCTGCCCATTGAGCTATGGGTTTCTGGGCGACTAATCATCTTCAGGGTGAATTCTCACATTGGACTTTGATCAATAGTTGGCTTTTGGGTTTGTTGTGTAAACTGTTCTGTGGATGATAAGGGGGTGCATTTATTCTTAGATGAACAGAGAAGAGAAGAGGCTCCATCAGCCTCTTCATATCTGGGGAACTGGATTACAGGTTCTCTTGGCTGAATATTTAATAAATGCTATGTGTTAACTACTATTGTTAGGAAATATTAAATAAGACTATTAATTTTTAAAGTTTATTTATTTATTTTTGAAAGGGAGGAGCAGAGACAGAGGCAGAGTATCCCAAGTGGGATTCTGTGCTATCAGCCCAGAGCTTAACACTGGCCTCAAACTCACCAACTGTAAGATCATGACCTGAGCTGAAATCAAGAGTCAGTCACTTAACTGACTGAGCTGCCCAGGCACCCCCAATAAGACTATTAATTTAACTAAGCCACCATTGATTTTTTTTTCTTGATCATAGGAAACTACTGAGATATAAAATGAATATGGAAAAGAAATAAAAATATGAAAATATATTTACATTTAAATAGATTTTAGGGGTGCCTCAGTCAGTTGAACATCCAACTCTTGATTTTGGCTCAGGTTATGATCTCACAGTTGGCAAGTTCAAGCACCGCACCCGGCTGGGTGCTAAATGTGTGGAGCCTATTCGGATTACCAGTCTCTCCCTCTCTCTCTGCCCCTCTTCTGCTCTCACTCTTGCATTCTTTCTCTCTTTCTCTCTCAAAACAAATAAACATTAAAAACAGATTTTAAAGCTCTAGTTATTCAAATTTCAAGCAAAGTAAGTAAAGAAAGAATTTAAAATTGAAGGCTAAATTCAAAAGTAATACAAAGCTCCAGTTTGAGTAAGGACATGCCAATAAGCTATTGGCAAAATAGTTATTCCAAATCCCCAAGTTGCTAATTATTGATGTCCCTTACAGATTTAGTTCATTGAATAGAAAATGGCCTTTGCACATCACGATGTTTCTGACCTCTATCTCAAGGGTGTTCCTTGCACAAAGCACCTCTAGATGCAGTCTTCTGCTTGTAGGTTTGGAAAGTTCCATTTCACTCTTGTTCAGTGACTCCACGTACAGCGATTTCCCTGCAGAAACACATCCTAGTTTTTATTTTCGTTGGCATTTTGTGATGCACACAAATTATTTGCTTTTCCTTAGAAGAACACTTCCTGCGAGGCCCGGGTGTCACAGGAAGATAACGTTTTCCAGGGGCATACTTTCAAAATGCAAAGCTCCAGGCAAAGTTGCCTTGGAGCCCCCTCGAGATCTCTGGGAGAGAGACAGCTCACACGAGGGAGGGATGCCCCTTCAGCCAGGGACGACGCCAACATGGACAGGGAGGGGGCCCAGCATTTTCCTGAGGCCCAAACGCAGAGGGCTGGGGCACAAGGCTCCAGACAACTGTCAGCGTCACGCGTCCACATCCGGCAAGGTCACTACCCTTTTAGTAAACACTACTCTGCTGTCCCCTTTTTGTGGCTCAGAGGCATTTATTTCCGTGAAAGCCAGGAAGCTTGAAAACACCGACCACCTCTGTCGCATCTCTCCCTTCAAGAATGTCTGCGGAACAATGGAGAGCAGGAAGTCAAGCATGGCGCTGCCTTTGGACGTGGCTTCTGCTGCTGATTACTGAATGCGGGCCCTGGCCTCGTCGTCAGGACTCACCAGTGCCCTTTGATTAAACACAGACGTGGATTTAGTTACTGCAACATGCATCAGCTTTGTAGTGCTTCCTCCTGGTCTCGCTTCCTGCTTGGGAAATGAATTCTCACAGCCCACATTCTATCAGGCGCATCATAAACTCTCAGCTAAGGAGACAGAGGAGGGGGGTGTGCTCTCTGACACACACGGGCAACTTAGACATGGAACTTGAAGCTCTTGCTCCCGCCTGCACGCAGACTTACAAGCCCAGCCAAGCGCAGACAGCGAAGAAGGGCACAGAAGAGATCTCAGAAACTTTTGATTAAAATTTTACCCCCCCTGGATGACTTGAAATGTCTTCAGTTTTAACATTTCGGCACTGATTCATGTTGTGTAATCGGAGCACACCAGCTTCACTGTCTACCAGACCCCGCTGAGGACTGAACCACATACATACACTTTGGTCAAAACACACAAGGTGCTCAATGAGTCCGGGTTACATTATCGAATGAGGTCATCTGTGACCAGGTTTCTCCACTTTTCTTTAAAAAGGATTAGGCTTCATTTTCTTCTTTCAAAAAACGCAATTACAGATTATCAACTAAAGGAGAATATCTGCTCTCTAATAAATCTATTCGTCCATAAAATGAGAGAACTTTTGAGTCAAAAGGCAATGTAGATGCCGTCTGTTTAGTTCCCTGCCCGATACTAAAATCCCTTCTAGAATAGGTGATAGGCAGCAGCCGCTGTAATGGTTTGGAAAGTTCTTTATTTTATAGAAATTACTCATTGGTCCTAATTCTGGTGACACAACTCAGCAACAATAAGTGAGGTCACACAAGATGCTCAGTGAAATGGAAGAAGGCGCTAGAGGACTGTTCCTGCAATATCCTTCTGGTCCTTTGTCTGGAGCAGGTGAGAGTCTTGTCCTTAGGAGACATGGGGTCCCGTGACACCACCGTGTGCCCCACCCCCATCAATACTCCATGTAGGAGGAAGAGTATGAATTAGGCAGAATCCATCAGCTACTGATCTCTAATATAAAACTTATTTTTTTAAGACTATAGAACTTATACTCTTCACAAATCAACACTTTAAGACATTTTAGGAATTTTTATATAAAATAGTAAGATATTGATTATTTTAATTTCCCAACATTTATAATGTTGTTTTTCTATTTTGACAGAGAGAATATTGACTCGGGAGCTTTTTGTCTGCTATTGTCTTTCCCCATTGTCTTTGGTTTTGAGCCAGGTCACCTGAGATCAAATCTTGATGTTTGCCATTAAGTTATATAAGCACACGTAAGTTAATTTACCTCTCTAAAATTTAGCATCCATATTAGTTAAGTGGAAAAATAACTTACAGCGCTAATGCAAGAATTTTATAAGCAAATACCAGTGTTGAATCTGACATTATTAGATACTCATTCAACTCATTCCTATTTTAGCATAGCTGAGATGTCCATCTGGAACTGTTCTTAATGAGTAGAAAGGTGTCTTTAAATAGTACTTCCAGGGGCGTCTGGGTGGCTTAGTCGGTTAAGCGTCCGGCTTTTGCTTAGGTCACAATCTCGCCGTTCGTGGGTTCGAGCCCCGCGTCGGGCTCTGTGCTGACTGCCAGCTCAGAGCCTGGAGCCTGTTTCAGTCTGTGACTCCCTCTCTATCTGACCTTCCCCTGCTCACGCTGTCTCTCTCTCTCTCCTAGAAATAAATAAAACATTAAATAAATAAATAAATAAATAGTACTTCTGTATACATCTGCTATTCAATGTAATTCAATTCAACCAAAATTTGCTGAGCACCTACTATGTGTTACACACACTGATGTAGTGATAAGAACAAGAACTAAAACATTTTGAGTACTTTGCTTCAGACACTGAGCTACAAGTTTCATTACATCCCATACTTGTATTCTCACAGTAACTATAAGGAGGATGTTATTCATAATATTTAACAAGTAACATGGTCCTGCCAAGTACACTGTACTGGGAACTCAGGGGAGTCCATTGGGAGGATACGAAGGACTTGATATATTCAAATAACTCATCCGAGCTAGCAAGTGGTAAACCTTTCAAGGCTGTCTCACAAGACGGTGATATATGTTACCTTTGTAAATCAAAACACGTTGTTCCCATCACTGTGATTTTCAGCCAATATCCTCCTCTTAATCGTGAATTTTGTCGTACAACATGTTCACGGGCCAGCGCACCCAGAAAGGTCTGGGTCAAGTATTCCAAACAACCAGCTTCTTGTTCACAAATGTTCATTTGACTCCTTTAGTCATTACCACTGAAGATTCAGGCACATGGCACCTTCTGACATCTGTCATTATCAGGGGAACCGGAAAGGAACTCCAGTACTGGGCAGGGGACGTCACTGGGCCTCCACACCAGTATGGCACCCATCTTCTTGCAGAGCCCCTGCCAGGACCTTGAATTTTCCTGGAGTTCTCTCTCCATTCTCCCTCCACTCAAATTGTCTGTCCCCTCCACCCCCCTGCAGATTCTTCCTCTTCAGATGTCTGTCAGATTTTTCTAGGTCAGAACTAGGCTTTATAGAGTATAGGGGGAAGGTCCCAGTTATGACTTTATTTCCACCACTTACATCTGAGAACACAGGTGCACAGGGCAGACTGTCCTGAATCTCAGGGTGCCCAAACTGTATTTACAGACCATAAATCTGCTTCTCATTGTCTCAAATTTCACATTCCTGTCCAAGTATTAGCCTGGCATCATTCACTGCAAATGAGAACAGCTTATTTATAGGGAGGGAAATGAGAGTGGAAGGGATATATTTCAGTGGGTCAGAAATCATATTAAAAATAAGCTGCAAACTATTTGACCTGTATGATAAATGTTCAGGTGGTATATGAACATTGATAACCATGTATCTATTTGTGTGCTAGAAGCAAAGAACAGAAGATAGTATTATTGCCTACTTTCCCCAAATATGATCCCTAAAGCATCCTATGTATATTAGCATACAATGAGAACTCTCAGGTTTCTACATATGACCGCAAACCCAGGGATATATCACCGTGTTAATGTTAGCATGGCCATCAGTCCATAGTCTCATAACAAGAGAAATAATCTGTTGTATGCTCAAATGATGCCAACTGGAATAGTTTGACATCCTGAAATATGACATGATCCCCAAAGCATTTATGTGGTTCACAGGTCATCAGAGGGATCAAAACATTTTTAAGAGTTAAAACATCACAAATATCATAAAAGCACCTTAAATAGTCAGAGAACAAAAGTGGATGGACTAAGGAAATAAAACAGTCTACAAACCACTATGTTAATTTCACTGTCAAGTCAGCTTTCTTTATCTTTCTTCTATATAGTACCGTAGGAGTAGACAGTCACCTCTTAGACCATTTCATAACTAAGCTATTCCCATCATGGCACTAGAGAAACTCAATCGGGACAGAACAAGAATCACCTCTTGAGCAATTAGACACTAGGTCAAGAGCAAAAGCTTATTGCATGGCCACATGATCATCATGCTGTGTCTCTGCTCATAGTATACTGTGACGACATAAAATCTATTTCAGCTGTTCCATGGCGATGGCGGTTATTTATGAAACATAAAACGATACTGAAATACAGAAGGACGTGAAAAGACCAGAGTAAGATCAGATAAAAAAAAGAGAGAGAGAGAGAGAGAGAAAGAAACAGGCATCCTGGGATGGTAACTGTTCTGCCATGTACTGACAGGGAGGTTGTATATTTTTAGAATATACTGAACGGAATGGTGCTTTTACTTAGATTTTTATGGTTTACCACGAGATGCAATTTTCTGGCCTTATATGCAGTTGTAACAAAAGTCAGAGACGTTTTATGATAGCTGCCACAGTTCATAAATGATGGGATACACTAAAATATTTATAGAACTGTAAAATCTTGATTTCTCTCTGGTTTAGCAGATGGGGCCCTAAAACCAGTTCACACATTGTCACATCTTTTCACCCTTTGATAACAAAGAAGCCTGTATCAGTTTTCTTCTCTGGAGAACAAGTTCACTGGTGTGAACAAGGTCACACTTTCCATCGATTATCTTTATTGGAGGAATGCCAATTAAGGAAGCTCTGAAAGAAAGTGTGACTACTCTGTCCCTGCTTCTATGCAGTAGTCACTGGGTGGCATAGAGAAGATACTCTCCAAATGACTTTAGGCCCATTGTCTTATCTTCATTTCCGGGGAACATACTCCGAAAGCTATCTCATCCACAGCGATAAATATCACACCGGTATTAAGACTAGTCTGTTCAGCTAGTTGAGAAAATTTCTGCTGTCAAGTATGGTGTGTGTGTGTGTGTGTGTGTGTGTGTGTGTGTGTTGTGCTGCTTTTGGAATCTGTTATGTTCTAGAATAAAATCGTTAGTCTGTGTAAGGTCAGGTATGCTTTACCATTAAAAGGGTCACCTGTGAGGGGCACGTGGGTGGCTTACTTGCTTAAGCATCTGACTTAGGCCCAGGTCATGATCTCACAATTTGTGAGTTCAAGCCCTGCATCGGGCTCTGTGCTGATAGCTCAGAGTCTGGAACCTGCTTTGGTTTCTGTGTTTCTCTCTCTCTCTGCCCTTCCCCTGCTCATGCTCTGTCATGCTCTGTCTCTCTCTCCCCTCTTCAGAAAAAAAAAATTAAAATTAATTAATTAATTAATTAATTAAAAATAGAAGGACCACATGCAAGCTGGATAGTGGTAAAGTAAAAAATACACACTGATGGATAGCTGATGGTATGTTTTCTGATTTTACAAGATCAATCAAAGAAATATAAATATTTAATAAAATTGGTTTACATGACAATTATTTGAGAAGCATTATAAGAAAGGTAACCCAAATCAAAATTTAGGCCAATAGGTGGGGTGCCTGGGTGGCTCAGTCGTTTAAGCATCTGACTTCGGCTCAGGTCATGATCTCACAGTTCATGGGTTCGAGCCCTGTGTTGGGCTCTGTGCTGACAGTACCTCAGAACCTGGGGCCTGCTTCGGATTCTGTATCTCCCTCTCTCTCTGACCCTCCCCTGCTCATGCTCTCTCTCTCTGTCTCTCAGAAATAAATAAAACATTAAAAAATTTAAAAAAATAAATTTAGGCCAATAGATGAGATAGATAAGTCAGATAGATAGACAGACAGATGATGGATAAGCCCATTGACAGATTTATCAATAGATAGCTAAGAAAACAAACTTGCATAAATGCAGTTTGTAGTCAGAGTTTGCAAATATTCTATATTGTTTTGAGGAATGTTACTGAAGTTAATTGGATGAAAACTACGATTAGGATGTATATACTGGTGGAGATACTTCAGCCAATAATGGGGAATCTTCAATGCATCCATTTTCCATAAAGTATATACCTCAAGAAGAAAAAAAAAAACATTTGGAATAAAAATCTTCATACATGCCTTCATTCATGAAAATAGTGAGGAAATGCATCTTACTCGGTGGTGTCCATAACGAACAAAGAGCATGAAAACTTTCAGACTTACTGAATCTGAATCTCAGGGTAGCCAGACATGGAAAGATCCATGGTGTAGCAGACCCCCAGAATGATAAAAATGACTCATTACATTTGTGGACCAAGGACTTCTTTCACTTCTCTGATGCTTGATGAGGCTGCATCTTAAGCCATTGATTAGGATAGGTGAGCTAAATATTTTATTTTTAATCTATGTTTTCAGAATCTTTGTTAGTACAATATTGCATAACTACCTAAATTTGTGTAACACTTTCACGTGGTGCTCTTATTTAAACATGGGTGTTGGTTCAGTCAGTTAAGTAGCCAACTTCAGCTCAGGTCATGATCTCGCGGTTCATGAGTTCAAGCCCCACGTCAAGCTCTGTGCTGACAGTTCAGAGCCTGGAGCTTTTATCTCCCTCTCTTTATGCCTCTACCCTGCTCATGTTCTCTCTCTGTCTCTCTGTCTGTCTGGCTGGCTCTCTCTCTCTCTCAAAAATAAATAAACATTAAAAAAATTTAAATGGATGAAAGTAATTATATTCTAAGATCTATCATTCATTATATTCCAAGACGTTAGTCATTCCTTTAATGATTAGTTGAAAGAATTTACTGGAAAGACTTAAAAAGCAATGAGAGTTTTAAAGAATGAAAGTACAGGTCACTGACAGGGTGTCTCAGTCGGTTAGGCACCTGACTCCTGATTTTGTCTCAGGTCATGATCTCACAGTTCATACGATTGAGCCCCATGTCTGGTTTTGCAGTGAGCGTGGAGCCTACTTAAGATACTCTCTCTCCCTCCCCCTCTCCCCCTCCTTTGTTTGCACTCTTTCTCTCTCCCTCCCTCCCTCTCTCAAAAAATAAATACATAAAATAAAATAAAAAACAGAATGAAAAGAATAATACAATTGAAAGGAGGAATTCCAGTGGTACTGCTGAAGAAACATTTTGTGAAGGTATTGGTGAACTCCAGAAAGGAAATGTTTATCTACCTGAATCCAATGAAACTGCTTTGATTTTATTTTGAAAAACAGAAATACCTGGCAAATAGGAACACCTTTGTGCACTATAGCAAAACTAAATGAGTAAATAATAACTTCCAAGCATATTTATTTGGTGTTAGTCAGTCCCGACAGGGGGTTAGGATAAAAATTTTATTAGCAGATAGATGAGCTAAAAGGGTTTAAAGATGAGCTTCAAGGTGAAGGGTGCTGTCAGAAATCCACAGAGTTACATAATTATCCTAAGTAATGTTGCACCAGCTCACAGGGTACAGAGTTTTGGTTTGTTGTCTTTGGAAGAAACCAACTTGGAAAACTGTTAGAGTCAATTCTAGAATGGATTCGCAACATCACGTTCCTAAATGGAGATTGTCATAGTGAATTTTACAGCTGGGAAGATTCAGTACCGATGTGTCTGTGTTTGTGACTAAACATTCGGTATATTCACGGAAGATAAGAGTGGAAGGCATTACCTGGTTTTCCATCTCTGGGAGGAGTTAAATGGGAAGCTTATGTCACTGCCTCCATTTTATTCAGATTGCTTTCATAGCTCAGACTTTTAATGTAGCGTTCACCTTCTCCTTTACAGTGGCTATGAGCACACAAGCAAAGATTTAGACGTTGAATTCTTCTCCCAGTTATGTACATAGGTATTTAGTCATGAAGCCTCAGAAAACCTATCCTTTTCTTGACTTCATCTGCATGAGGGAAGAAAATAAATAACTATGTGTCTGGGGAGTCTACCCATAGGGTTGACCAAGTTGGTGTGCTTTAGACTAAAATGGCTACCATATAAATATCAAGGCACTTATATGTAGAATAGAGCTGAAGAGAAGCAGAACATATTTTAGTTTGAGTGTACCCTTCATTATCGTAGCATCTGACATATTTTGCAGAAACTACCCTGGAAATATACCTGAACAAAAGCACTCACTATGAGAAAATGCAAGCAGTTTACAGATGAGAATATTGAAGGTAGAGAAGAATAGTTTATTCCTTAATAAGACACTAGTTCCTTAGCAATTGACTATGTTTAGTCAAAAACATTTCTCCATGAAAGTCAAATATGTCATTACTTAGTTTTTCACCAAGAGAATGTTCCTTCTCCCATGAATTTCAGATTGCATTAAAATATTTCCCACATTTCTGTTCCTCCTTACCCTATAGAAATCAAGGGACTGCATTTAATTTTTTTACTCATGTATTTTATATCTTGTATAATAATTTATTTCTCTCAGAAACAAATCTTTTAATGTCTTTATTTTTTATGTTGTACTCCTTAAATTGGAGTAAGGAGAATTCTCAGATTCCCACCTGCCGCCGTAAATGCCTCACTGAATCCCCTCCCCTTCAGCAAATAAGGTTATGAGATTATCTTGTATGAGCAAGGCCGGAGGTGGGGGGGGGGGGGCGGATAGTCACTATCATGACAACACTTTGTTATATAAGAATCAGAGCAGAAGGAGAGGAGGAGAATTTTCCCTACTTCTCTTGAAAGAACGGGGAGGGGACTATGGGACAAGGAACAAGGTGGCCTCCAGGAGCTAAAAACGTCCTCAGCTGACAGCTGGCAAGAAAGTAGGGACCCCAGGCTTACAACTGCAATCTTCCAGCCATCTGAGTGGGCTTAGAAGCAGACCCTGAGCTTTGGATGAGATGGCAATACCACCGGACACCTTGATTTCAGTCTGAAGGGATCCTGGACAGATGGCTAGCTGACCCACCCCCAAACTCCTGACCTTAGGGAATTAAGTTGATAGGTTAGTGTTGTTCTAAGTCTCTAAGTGTGTGGTGATTCATTATGCAGTGATAGAATCCTAACACCAGCGCTACAGATTCATCGAGGGGAAGCTACCTCTCTTTTACCAGATACCTTGAAATCACAATGGATGGGAGGGCACAGGTGGGGTAGGGGTGGGGAGATGGGAGTAAAGTGTGAGAACACCCAAAGCAAGAGGAAGCTGAGGCTGATCATAAAGGCCAGAGCAGGAAAAGAAAAGAAAGTAAAGCTTCACATATTAAAATTTCATTTGAAAAACATTGTATCCATTCAAGAAGGCATTTGGTCTAAAGTGCATTAAGGAAATATGACAGTGGCACAAAAACTGAAACAGTGAAAGCTCTGATATTCCTGAATAGTTTTGATGATAAAAATAACAGACCAGAAACTATTGAGATCAAAGCTGTAAAGGCCATCAGTTGTGAGGAAACTGCTATTTCCCTGCCATGTGCATGGTGCCTGAGTGTAGTCACGCACAATGGAGCAAAAACACTTGTTGCTTGTTGCTTTTTATTCTTAATATTTCTGTCACAGCTTTCTGCTCCTAGTTGCTATCAGGTTCTCAAAATTGGTATTTTGAAACTATTTTGGAGGTTATACGTTTATCAGTATGAGAAATCATAATTCCCCTTTGGTGTTGGACATTTATACAGTTTTGCAATATTTATTACTGAAAATAATATTACAGTGAACATCTCTATGCATGAACCATGTCGACGTTTTGGCTTGTTCCTCATGAGAAACTGAGAAAGTGGAGTTATACAGCCTTCACCTCATACCATCGAAGTTATCCTTACAGAAATACATTAACAAGAAGATTGACTTGCCTATAAAGCCACCTCAGCAAATGTTACAGAAAGTAACAAGTATTTACTCTCCAAAAAGTTAACTTGATAATTCAGGAAGCAGGCCAATTCACACAATGACAAGTAATCTAATTACTCATAAATAGATGTGACTATATGCTTGTATCTGTTCCTGGAAGTAACAGAAATATTGAGTGTTAGCTGTTCTAACAAATGATTCTCAGGTATAATAATAGAATTGTATTTAAGAATGTTTAATAATAGTAAAAGTAGTGTAGACTTATATATGTACATTTATATGTGTACATATATATGTATGTATGTAATATATATACACACATAGATAAAACCCATGAATGTTACTGAAAATATCAGAGAATATAATTAGGAGAAAAGACCCGTACAAGTAAATTCACAAAAGTCATTACATGTGGCTAAATATTTAAGTCAAATATTTGAGTTTGGCAATGGATTGGTCATAGGCCTTTCAAACATCGCTAAGTCCTGTGACTTATTTTTATCTCTTTGTTGATGACTAAATTTCAGGAAACATATATTTGTAACATCTCTGCCCATTGGAGAGGGGGTATAGAAAATGTGGATACCTACACATAGGTGTAAACATTTTGTCCTATATATGAGATTGCATCTGTCAGATTGATTTTTCATCACTAAAATAATTCCTTTCATTGGTCTGTAATAAAGGCATCTTCTCTTTTCTGGAAGGGAAGTCAGTTAGAACTTCCACTAGCTTCTAGAAAATTGCGGATAAACTGTCTAAGTTTATGTCTACTGTTCCAATATTGGTTGTCAAGTAGGGAAACGAAACTTATAATTTCTGGGATAATGAGGATGTTGTATTTCCTCTGTGACTGTGTTGATGGAATTCATGTTCAGGTTAGTGCTTTCTGGAGTGAAATGACTTTGTGTGTCCCTGTGTAATAGACAGAGCTACTCTGATACTGAAGGCGGTCCAATGTTTCATGAACTTGAATTCTTTATCTCTTCATCATTAGGACTGGATAACACACAACGCACAGTTCTGGGGAGAAACAGGAAGACAGGGAGGGGGAGGGAGAGGAGAAGAAAGAGGGAGGAGGAAGGAGGAGGAAGAAGGAGGAAGAAGGAGAAAAGAAAGATGAAGAGAAGGAGGGGGAGGAGAAGGGGAAGAGGGAGGAAAGAAGGAAGACAGAGAAGAGGAAGGAGGAGGAGGAAGAGGAGAAAGGGAGAAGAGGGGGAGGAAAAGAAGGAAGAGGAGGAAGGAGAACTTTAGATTTGCACAGTCTCTAAAATTATAGGGGTAAGTTTATTGCTTTCAGGAATATATGTCTTTCCATCCAAGCCCAGCGACATCATCTCTCAGGACTATGGATCTAAAGTCAGAGAGAAGGTTTTGCCTTGGGTTTCCTCTTGATCCCTGCAAAGCACTTAAAAGCATTGTGCTAAAAATAGTAGAAAGGAGCACACTGCTGGTGTGTCTGCTCTGCTGGTATAGAGCAAATGCTTCTATTTGGGCCACAATAGGATGTGGAGAAATTACATATCATACTGACGTGGTGTGTGGAATTCATTCTTAGTCCATTATATTTCCATACATAGATGGTAATTTCTACTCAGGAAGTTGTGATACATAATGCTAATGCCTGATGACTTTAATTATATGAAGAGTTCAGTAAAAGCCAAGCTCCCCCATCCCATTAAAACCACTCCTTACTCTCAGACTTTCTCAGGGAACTGTGCATAACTGGTAAATCCACTTGACTATTATTCTAATCCAGAGGACATGCAATCATTTACATTTATATGCCAGCAATTTCTTTCCTGTTGCCCACAGAGGGCGGGGAAGTGATTTATAAGGATGTAAATGTTCTGGCACAGACTTTCTACAGCTTCAACATGTTCCCGCTGCGTGGTGTGAAGAACGCATCCTTAGATGTACAGATGCTGTCCTAGAGGTAGCGCAAGATAGGACGCCGGTGCCGACAGGTTCTAGATTGTTTTAGTACAGGGCAAACACCGACCCCCGTGATAACAAATGTGTCTGGCGTTCATCTTTTTAGCAGGTCAATACTAAATGCCACCTTTAGGGGAGAGCGGCTGGTTAGCGTCTTGCGATTAGTTTACTTGCCTCTGTTGAATCCCTACTGGACTCCTATACCACACAAACATTTCTTTCTGGAACAGTAGACAGTTTGGTTATGTTTGCCCATCCTCCCAAACTTCCCCTTCCCCAGTTATTCTTTACCTGGGAGAAAAGAAAGAAAAGACCAAGAATACAAACCTGAAAGATTAAAATGATAATAAAAGCAAAACGATTATCCCATGCCATTCCATTCATTTACATATTCCATAACCAGAATCAAATGAATGACTCATTCAAGTTTTGTTGGACTTATGTTGTGCATGGAGTAATGACACTTTTTTTCTTAACTTTGAATAAGACTCAGCTTCAGGTTTTGTTTTTTTTTTTCTCAGAAAAGAATCTCTGGAGATCCTCCTGCTCAGCCGTCAAGGTGAAAATGGTCACCACAATTCATGTCATTTCCCAAGGTGATATGATCGTTATTATTTCTTATTAACTTAACAAGATGACAATCACAGATAGGCATGGTGTTATACCCCTTGGAGTTGTAACATTTTTGACTTCCCAAGGATAATACAACCAAATCTATAAAAAGGATCTATAACCCCCAAATAAAGCCATCCAGGTTGGAAACACATTTCATTTAACAACGTGAAATTTTGTATCATTGTAGGTTAGCTATCAGAACAGTCTTAATGTAGTCTTTTAAAACTGTGCAAAATGGTTCTCAAACTTTTGTCAACCCAAGTAAGGATCACCTAGTGTGCTTTTTAAAAAAGTATATATTCGTGGACATCATCTATGAAATCTCATTTAGTAAGTATGCAAACAGATCAATAATCTTCATTTCAAAAAGTACCCCAGGTAACGGAGTATTTTGTAGAATAATCTTTTTTTTAAGCTTATTTACTTATTTTGAGAGAGAGAGTACCAGCAAGGAAGGGGCAGAGAGAGAGAGGATGAGAGAGAGAATCCCAAGTATGTTCTGTTCTGTTAGCAAAGAGCCCAACACAGGGCTCGATCCCATGAACCTTGAGATCATGAGCTGAACTGAAGTCAAAAATCAGACGTTGACCCAACTGAGCCACTCAGGAGTCCCTACAGAATAATCTTCAAGGAAAACAGCTGTAGGTCTTTTTAAACAGATATATTTTTTCTTTAGGCTAATAAAATAATGATCCTCACCTACAGATTATGATCTATTTTTCTGAAATAATGGGTCCAATTTACCTTTTAAATAGAATCAGTAAGAAAGAAAATACTACCTTGGGTGACCACCATATCTCCATTAGGTCTCCATAGGCAATTGCAGTATGTCTTCTAAAGACTAGTTTTGGGAATATTTTTGTGTGTCTTCTTTTTTAGTAAACATTCATTTTTTAGTTTTATTTTTCCAATATGCTTCTTTTTTAAGTTGTTTTTTGTTTAAATGCTTATTTATTTTGAAAGGAAGAAAGAAAGTGAGCCCAACACGGACCTCACAAACCATGAGAACTATGATACTGTGACCCAAACCTAAGTCAGAGGCTGAGCTGAAGTAGGAGGCTTAATCGAATGAGTCCCCCAGGTGCTCCAAGTTTTTATTTTAATTCCAGTTAGTTAACATATAGTGTTATATTAGTTTCAGGTATGCAATATAGTGATTCAGCAAGTCCATTTTTCACATATTTTTTGGTTTTTATGTGTATCTTATATTTACATATAAATATGTTCACTATGAGTGAACATTTCAAAATTAGTAACACTATTCTCTTGTCTTTTGTTTTATCTGAGTGAATGTCAAGGGTAATATATGTGCACAACTACCTGTTAGGTTTTAATATAGTCATTCATTCATTCATTCATTCTAGCTTTAAGATTCCCAACATGATCTGTCTCAAGAAGTGTTAAAATTTAATACAGGAAAATGTGAAGAAGAATCATAGAAATGCAAAATCCCACTTACTAACAGATTGTTAAAAAAATGACTTGCCAGTTTTGCATGGGTTATGTGTCCCTTTGAAGGGGTTGATAGAGTCTAATAGGAAGCATTCTGTCCTTATTCCCTTCTCAGCCTGGTGAGATAGGGTGCTACAAAGTGGTTGCTTAGTAACCTGCCCAGTATGACCATTTTTCCTCTCCCCATATGCAGATGTCGTTAATTGCCAGATTTTGAATGATTACAGTAATTTTCTATTTCAGTGACCTTATTGGTATAAAAATGAGAGAGTTTCTGAAGTCAAATTTTCTGGTCTAGTGCAGCATAGGGTCATAACACTTTATTACATATATGTGTAAACTACTTCTTAGAAATGAGTAAAGAGTTGATTTTGTCACTCACATCGAAGAGTGTTGAGCTCAAGAGGCTTAAAACCAGATCTACCTTTTGCCAAATTCATGCCACCCCAACCCAATCACATCGCATTTTATTTGACTATCCTCACCATTAATTTATGTCCCTGATAACTAATGACTAAAATGACATGGGCACTCTTCTCCACACTTCCCATTAGTTCAAATTATTAAATGACACTTTGAACTAAATTTGGAATAAGTTTCCCTAATTACTGACTCAAGGAACTGTAGACAAGATGAGAATTTTTCAGATGTTCTGAGAGCAGAGAATGAACAGATACCCAGGAGCTAGATTCTCTTGCATTTATGCTGATATATCTTGCATTTATGTCTGGCTTTAATCTATATTTGGGAAACTATCTATAACCCCAAGTGACAAGATAGTCTGTAGTCTACTTCCATACCAGAATCTTTTTTATTGCTCTTTGATCTTTGCCCCATTGCTTTTTAATGTGCTTTCTACATTAAAGGATTTTTCACTGTATGTGTGGAATTTCTTGATAAAGGAATTTGTTCTACTTTGGGGTCTATTTATTTTATTTTATTTTATTTTTTTCAAGCACAGCATTTTTCTCCCCATTGTCAGCCAGATTTTATCCTTGGTCTTATCTGTTGAATTCTGGGCTCTTTAATTTTTTTCCACTGAAACTCAAACCCAATTAATCACTTATTGTCTATGTTTTTATGTACTAGGTTTCTGAAGCTTCTTACTTAAACATCCTCTCCACACTTCTTTGCCTTAATGTTTTCTCCAGAATATTTTTTCTCCTTCTTAACATATCAGTTTAAAACTCTTTTCATGTGGTTATTCTCTTCCTTTCTTTTGCCAGTTACTCTTTAGCCCTGCCAAGAATCCATCATTTTGGCATAATCCAAAAAACCAAATCCTGTTCTTTGATAACATCTTCATACTCAGTGGTTCATTTCCACATCCTTTTTCCTTGTTCTTTCCCAATTCACAACATTCCATTTGAACTTGCTTTCCTATATTTAGGTTTTCCAGCCATGAATGGAGATAATGTGAATGGAGATGCATTCCAGGTTTTCTTTACATAATTCATCCAGTATAAGAAGTACTTCATCAAGTTTAAGACGGAGGATTAGCAGGATTGCCCTAGCGATTCACCTGACTTCTGGATTAGCCATGTCAGTCTCCATAAACTCATGTCCTTACTTCTCAAGAGGGAGTCTCCAGACAATATGAACAATTGTCTTTTTTCTCAACCTGTCACCTCTTGCTCTAAGGTTGTTGCTTATGTCTCAGACCATGTTAAGGAAACTGTTTCAAAAGATGTTCAGATTGGCTATAGGTCTGCTTTCAGTGATACTATTTCTTACAGTCCTTTTTTACCCTTCCTGTGTTACATTCTTCCTATTCACTACCTATGTATCTTTTTTAAAAATTCAAACTTGAACTATTTTCTCAATCCTCTCCAAGAGTTCTTTATTCTTTACAATAATTCAATGTATAAAGAGACTCATATCTCAATTTCTCCATGAGCAGGAATACTCCTTTATTTTTATACATAGAATAGATCTTTAAAAAATTAAAGTATATTCATTCCTTACTACAGCAATGCCAGGAATAGAGTTTTAGCACCCATCCTTCTTAAATATAAAGACATATTCTAGTACTTTGTAATTCTATCTGAAGACTTCTCTTAAAGGTTATCACTTCCAAGCAACTATCTAGAGAGGAGGAGCCTGGAAACTGCTTTGAAGACAGCCAGATGGCACCCTTATAATCTTGGCTTCTATGCTGAAGTGTTATAATTTCCAACTGATTAGCACAGCGAGGATGTTTCAACCCAGCATTCTTCTATCAGGAGAACCATGGAAGCTCTTTCCCTAAATAGTTATCACTACCATTTGGAAGAAAGAAAGAAAGAAGGAAAGGAGAAGAAGAAGAAGAAGAAGAAGAAGAAGGAGAAGGAGAAGGAGAAGGAGAAGGAGAAGGAGAAGGAGAAGGGGAAGGGGAAGGGGAAGGGGAAGGGGAAGGGGAAGGGGAAGGGGAAGGGGAAGGGGAAGGGGAAGGAGAAGGAGAAGGAGAAGGAGAAGGAGAAGAAGAAGAAGGAGAAGAAGGAGAAGAAGAAGAAGGAGAAGAAGGAGAAGGAGAAGAAGAAGAAGGAGAAGGGGGAGAGGGAGTGGAAGCGGGACAGGGAGAGGGAGAAAAAAAGAAGAAGAAGAAGTAGAAGAAGAAGAGGAAGAAGAAAGAAGGAGGAGAAGGAGAAGAAGGGGAAAGAGAAAGGGAAGGAGGAGAAGGAAAAGAAGGTGGAAGAGGAGGAGGAAGAGAAGAAAGGAGGAGGTGGAGGAGGAGAGGAGAAAAAGAAATATTTCTATTTGTGTTTAGGGTTTTGTGGCATCTCAACACAACAGGAGGTGCCTGTGGAAAGCCTCCAGTGCCATTCTTGTTGTCCCATTTGTGTCAGCGTATAACGCTCAGGTCTCACTTTCCCTGGAGTCCATCATTATAGGGAGAGCACATTTCGTCAGCAGTCCAAGATATAAATGGACCTGAAGAGTTGCTTTAGAGAAGCTCTTAGTATGTTACGCTGTGATATAAATACAAGTCTTTAGACATTTTTTATTCAATTGTTTCCAAAATTTCTCAGCCACGGGACAAGGGGTTGTGGGTGGTGACAGCTTAAAGTTGTCATCTCCACACTATTTGAACTACTTGTAAGCACAATTGGGGACCAGACACAGCCCTGCTGTACTCAGGCGTTCTGTTTTGCTTTTGACCAAAGCTAAAATTCTTAGGGCGCTGTGTGCATGTGTGTATGCACACGTGCACATATGTGTAAGGAAAGAATTATTAAAACTGGCAAGAAAATCCCAGAAAAAACACTCCAGATTGTTTACATATTTGTTTGCTGTAAGGAAAAAACATTTTACAGAATATATCTCGTTCCAGTGTTCCGTTTAGATTCTGCAGTTTTCAAACTAAATCTTTTTGGTGAGCTAGTATCATAAATTAATGCCAGAAGACAATGGTGTGTGTGTGTGTGTGTGTGTGAGAGAGAGAGAGAGAGAGAGAGAGAACACACACGTGCACGTGTGAGTGAACACACCAACTCTAGTGAAGGGGACACACATTTGTATTAGCAGATGGAAGGGAAGACTATGGTAAGAAAAGTTCAACTTTCTTGCTTTTCTCCAAGCATAAATCCTAAACCAGAACCTTATTCCTAGTGACCTGTCCGATAGAGTGAACATTGGGGAAAACAAGAGGAAGAGATCAAGTAGTATCTTGCAGAAATAGTTCTTTTGTAATATTTTACCCCCCAAAGCATTTTTCAACCTCTTTGATCATTCTACGTAGATGGTTAACTATTAGTATATTTCTTATGCTAATTAAGCAGTGATATAGATACTAAGGAAAGGCAGCCCATCTTTTTTATTTTAGGCAGGATCAACGTCAATCAGGATAAAAGGGAAACCTTAATAAAATGCATACCATGGGTAACACAGTGATCTTTCTCCCTCTTCCTTCCTCCCTTTCTAGAAAACCTGTGCGTGGGCCCCTCTACTTAGTACCACATAAAGCCAAGGTTCTGATAACCATGTGATTTTCATGGTCTCCACCCTCAGTCTCTTCAAATGCCTATCTCATAATCTATTCCAGCTCTTTCTGGCTTCAGATTTTACAACATCTCTATTCTGGGGGTGGTTTGAACTCACCCTCAGACCCAAGCTAGAGATCGTTATTTTGTCTTTGCACTTTGACTCCCTCCCTCAAGCATGGCTCAGGCTCAACATTATTATTCTGGTATCCTGTGCCAGGAGATCACCTGTTCTGGCTCAGGTCATGGTAACCACCAAAAACACATCACCATTTGGTTTGTTTCCGTTGCTAGTGGGAATCTAAGGAAAATTCTTCCCACGTAGCAGGGGCAAATTTACAATAAGGACATTCAGCTTCTGTAACATGTCCTGATGTATATTTTAACACCTGTTCCAATCAATACACCAATTCATTCTTTCCTGGTCAACTTTGGTGTTCAAATATTTATACAGTCCATTTTGCAGGTAGTGTTGTACATTGAAACTTGATTGAGCCTAAAAACACTTTCAAAGAGATCATATTACGTTTCTCCTTTCTGCAGATCTTCATTTTGCTTTCGGGGACGTAGGTCTCCTTGGGGGAGGTAGGATAAACCATGCATTTCTGGTAAAGTCATCATTCCCTTTGCTGCTTTGGGCCAAGAACCCTGTTCAGTGTTCCCAAAGACCCCCCCTTTTTTTTTCCACCTCTTCCTCTCTGCAAAGGCTGTCCTTCCATTTCTCTCTACATTTGGGCTATTGGTTTTTTCCTCTTTATCTATTCATAATCTTGTCAACCTTCAACAGATAGGTAAGACAGATCTTCATAACCCTTTCCTTGCTTGTTTCTTTCCTCTGAATTCCTGCACTTCTGCAAGTTGGTTCCACATTCATCATCTGTAACTTGACACTATGTTCTATTGTTTCAACCTATATCTTATCTCTCCAAACAAAATTTTAAGCTCCCTGAAGGCAGGAAAAGATTTTTAATTTTTTAATGTTTATTTATTTTGAGAGAGAGGGAGCAAGGATGTGCACCTGAGATGGGGAGGGGCAGAGAAAGAGGGAGAGAGAGAATTCTAAGCAGGCTTCACACTGTTAGCACAAAGCCCAAGGAGGGGCTTGAACTCACAAAATGTGAGATCCCGACCTGAACTGAAATCAAGAGTCAGACACTTGGGGTACCTGGGTAGCTCAGTCAGTTAAGTGCTGACTTCAGCTCAGGTCATGATATCACAGTTTGAGTTCAAGCCCCATGTAGGGCTCTTTGCTGACAGCTCAGAGCCTGGAGGCTGCTTCAGATCCTGTGCCTCCTTTCTGCGCCTCCCCCACTCATGCTGTCTCTCTCTGTCTCTTAACTTAACAGACACTTAACTGACTGAGCCACCCAGGTGCCATCCCACCTTTTAGGAAAGGTTTTATTTACGTTTTTAATTTTTTAAACATCCTCTACAGTAAGTAATACTTTGGCACACCTACGTTATGAAATTGCAAGAAATCGTCGGTAGAAAATCATGGTATTTCTAAGGGACTGAAAACCATGTTAAATGCAGTTTCAGGAAAAAATAGGTAATTGCAGTGTTCAGGCATTTCGAAGCCTATTTAAAATATAACTCCAGAAGGTCATCAGTTCATCACAGTATTCTCTGTAACACACACCAAAGAAAGGGGAAACTCATAATAGGAACTGTGAAGTGTTTAGCAAACAAGCCTCGGTGTATTGGCTACTGCCAGCCCAATCCATTGCTCAAATGCCTCTAAATAAGACAGTGCTGAGGAGGAGAGTTAGAGATGAAGTGGGCAATGAGGTGGAAGGAGTCACAGCTGTTTCTTTTCATTCATTCATTAAATTCTCTGTAAATATTGGTCCGGCTTACACACTGGTAAACAGCATTTCTGTAAATTAAAAGGACTGCTCATCTCCTGGTAAGAATACCAAGGGTCTCAGGGTCCAGCAAAAGCAGATGATGACGTCATACACTGTGCAGGCTTTCACTTCCCCCAAATGTTCCAAATTCACTTGCTCCATAATATTTGAATATATATTTTATATGAGCCAGCTCTTTTATCCAGAAGGTTGGCAATTCTTGTTTCAGGATCATTTTTTTCCCCTGCAGCTTTCAGTTTGCCCCATGAATTGGGGATTGCTTACACTTTTATTTTAAGGGATTTTTTCTTTGCACTAAATTTCCAAACAGACAGATGTCTTTTTGTGAATTTGAAATGACACATCAGAGTTTCAATGCGGTCTTTCTTATATTTGCATATTTAATTGCTTGCATCACATTTTATTAGTATATTATCTGATGAGAAATTCTGACTAATTAATTTCACCTGGAATTCTAGGCGGGTGTATGAAAAATTATAGTCGGCCATTTGTAGAGACCAGCTGTGTATTAGAAATATCTGATCCCCATCTGCAGGATTAAAAAGAGTGAGAGAAAACAGCTGATTGTAAAAAAAAAAAAGTCACTTTTCCTTGCGCCCTGAAGGTATTATTATTGAAGGTATCCTTTATTACTCAGCCCATATTCTGAACATTAACTCAGAAGTTTACTCTGAGCCACATTCACTGGGATGACTTTACTCTCCCTCACTTTGGTTTTAATTTGTAGCAATGCTAATGCGACCGGGTTCCACACGTATCCATGCACTCACTGCCTTCGATTCCAGCCTGCCGCACACACAGCCAACTTCATTTGGACCACAGATTGCTTTGGCCTGACAGCGGAAAACCAATAAACAGAAAAAAATCTGAGAGGGTGGGGATTTCACGTTAAAAGATAACCTCCAGGATTGGACGTGGCCTCTTAGAAACGCAACCGAGTCGTGTAGCATGCCACACGCACAGACACACACACACACACACACACACACGCACGCACGCACGCACCCACGCATGCATGCACCAGGCTCTCACTTTCTCTCCTTCTCTGTGTCTTACTCTGTTATTTCTGTTTGGATTCTTTGTCTGCCCTGACAACAGATGGTGTTTTAATAAAGTCCAGTAGGAATATTACTGTGAGTAAACAATGCAGCGCATGCCAATTCCATAATTGCCGGGTACTGATTCAGGCTCTTACCTGCTCCATCCAAGTTGGGAGGGACCCAAGTGCGCGCGCACCTACCGGCAGCAGCCGGCTGGCCCGCAGCTGCGGGGTGCTTCTCATGCTGGCCTCCACCGCGGAAGGTAAATTGCGGCTCCTGTCATGCTTCTTGGCACCGGGTCTGGAGAACGGCTGCCATCTGGCTTGTCATCAAACATGGTCATTGAATCTCTCGGAGATGAAATGGCTTTTTAAAAAAATCTTGCTGTTAAAAAAAAAATCGACACAGAAAACTTATTATCTTTCTCTTTACAGGCACGGTATAGTCTAAAATAACAGTTTGAGCTCATTTGAGCAATGGCTTGCAGTGTTGGTTTTTTCCTCACGGATTCCCACGCTCAAAGGGATTTATAATCTAAACCTATTATATGCTAATGGAAAATTTAAATTCATTGGCTCTGGCCAAGAAATGAATGTGCTCATTTGTTTCTCTCATTGGGGAAGGGCAAAAAGTTAGGTCCACTGTTTGAATGGTTGTTGCTTTCTTTCTTTGAATTGTATGCAAACATACCCTTAATGCTTTTACAGATGTACTTAAAAAACCGGGGCAGGTGATGCTCTTGAACATGGTAATGTTCAAATGGATGCTCTCCGTCCCTTCCCAGTGATCTCCTCAAACTACCCACTAACTAGAAGGCTCCAGGAAAATAAAAGAGCCTTGGCAGCCAGAAAGAAACAAAGTCAGGGTTCACTTATTTTGCAAGAAGGCCAGCAGCGTTCAATAGTTACCCAAGGATCATATTTTAAGCGACATCTAGTTTCTTCAAGCGCTGCTATTTTCAACAGGGTGCTCTAAATATTCTTGGTGGTGCCTATAACCAGGCCAAACCACAGCAGAGAGGAAGCATTGGCAGTAGAGAAAGGTTAACATCAGCTGGCTGACACACTCAGAGAGAAACATCCGGTTTCCTGGTTTAGCTGTTTAAGTAAATTGAACATATTAAGCGGATATGATACTAGGTTCTTAGAACTTAACACAAACGTTTTTCAGTTGAGGCAGTTCCCCAGACAGACTGGTTGTTACATGAAATGTTAATATTGCATCATGTTCCCTTCCACAGATTTTTAGATAAAATGGCCCTATTTTTTTAAACTTTTTAAGAAGAATTTGAAATACCTGTAAAAGCAGACAATAGGGTTGACTGGAACTCTTGTCTGCATCCCCTGTTCCCAGAGGCTGCTCATCCACAGTTAACAGTGCCCTGTTCAAGGGGGACCTCGGTGGCTCAGTCTGTTTAATGTGGTTTTTTAGGGGGTGATAGTGGGGTTCGTGGGGTCCGGAGCCCACGGCCAAGAAAGAATTCTTGAAGACGTCTTTGATGCAAAAAGATGATTTTATTAAAACTTGGTTACAAAACACATGGATAGGAAGAGCTGGGACCATGAGACTGGTTATATACTAAGGAGTTGAGGGAGGTAAAGTCAAGGGGAAGTTTCCAGTGAGATTTTCATATGCTAAAGAAGACTCACAGGATACCAGAGACCTAGCTATTGTCAAGCTAAGGTTGTTTTTCCCTCTAGCAAAGCACTAACATTAAGAAAGTAGGGAGTTCCTGGAGAAATCCTTTTACTCTGCTGACCTCAAGTGTTTGTCAATGGGCTGCAGATCATAAGGAAATTTGATTTTATCTGTCATCTCCTTCTGCCTTTGTTTCCTACATCTGGTTGAGTGACCCTTAGTTCGCTCAGGTCAAGATTCCTTGGACCCTGGTATGGAGCCCTGCCTCTGGCTCCCCACTGCCCCTAGAGCCTGCTTGGGATTCTCTCTCTCCCTCTCTCTCTCTCTCTCTGTCTCTCTCAAAATAAATAAATATACTAAAAAAAAAAAACTTTAAAAAAGAAAACAGTGCTCTGATTATACCCCACACAATGTTCTCCTCCTTTGGTTTTTTTTTTTGGAAGCAAACTCTATGTACCCATTTAAGTATCAGTATTTCTCCATCTTTACAAGCCAATGACATTTTTTATATCGCTGTTCATGTTAATATTAATTTAAACTTTAGAAAATGGCAAGAGTAGTATAAGAAACTTCTAAAGACTCTTAATCAAAATTTGCTTCATGATTTATGCTTGCTTCATTTGTTTCATATTATCTCTCCATACAGTTCCAAATAAATGCATACTTTTTCTGACTCATTTGGAGGTGTAGTCATTTTTGTCATTACTGTAACACATTACCATAAAGTTAGTAGCTTAGAACAACACAGATTAATCATCTTATAGCTCTAGAACTCAGAAGTCCAAAATGGCTCTTCTGGAGCTAAAATCAGTGTATCACAAGGGTCCTCTGGAGGGTCTAGGGAGAACCTCTCACTTGCCTTCTCGGGATTGTATTCATGATCACAATTCTAGCTTCTAGAAGCATCTTTGTTCCTTGGCTTGTGCTTCTCTTCCGTCTTTAAAGTTAGTAATTGTGTCATTCTGAACTCTGTTTTGTCCTTACCCTTCCTTCTCTGATTCTCCTCCCTCATTCTTTCACTTAGAAGACTCTCAGGATTGCCTTGGGCCCACCATGATGATCCAGGACTGACTCCCCATTTCACAATCCTTAACTTAATCGCATGTTCGAAGTCCTTTCTGTCATGTAAGAAAATGGGTTCATAGGTGCTGGCATTCGTGGGGCCATTGATCTGCTTAATGTACAGAGTGTAATGGAGATGGTGTGGTTACACTCTACCTCTGATACGTCAGTGTGGACTTCCTAAGAAAGGACTTTCTCTTATTTAACCACCGCAAAATGATCAAAATTAGAAAATTGTTTAACCATGCTCTGCTATCTAATTTCATCGTCCCAATAATATTCTTCATCCAATAGTGGATGAAATCAAGATGCAAATGTAGTTGCCATGTATTTTTGATCTACTTTACTATAAATTAGGTTTTCTTCATTTGTGTGCTTTACTTGACATTTTTGAAGGCCATAGGCCTGCTTTTTCACAAAATATCTCTCCATTTGTATTTATCTAATATTTTGTTCACAACTGGAATAAGACAATGAATTTTGGCAGATGTGGTGGTTAAATTTTATGTGTCACTTGACTAGGCTATGATGCAAAGTTTTTTGATCAAACACCAATCTCGATTCTGCCATGAAAGTATTTCATAGATGTGATTGACATCTATGATCAGTTGATTTTAAATAAAGGCTATTACCCAGGATAATGTTAGTGGGCTTCATCCTATCAGCTGAAGGCTTGAAGAGCAAAACTGAGCTTTTCTGGGGAAGAAGGAATTTTTCCTCAAAACTGGAACATGAAAACCTGCCTGAGTTTACAGCCTGCAAATCTGCCCTACAGACTCGGGACTTGTCATTCCCACAATGGCATGAGCCAGTGCCTTAAAATGTATCCCTTTCTAGAAATGTATCCTATTGATTCTGTTTCTTTGGAGAAATGAGAGTGACTCAGAAGGTAGGCGAGAGAAAGTGTGGTCCTCCCCAGGGCATCCCAACCAGAGGGTCATGATGTCGGTTTGCCCCGTGCTGGGAATCCTAAAACATTGATGACTCGGTTAAAGTTATACTGGTGAAGTCATTTTTTTTTTTTTGTAATTAATAAAGAACTTGTAGAGTGGTTCTTTGAGATTGTGCACATTCAAAGTCCTCACTAAATTGTACCTGACTAGTTTTGGTGTCTGTTGATTGTTTTTTTACGCCAACATTCCCTTTATATTTATGAGTTAAAATTTTACGGTAAGCAAGAGCTTTTAAGTGATTTGATCATTCATTCACTAATATCCATTTAAATGTATGTATCCTTATTTTACTCTATGGTTATAATAATGGGATAATGTGGCCAGTTCCCACTTACCCATGAGAAACAACTTTAAGCATCTCTCTACAATGCTGCAGTCAATGGCATCATGCTGATAATCTGAGATCATCAATAGTGGTAAATATATACAGTAGAAATCAGCAAATACCACCAATCAAGGCACGCTCTCTCTCTGTCTCTCTTTTTTTTTTCCTTTTGAAGAACCAGTTTACCAGCATACCACATGATGTAATCATTTACCATCAATATTTATTTTAATAAACAAATTGTCTGAGATTTGAATGGTGGGAGCCTCATGTTGTATCCTGCATCCTTTTGACACATCTCTATGATTCTTTTAGCACTTCCTTGTTTCCTGGCTCAATATGATGTTCTAGCATCACTATGTACTTTCCTTTTCCTAGCCCTAAAGTCATTTTTATTCCAAGGAAATGTTTCCTTTTGGTTGAGAATCATGTTTAGATGCAAAATGGGTGCTGAGTCTTTGTCAACAATACTGATATGTCATTGCTTCTTTAGTAGAGAATATGTAGAGATACCCATATCCATTTTTATGCCTCTATTTAAAATGGTGGATTTATTCTGATACCTCCAATTATAATCTAAAACCACAGGGTGAAATTTAATATTTCCCCTTTCCTTACTTGGCAACTTTCTTTCCAACAATGAGGAACCTGACTCCTATTACCCTCAGTAGATTTGATAATTTTCTCAAGCTTAGAATATATCAAAATATATGAAAAGTACAGAATTGCTAATTCATCTCACTGTGAAAAGCAATTCTAGCACCTAAAACTTTGAATATTTGTAATTACTTTTAGGAAACGTTTATAGCAAGTAAAATGCATGCATTTTTAAATTAAAAGCTTGAAGAGTTGTAAAAAATTTGTAAGTTCCTAGCCCACACCTGTATAAAAATAAAGAATATTTGATTTCATAAGAGCATCCCATTGTTCCCTTTTTAAATTAATCTCCATATTTATAGGCAATAGTATCCTGATGTTTTGCACCATACATTAGTTTTGCCTGCTCTTGAACTTCATGTAAATGCATAATAAAGTAAGTACTATTTGTGTCCTGCTTCACCAAGAATAATATCTGTCAGATTCATCCATGCTATTGTGTAGTATTAGAAATGTATTCTTTTTTCTTGTTGAGTAATATTTCTTGGATGAATATGTCACATTTGTTGACTGGAATTTGAATTGTTTCCCATTTTTTGCTATTATTAATGAGGCTGCCAGGAAAATTCTCATGTCTTTTTGTGAGCATGTCTTCATTTATCTTGAGAAAATATGTAGGAATAGAATTGCTGGGTCATAGTGTTTGAATAACTTTAGATTTCACTGAGAAAACATTTTAAAAGTAGTTATATGTACCATAATTTTTTTCTGATCAATATGGAATAGCAGATGGATTTACCATCTAATCTTAAACAGTAAACTAAACTGGGCAAAGCATATGAAACAAAGGATTTAAACATTGGACAGCTGGCAATTAGCATGGTGATTCCTTGAAGAATGAAAACAAACCAAAATTTAAAACAAAGTGATCTACTAATTTCATCTGCTTTCTACCAACAGGATAGATAACTAAAGATATCTTTACATAATAATGTAGTAGGAAGGTTCCAGAAGAGTACATCTGAGAGCAATTCAGCACCAGCAGACTGAGCCGACAACCTCACTGAATTGAGGAGGAGACCACAATGAAAAATTTAAGGTATACTAGAAGGTACTCAATATCACCAATCATCAGGGAAATGCAAATGAAAACCACAATGAGATGTCACCCCACACCTGTTAGAATGGTTATTACCAAAAGGCAAGAGAAGAGAAGTGTTGGCAAGTACATGGAGAAAAGGGAATCCCCATGCACTGTTAGTAGGAACATAAACTGGTGCAGCTACTACAAAAGAGTATAATTAGTCCTCAGAAAATTAAAAACATAACTACCATATGATCCAGCAATTCCATTTCTGGGTATTTACCTAAAGAAAATAAAAACATTAAATTGAAAATATATATACACCCCCCCATATTCATAGCACCGTTCTTTATAATAGCTAAGACAGAAGGAACCTAAATGACCATATTATTCAACTATAAAAAAAGAAGGTAATATTCTTTTCAAAAACATGGATAGAATTTGAAATCATTATGCTAAGTGAGGTAAGTCAGAGAAGGACAAATATTATATGATCTCACCTCTATATGATGAAAAATATCCCACAACTCACAGATATAGAGAACAGATTGGTGTTTGCCAGTAGTGACAGAGTACGTGAAATGGGTGAAGGTGGTACAAACTTCTAGGGGCAATTGGGTGGCTCAGTTGTTTGGGCATATGACTCTTGCTTTTGGCTCAGTTAGTGATTACAAGGTTTGGAATCGAGCCCCGAGTCAGGCTCTGTGCTGAGCATGGAGACAGCATGGAATTCTCTCTCTCTCTCTCTCTCTCTCAAATTAAAAAAAAAAAAAAAAGGTACAAACTTCTAGTTATGAAATAAATAAGTCCTGGGAATATAATGTACAATATGATGGCTATAGTTAATTCTATTATTTGGAAGGTGCTAAGAGAGTAAATCTTAAAAGCTTTTATCCCACAAGAGAAACATTGTACCTGTGTGGTGATGGAGATTAACTAGACTTACTGTGGTGATCATTTTGCAATATTGAACCATTGTGTTGTATACCCAAATCTTATATGATGTTAATGTCAACTGTTTCTTAAAAAATAAATAAATAAAAAGATTAAGTACTGAAAAGGATGAAGCTACACAAAGAGAAACCTTAAAGACTATAAAGAAGTCCTGAGAGTCTTGACCACTGACTCCAAAGGTGTGTGAGAAAATTGCCTGAGGCTAAGGGAAAAAAAAAAATCTATAGAAAGGGAGAGGTATGAATATTCCTGGGGCTCACACAGGCCTGTGAATAGGTTACATTCCAACCAGCCAGAGTGGAAAGATTTCATCATACATGGGCTTTCAGGTAGAATTCTCACCAGAGTATCAGTTTCTAGGTCAGGCTGAATTACCCTAGGTAAAGACTGCTCTGAATATACGTCAATATGCTAAAAAGTAAGTTATCAAAAATTCAATGGATTCAAAGTAACTCAACTGCACAATGAATCATGAGTCAACATTTTAAAAGGAATATAACAAAATCCACCACTGTGGGTGGATCCACAGTGTATTGTATATCTTCAACAGCCAGGTGGATTTTTCTTTACATTTATGAACTTGCTTTTCCATTTGAGCCAAAAGAGCAAACCATGTATAGAACAATGCAGTAACAATTTCACAGACTCTATCTAGAAGAAATTCTGGGTCAATGCTATAGTCCATAACAACTCTCACTTTTGTGTTGAGGCTGATCTATATGCCTTGCAGGGATGAGATGGTTATCATTGATCACTTCAGCTGAAGTCAAGCACAAATTTTGTTCCACATATTCTAGTGGGATGACTCTAATTCGAGGTAAAACTGCCACAGAGTAAGCATAAACAATGTCCGTTGTCCCTCCAAAAAGAATCACAGATGACCAAGAGTACGTTCATTTTAGAGAAAACTCTGCAGACTGTACATGCTTATGTTATATGTATTCATATTTATATTAAGAAATGCCCTTTAATCTTTAAAAATTTATTTCACCAGAAACAGGTCTTGAAATTTATGTTCAAGGATTTTCAATTGTTTTATGGATAGTCCCATGATCTTTTTTACCTCTTAGATACATTAAAATGGGTAATTATGTTAATTATTCAGCTAGTGATGAATCACTCTTCATTCTAAAAATCCATTTACATGTAAGGTAATTAATAATTGACATTATTGAATTTAAATCTATATCATTTTGCTTTTGCTTTCTGTTTATTTATCTATCTTTCTTATTATTCCTCCATTCCTACTTTCTTCTCTTATTTTAAGATAATAAAAAATAGTATTTAATTTTTATTCCTCTATTGTATTTTTAGTTATACCACTTTGCATTCTTTTAGTTGTCGATCTGATATTGCTATACAAATCTTTAACTCTCCTTTCTTTTGGGGATTCTACTTGATATTGTCACAAAAGTCTATTCATCTTTTTAATACTTTTTAAATTGTTTAAATGTTAATTTATTATTTTTGAGAGATAAAGAGACAGAGTGCAAATGGGGGAGGGGCAAAGAGAGAGGGAGACACAGAATCTAAAGCAGTCTCCAGGCTCTGAGTTGTCAGCACAGAGCCCTATGTTGGACCTGAACTCATGAGTTGTGAGATCAAGACCTGAGCTGTATTTGGACACTTTAACCGACTGAGCCACCCACGTGCTCATCTTTTTAATACCTTTAAATATGCATTTTCATATTAGGTTACTTGATTCATGTATTTTCACATTCAGTGACCCTCTCTTTTTCTGTCTCTGATCTGCTGTTAATTCAATCTGGTAAATTTCATCATGGGTATTGTAGAATTTTCACTTGTTGTTTTTAATAATTTCTATTATTAAAATCACCCAAATATTCATTAATTAAGACCATAATTTTCTTTAAGACCTTAAACATATTCAAAATATTTGTTTTAATAATCTTATCTTCTAGGTCAACATCAACATTGACTAGGGGACATTTCTATTTATCTCTTTTTTTTCTTGACTATTGATTACATTTCACATTCCTTCATTCTCTAGTAATTTTTATTTTATGCTAGAAATTATAATGCTTTAAGAAGTTTAGATTGTGGTGCATCCCTTTGAGGAATTTTTAACTTTGTTTAGGTATACAATTAAATTATTGAACAATCATTTTGGACTTGTTATGCTTATGTTGATGTTTTAGATGCATTATGTATTTTTGAACTTAATTGCATAGCATGCCCCTTATAAACTATGGGTCTTACTTGTTAGGCATGACAATCACGAGTCTCTACTAATTACCCATGATGGCTGAGATCTCTGCTGAGGCAGGGCTAGAACTTAAAAATCAGCCAATCTTGCATAGTATCTGATATCATTCTCAGCCCTGTTACATGTGATCTCTTCTAGGCATTATGGAATCTAATGCTATATATGCACCAATTGCAAATAGGAATCAAGAGAGAGCAAATGGTCCAACTTATATGTCATGATTTTCTCCAATGGCCTTTCTCAACCAATGTTCTTCATATTAACCATAACACAGAACATGATATAAGTGACTATTTTCTCATTTATTTCCCAAAAAAGGTGTATAACAAGAACCACTCTAAATGCAAAAGAGATAAGTCAATGGCTACACACAGATTATGCCTTAGGTTATTAATGCTTAATTATTTCATGGAAGGAAATATTAAAGAGACTTACAGAAATCAACAGTAAGATGAAAAGAAAAAGAGAATGAAAAATGAGCAAGAGATCCAGAAAGCTTGCTCACTGGAATAACCAACATCTGAGTAAACTCGTAAAGGGATCCATTCTCTCTGGTACCTTTTTGAATTTTTGCCCTATTTGGGAAATAATAGAGCTAACCTAGTACATTACTTATCA
>NW_024081089.1:0-80831 GCF_003009895.1 Hyaena hyaena | reverse complement strand
TTTTTTTTTTTTTTTTTTTTTTTGCTTTATGCCTTTTGCTTCTTTCTTCTTCATGCTAAGCCTCTCTTCTTCTGGGTAACTCACATATGTTTTTAGCATTGTATCTTCTTTTCTCTATTTTTTTTCTATTATTTCCTCCATTATTTTCTATTATTTTTGCATCTTTGAGGCCATTCTACTCTTCAACCAAAGACTAATAGCATGGATTTGGACTTCTAAATTATCCATGTCTGATTTTCATCAATATTGTAGAATTTCTCACTTCACACCCGACAGTTCACCTTATCCACTTCATGCTTCTCATTTCACGAATGTAATAAGCTCACGACAGTATGATTCGATTTTCCAAACTCTCACCGTTTGAGCTATTGTTATCAAGTCTTTTATCAGTACATGGTTTACAACTCCACCTCACAATGCCATTTTATTTTGTTTAAATAATAAGTTATTTTTAAAAAAATTATCGGAAAAATTAGTCTTTAGTACTTACCTCTATATGTGCCATCTTTGATAGTTCTCTGTTCTCCTGTGTAAATCATCTTACAGCATTTTCCTCTAGCCTAGAGAACATTCTCTAGTTTTGATGGTTTGTTTGTAGTGCTGGTCTGCTGTAGAAATATTTTTTAATCTTTACTTCATCTGAAAGTGTTCTCATATCAACCTCAGTTTTTGAAAGATATTTTTGCTACGTACAAATTCTGGAATGACATTTCCTTAGTACTTTGAATATGTCATTACATTGATTTCTGGTCTCCATTGTTTCTAATGATAATGTTAGCCATTTTTCATACCATTATTCCCTTCCATATAAAGTTTTTTTTCTCCTTCTCTTTTCAGAATTTTCTCTCTAACTTTGGTGTTCTGCAGTTTGACTATGATATTATTTTTTCAATATTTTATCTTTTTTTAAATTTTTAAATGTTTATTTTTGAGACAGAGAGAGAGACAGAGTATGAATGGGGAAGAGGCGGAGAGAGAGGGAGACATGGAACTCAAAGTGGGCTCTAGGCTCCGCACTGTCAGCATAGAGCCCAACACGGTGCTCGAACTCACAAACTGAGATCATGACCTCAGTTGAAGTTGGATGCTTAACTGACTGAGCCACCCAGATGCCCCTAAAATTTTATTTTTAAGTGGGGCGCCTGGGTGGCTTAGTCGGTTAAGCGGCCGACTTTTGCTTAGGTCATGATCTCGTGGTTCGTGGGTTTGGGCCCCGTGTCGGGCTCTGTGCTGACTGCCAGCTCAGAGCCTGGAGCCTGTTTCGGTCTGTGACTCCCTCTCTCTCTGACCCTCCCCTGCTCACGCTGTCTCTCTCTCTCTCTCCTAGAAATAAATAAAACATTTTTAAAAAAATTTTTATTTTTAAACAATCTTTACACCCAACATGGGGCTCAGACCTACAACCCTAAGATTAAGAGTTACAGGCTCCATTGGCTGAGCCAGCCAGGCGCCCCAGCTACAATATTCCTAATACAGGCTTCCCTTTTATATATTCTTTTGGGGTTCACTGATGATATTCAACCTATAAGTCAATATAGTCCATTAAATTTGGGAAATTTTCAGTCATTACTCTTTTAATACATATTTCTTCCATTTTATGACCCTCCTCTCCTTCTAAGATTCCCATTACATGTATGTAAAACTATATGATATTTCCCCATGGGTCTCTTGAGTCTTTCTTCATTTCTTTCTTGGCTTTTCCTTTTCTTTACTTTAGATTGTTTCACTTATTTTAATTCTTGGACTTTTAGTTCCATGACTTCCATTTGGTTATATTGATTATAGTTTTCAGATCTCTGCTGGGATGATCTAACCATTCATTAAGACTCTATTTCCCTTTACCTATTAGAAAGTCATTTCTTTAAATTCATGAACATACTTAAAATGAATGTTTTAATGGCTTTTCTTCCTAAATTAAATATCTGAGTCATCTTGGAGTTATTCTTATTCACTATTTTCTTTGTGTAAGATTTGTATTCCTCCAATCTTTTCATATCTTATCATTGCAGACCATATAATGTACTGTAGCAAAGCCTCTGGATTCTGTTACCTTCCTTGGGAAAGTGTTGATTATTTTTTTAAGTTAACAGTTCAATTACTGGCAAATCCCATTGGACTTCTGTAGGCTTGAATATACATTTAGTTACAGCCTATCTGTGAAAAACAAAGGGTTTCCAAGCCACTTGAACTTAACAGAACTCAACCTCAAAACCTTAACTCCTCTGCTGATCTTGCTGAAGTATCGTGGCAGGTTTTCTTCAGGGCAGACTCAGCATATGCCACTTAGAGCATATATATATATATATATATATATGTATATATATATATATATATTTTTTTTTTTTAACACATATAGGACTTTCTTAAAAATCTGAGTATAGTTGACACACAATGGTGCATTAGTTTCAGGTGTGCAGCATAGTGATTCAACTTCTCTCTATGTTATATTACAATCACCCCAAGTGTAGCTACCATCTGTCACCATGTAAGGGTATTACGATACCATTGACAATATTTTCTACACTGTGTCTTTTATTCCAATGACCTAGTCATTCCTCAACTGGAAGCGTGTATCTCCCACTCACCCTCACCCATTTTGTCCATCCTTTTATCTCCCTTCCATCTGGAAAGCACCAGTTCTCTGTATTTATGGGTCAGATTCTGCTGTTTGTTAATTCATTTGTTTTGCTTTTCAGATTCCACAAATAAATGAAATCATATGGTATTTGTCTTTCTCAGTCTTCCCAGTTTCACTTAACATAATACCCTCTGGATCCATCTATTTTGTCACAAATGCAAGATCTCATTGGATGTATCCAATGGATATATATATATATCCATTCACCTGTCAATGGACACGTGGGTTCCTTCCATTTCTTGGCTATTGTAAACAATGCTGTAAAAATACGAGTTCATGTATATTTTAGAAATAGTGTTTTCATTTTCTTTGGGTAAATACCCAGTACTAGAATTGTTGGATCATATGGTATTTCTATTTTTAATTTTTTGAGGAACCTCCATACTGTTTTCCACAGTAGCTGTACCAATTTACATTCCCACCAATCATGCATGTGGGTTCCTTTCTCTCCACATCTTTGTCAACACTTGTTGTTTATTGACTTCTTGAGTTTAGCCATTCTAACTGGTGTAAGGTGATATCTAATTTGTGGTTTCGATTTGCATTTCTCTGATGGTTAGTTATGTTCAATATCTCTTCATGTGTCTGTTATCCATCTGTGTGTCTTCTCTGGAAAAATGTCTGTTCAGGTCCTCTGACCATTTTTTAATTGGATTGTTTGTGGTTTTGGTGTTGAGTTGTAGGAATTCTTTATATATTTTAGATATTAACTCGTTATCAGATATAACATTTGCAAATATCTACTCCCATTAGGTATGTAATCTTTTTGTTTTATTGATGGTTTTCTTTGCAAAAGTTTTTTTTTTTTTATTTTGATGTAGTTCTAATAGTTTATTTTTGCATATGCTTCCCTTGACTGAGGAGACATATTCAGAAAAATGTTTGCTATGGCTGATGTCAAAAATCCCTGCCTGTGCTCTCTTCCAGGATTTTTATGGTTTCAGGTCTCACATTTAGGTCTTTAATCCATTTCAAGTTTATTTTTGTGTATGATGTAATAAAGTGGTCCAGTTTCATTATTTTATATGTATCTGTCCAGTTTTCCCAGCACCTTTTGTTGAAATGAATTTTTTTCCCCATTGCATATTCTTATCTCCTTTGTCATAGATAAATTGACCTTATAAATGTGGATTTATATCTAGGGTCTCTATCTTGTTCCATTAACCTATGTTTCTATTTTTAATTTGTGCCATACTGTTTTGGTAACTATAGCTTTGTCATATATCTTGCCGGAATTGTGATACCTCCAGTTTTGTTCTTCTTAGAATTGCTTTGGCTATTCGGGATCTTCTGTGGTTCCACTATACACATTTTTGTATTGTTTGTTCTAGTTTCGTGAAAAATGTCTTTGGTATTTTAATAATGAATGCATTGAACCTGTAGACGGCTTTGGGTAATATGAACATTTTGACAACACTAATTCATCCAATGCATGAGCATGGAACATATTTTCATTTGTTGGGGTCATCTTCAATTTCTTTCATCAGTATAGTACCATGTTCAGAGTACAGGTCTTTCACTTCTGGTTAAGTTTATTCCTAGGCAGTTTACTCTTCTTTTGGTGCAATTGTAAATGCTCTTTATTCCCACTGTATAGACTTTGAGTGTCTCAATTTGCCGTCAAATCGATAATGAAGTATTAACCTGCCTCTCCTGGTTTGAACTCCATCTCTGTTCCCGCTCTAGTATCTCTGTTCTATTTCCAGGCTTACCTAGCAAAGCCTCCGTTACTCTTACTGAAACAAGGACTCATAATGGAGTTCCTATTCTGAATTCTTAGTTTCCTTCTGCAAATCTCTCTGCTCTGTGTTCTACTTTGCAGACCCCAGCTGCTTCACCAGTTCTGAATGCCAAGTTCTGTCTCCTTAGCTCAGTGAGACTCTGCTGGGATTCCACTTCCCTGCTGTACTGTCAGAACACTGTGCCCAGATAGAGATCCAGGGTTTGCCTTAACATGTTCTCTTCTCTCAAGGATCAGGAAGTCTGGTCCTTCCTGATGGCCAATGTGTGGAACAGCTGTTTCATACATTCTCTCCGGTTTAATAATTGATTATAACAGAAGAGCTGGTCTCATACCAGCTACTATGTCATAGCCAAAATTGGAAGTTTCAAGATTGTTTAAGTTCTTAATTTAAAAATATAAATGGATACATTCATTGTCATGGGCAAGATAGCAGCCATGTTTATGTTTTCATAATACAAATACAGGTTAATTATTTTGAAAGTTCGCTTTATTTTATGGAAATACGACTCAATTTAATTATCAGATCATTTTCTATTGAGAAAAAAGACAAAATGTTTACACATAAGAGTAACCTGCTGATGCCTTTGGAATATGTCAGCTGGGATCACCTAGAAAATATAAATGGATTAGTCATATTTTTAATAATGTATGAGGTGCACAAGGGAAAAAAAAACACTTGTCAAAACTGTATGTTACAGTACCCTATCTATATATAAATGCATATGTTTATAAAAGTGTATTTTCCCTGTTGTGCTAATCTTTTTTACTTGGCATATTTTTAATGGTTTTTCCAAATGACCTTTGTAAAATTAATCAAGGATCTGACACTATCCTTTGGAGAAATACAAAGAAATAATGCTGCTTATAATAACTTTTGCATGAGAAACAGCCAAAAAATGACAAAACAGAGAAAACATTAATACTAAAAAAATGAAAGCTTGAAAGTGGAATTAATTGAAAAATGTTGCCTTTTGTCTAATATTTTCGTGTGTCTCTGAAATTCCATTTTCCTTTTATTTTCTACACCATTGTCTTAATTACTTGGGATCAGATAGATTTCTCAAAACAACTTACTAAGTAAAATACACCACAATTTTTCAGGAGCTCTAACAGTGAGAAGCATCCCAAAGTAAACATTAATAAAATATATAGAAAATATGTGTAACAAATACAAATGCAAAGAAACTAGAAAAATGTCTGCAATTAGACCGGATGGAAATCTAAAAAGAAATTAAATTTAGTTGTAATACATTTTCTATTCTTTTCTTTGAGAAAATTACTACTGAAGTGAGGAATTTTTTTCCCCCTGTAATTTAAATGGTAAGCTGCCAGATGTGTGTCTCATGCTTGAAGAGTCGAAGCTTTGCATTATTTAGCATATTAAGAATCACAGAATTTTAAAAAGGGCTCCTTTATTGCCTCGAGGTTCTAATTAAGTAAACCTTAGCCTGGTACATTTAAAACTTGCAATACAAGAGATTTTTGCCTTTTTCCCCCCATAGCCAAGTCACATCTATGTAACAAATATAGAAAATCTTTAAGATGATATAATTTTTCTTTTGCTTGAAGAATTAAAGCTATCTATTATTTTAAGAAGTTTTTAATAGAGGCCAGCAATCTAGAAGACAACTAAGGATTCGAAATACTTTTTAATCATTGCAAGTTGCTTTCCGTATTTATACCGAAGCATGTGTGTTTCATAAAGGCAGGTCTATACTATCAATCTTACCCTCTCTCTCCCTCACTTCCTCTGCTTCTGCTGTGGTCTGAATCATTTTCTTGTTAGACAAAGGGGATTCAAAGAAGCAACAAGATCATAGGTTTTGGATCGATACCATGTTTTTATGTGTTTCTGTGTGTGTGTCTGTCTGTGTTAAATATCTGATCGCAGGATATTAATTAGTTGCTCTTTCAGCAGTTTGTAGAAAGAGTCCCAGAAGCTTACGTGAAAACCATAATCAGATGGAAGTTCTGTAGGCACACGACATTCATAAATCATACCCTTAAATACAGTTATTTTTGCCATTTTAGAAAATGTCAAAGGTGTCAACTCTGTCCAAATATACCGCTTAACAGTGACTATTTTAGTAAATTGACTTGAAATGCATTCAGCTAACTGACAGTTAAAAGCACATAATCTAGTTCAGAGTACAAATGAACAGTTTAAAGGCCAAACTAAGCACCAAAGTATGAATTCTCAATGACACTGTTGCAGTGACCCTGACTGAAACCAGAAACCATAATCTTAGCGTTGTTTATCCACATCAGAAATAGATGCCCCTAATTTTTGAAACGTGATTTTTTAATATCTAGGCTCTAGTTAAAAAAAAAAAAAAGAAATGTTTCAAGCACTCTTAAAGTGAGAGTCCAATACCTTTTTGAGGATACAATGAACAAACCAGAAATTACAGAAATTCAGATAATGAGTTGATAACCTTCTCTGTCAGCAGCATGATTTAAACTTATAAGCAGTAACTTCCTGGATGCTACAAACATGAACAGACAAGTGTTTGTCCTAATGTCAAGAAACAAAGAATTCTCTTACCTTTTCTTCACAGAAAGAACTAATGAACAAATGGATCTTTACATTTGAGAGTAGACAAAGGGCAGGTATCATAAAATTGGAGCTTAGGTTTGCCAGGATTATTCCCTCCAAAGTCTAAAGTGCTTGGTAACAGGTGAGATGTACCTGATATGTTATGAATTGGTTTCTTAGAAGTTTAAGAAGTTTAATGGTCTCATACTTGGGGATGTTTTGATATCATTGGCAGCAGAAATTCAACCAAACCATCCTTACTTTCACTTCTCTCCAAACCATTAAACTGCGATCAGTCCACAGGGAACCACATGACATTTGAGCCATCCTTGTGAAGCTCTCCAGTTAGCTGATTGGTAATAACACGTTACACTGTATCCAGTATTTTTCAGTTTATAAAAACAGATTTGCATTTGCTACTTATTTAATTCAAGCTATTTGACTAACTTTATTGCTGGCACAGAACTGCGAATATTTCTGCCACAGTACCCATCCGGCAGAAACCTCTGAGTACTTTGCCCTTGCAAGATAAAAATAGATTGGTGCATGTATGCCTTGCCTAATAAAATATTATTGTAATGTAAGAGCAGGAAGCCATTTGGTTATTCCTTCTAAGAATAATTTTTCAGCATCACCCATTTCCACCATGCTTAAGATTTTACCCTTTTATGAAAGCTTTTTTCATGAAAGCATCTCTTTTTCATTATTCTTAAAAATATTAAACTCTCCATCTTAAGCACAGTGAAAGAACTCAGACATCTTAATATGTTTCTCATGAGTGTTCTTTGGTTATCAGCAATGAACACTTTCATTGAACTTAGAACATCCAAATCTATTTAGAAGAGTAAATTATTTTGCCCCCTAGTAAGTCTCTAGTGCAAAAAAAAAAAATTACAGGTGAGGATAGAGCCATTGCCCTTTACCACAATTAAGCAGGATATAGACATATTTAAGGATGTATCTAATATTATGATAATCAACTCAATAAAACAGGGGTGATTTTGTGAGCATCTATTATGTTTATATAACTTGTTACATAAATTTGTACCAATCCACAAATAAGGCTGGTTACCTACCCTTTAAAGGTGAAGAAACAAAGATTCGGAGTCTAAGGAATTTGACACTTTTAGTTATTTGTGCTAAGGAGGAAAGGAACAACAAAATACTGAAGAAAATAATAGCGATAGCCATTTTGTTGAGTTCATACTACATCTCAGACTTCATAGGTTTCAAAGTCGCAAGTTAGCTACTAACTTAAAGCTTTCCTCCTCCATATTTTAAAACATTTCAGTGAGGGGCACCTGGGTGGCTCAGTCGGGTGGGAGGCCGACTTTGGCTCAGGTCATGATCTCACAGTTCGTGAGTTCGAGCCCCGTGTTGGGCTCTGTGCTGACAGCCAGCTCAGAGCCTGGAGCCTGTTTCAGATTCTGTATCTCCCTCTCTCTCTGACTATCCCCTGCTCACTCTGTCTCTCTCTGTCAGAAATAAATAAAAAACATTAAAAATTTTTTAAATAAATAAAACATTTCGAGGAGTAATAAATTTTGCCAATTCAAATGTTACCACTTTTTATGAGGACATTATGCTAAGTGTATTTAACCAGTCACCAAAGAATGAATACTTTACTATTCTACTTATGTGAGGGACCCAGAGTAGTCAAATTCTTAGGGACAGAAAGTAGTATGGTGCTTGCTCAGGGCTGAAAGAAGGAAGAAATAGGGAGTTAGTATTGAGTGGGGACAGAGCTTCAGTTTGGGAAGATGACAAAGTTCTGGAAGATGACAAAGTGGTGGTGAGTGCAGAACACTGTCAATGTACCAAACGTCGCTGGCGTACACACTTTCTAAGTGGTTAAAATGGTAAATTTCCTGCTATCTCTATTTTACCACAATTAAAAACATGTTTCTAGCTCCATATTTTTCCAACCCTAAATGGAGTGCTAAGAAACTTCAAATGCTGTAGGACCTTAAACAACAAGAAGAGACTTCTGGTTAGAATCAGATGGATTAGACTCGTCTCTTCCCTTTCCTTCATTCTAAGTATAATTATAAATTCTGGAAATAATGTAAGAGGCAGCTAAGGGAGAATTCTGAAAGTATACTGAGGAAGGAGAAGTGATTGTAGACCCCAGGACTGGAGCAACATAGGACAAGGCAACTTAATCCCAATACTCCAACCATCCAACAGAAAACCCAAACCCAGCATCTGTAAACCCATCCTATCAGCAGATAGTGGTGAAAGTAGGCTCATTGACTAACCTTCCAAAAAGAGATCCCCCCAACACCACCAAGTGGGTCCAGTAGCACTGGAGAGGATTATAAACCAGAAACCAGGTGGGAATAACCCTCCAGGGGATGTGTTCTCCTTCTTTGCACCTTGAGATAGCCCTCTCCGACCAAACACAACAGGGAGTTGAGTCGCACTAGCAGGTGGATCCTGCTGCTATTAGTGACTAGGCTAGGAAGCCTCTTAACATCCTGAGCCAAGAAACTCTCTTCCCCACCCAGAGCACTAGGTGGCCAAGCCTGGGAAAGCTCCTCTGTCCTCTGAGGGGTTACTGCCAGGGTCCAGTGGGAGCCCCAGATGCACAAGCTGAATAGTGCAGACCAAACCAACACAGCATTTTTCAAGTGCTGAAAGCCAAATACATGTTATCAACCACAAATTTCTATATCCAATGACTATACTTCAGGAATGAAAGAAAATACATTCTCAAATGAAGGAAAGCTAAAAGAATCTGTCACTAGAAGATGTATTCTTATAAAAACAACTAAAGGAAGTTCTTCAAACATGAAATGATAGAAGGAAGGATAAAAGAAAGAATCTTGAAGTATCTGGAAAGAAAAAAAGGAAAATGGAGAGATCCTCAGATGTGAGTATGACTCTCCATTCCGTTATGAGTGTTATAAATCATATTTAATAATTAGGACAATACTTATAATACCATGTGTTACTCAAGACATTTATATTTAGAAATGGTAAAGTTAAGGGGACTTAAAAGGAAATAAGATGTCTGCATTTGACTCAAACAGGTAAAATACTAATGCCAGGAAACTGTGATAAGGCACATATTTACATTGTTACATGTAGAGCAACTACTATGAAAAGTACAAAGAGAGATATGTTCAATATTGTGTCTATGTAATATAAATAAATTTATAAATCAATCATTTATTGATTTATTTATTTATATTAAATAAATACAATATATATAAATAAATCAAGATGGAATCCCAAAAAGTGTTCAAGTAATACACAGGAAGGAAGTAGAAAGGAATGGAGAAATAAGAAATAAGAGATAATGTGAAAAAAATCTTAAAGTGGTGGACCTAAAGCCCTACCATATCAGTAATCACCTTAAATATAAGTGGTCTAGCTATATCAATAACAAGGCAGATATTGAAAAACTAAATATAAAAACATGAACAATTATATGCTATTTACAAAACAAGTACTTCAAATTCAATGACATAGACTAAAAGTAAAATGAAAAATAAAAAAATATATATCATGCAGACATTAATTTTTAAAAAACAAAACTGGCTATCTTAATATATAAAATAGATAATTAATATCAGATAAAATAGAGTTCACAGCAAAAACAATTACCAGAGAGAAACATTATATAATAATTAAATGGTCAATCTACTTTTAAAACATAACACTCTTAAATACATGTGTACCAAACAGCAAAGATTTAAAACATATGAGGTGAAAACTGATAGCGCTGAAAAAGAAATAGAAAAATTCCCAATTACAGTTAAGGACTTCAACACTCCCCTCTCATCAGATAATAGCACTGCTAGACATAAACTCAACAAGGTTATAGAAAATCGGAACATAATCAACACACAATATCAACTGAAACATGTACACTCTACCCAACACCATTTTTTTCAGGTGCCTACGGATCATTCACAAATATGTCCTGGGCCATAAAGAAACTTCATCAAACTGAAAAGAGTTGAAATCATATAGAATAATTTCTCTAACCATAATGAAATCAGACCAGTGATCAATAATAGAAAGACAAAAAGAAATCTTTAAGACCTTGGAAATTAAGCATACTTCTAAATTATCTGTGAGTCAAAGAAGAGATCTCAGAGGCAATAAAAAAAAGAGCTAGCTAAATTTGAAGATCAACATTTGTGAGATTCAGCTAAGATAATACTGAGAGGGAAATCTATAGCGCTAAATGCTTATGTCAGAAAAAGGAAAAATCAATAATCTAAGATCTTATCTCAAAAACCTAGGAAAAAAAAGAGTAAAATAAAACCAAAACAAGTTGATGGAATAAAATAATAGTGATTAGAATACAAGGCAGTGAAATTGAATTGAATTTCCAAAAAAATCAATAAAATTAATAAATCTCTAGCAAACCTGGCAAAGACAGAGAGGAGATACAACTCACCAATATCAGAAATTATGTGGAATATTATTACAGATACTGCAGTCATGAAAAAGGAGAAGAAAGCAATAGTTTGAATAACTAGTATTCATACATTCAACAACTTCGAAGAAACAGATCAACTTCTCAAATACTAAAAATAACCAAAATTCATCCGAGATGAAAGAGATCATCTGAATAGTCCTATAACCATTAAATAAACTGAATTCACAATTTTGAAACTCTAGACCCAGATAGTTTCCCTTCACAATCCTACAAAAATATACAGGAGAATTAACACAAATTTTATTTAATCTCTTCCAGAAAATAGAGGACTGAACACTTTTAATCATGTGATGAGGCCGTTTTATCCTTGACACCAAAACAAGACAAAATGCATAAAAACAAAAGTACAGACCAATATCTTTCAGGAACTTAAAAAGCCCTCAACAAAATATTAACAGATTGAATCCAACAGTGTGTGAAAAGAATTACATAGCCTTACTATATAGCTACAGCACTCAAGACTGTGCAATCTTGGGATAAGCACATGAATCAATGGACTAGAAGAATGAAAAAGTTCAAGAAATATGCTCAATGGCTGATTTTTTTAATGTTTATTTTTGAGAAGGGGGGGTGCAGAGAGAGAGGGAAACACAGGATCCAAAGCAGTGCTCCAGACTCTGAGCTGTCAGCACAGAGCCTGACACAGGGCTCTAACCCACAGACTGCAAGATCATGACCTGAACCAAAGTTGGACACCAAACCAACTGAGCCACGCAGTTACCCCTCAACAGCTGATTTTTAAAAAAAAAAAAATTTTTTTTATGTTTATTTATTTTTGAGAGAGAGAGAGAGACAGAGAACGAGCTGGGGAGTAACAGAGAGTGGGAGACACAGAATCAGAAGCAGGCTCCAGGTTCTGAGCTGTCAGCACAGAGCCTGACGCGGGGTTCAAATTCACAAATCATGAGATCATGACCTGAGCCTAAGTTGGTCGCTTAACCGACTGAGCCACTCAGGTGCCCCAATAGCTGATTTTTAAGAAAGGTCCAAAAGCAAGTCATTGGAGGAAAGATACTCCTTTTGACAAATGGTGTTGAAGAAATGAAGCATCTATTCCAAAAATTAATAATAAAATAATAATAATAAAATAAAAATTGACCAAAGCCTCATTCCATATATTAAAAATAAATTGAAATGGATTATCTTTTAGAAAAAAAAATTGGAGAAAATACTTAGGGTCCTAGGCTGGACATGGAAGTCTTAGACTTGACACTAAAGCCTGAAACATAAAAGGAGATTGATAAATTGAGCTTCATTAAGATTCAAGGCCTCTACTTAATGGAAGACCCCATGGAGGGGATGAAAAGGCAAACTGCAGACAGAGAGAATATGTTTGTAAACTGCATATTCAAGAACTATCAGTTTTATCCAGCATGACATGTTATGGGGGGGAAAATGACAAATTTGTGGTCTCCCCAACAGCTAGCTCTCTACATTTGGTTACAACTTTATTTCATGGTAATTATTCACACACATGATGCTTAATTTCTGCAAGTCTGAAAAGGTGGAAAAAGATGTCTTATTATAAGTCTGTGTGAAGGTAAAGGAAATACTATTAATTATAGTTTAAAAAATGCTATAGTGTTTTTAAAAAATGATGATACTTTTTAAATACTTGGCCTTAGGAAGTTTTATGTGCATTTATGCATGCATGTGTGTGTGTGTGTTTGCGTGTGTCTGTGTGTGTAATTGATATCATCTTAATGCTAGAGAAGACGTGCTTGCTGATAAAAATGATATACCAGCCTCACCATAAAGAAACTAACTAAAGAGAATTGGTTTGAAAAATCAATGTAGGTAAAGTGGGCAAAAAAATTTGTGGTTTGGGATTCTGTATTGTTTTTCACTAAATTATGCTTTCACAACCTGTCTCTTCACCGTACTTCAGGAGGCATCAGTGCCTTTAAAACTAGCCCCTGTGCCCTTCTCTGTGTTTATGTCTATCCATGTCAAAACAATTGCAGAATTTTCACTTCAACTTCAAACCTATATACTTCTAAATGCTCAATGTCCTATGGAAATAGTTAAGGTCCAGTGTTCTTTTAACAAGTTATGGCAAATAGCCTTAACCCAAAAAGAAGAAGAAGAAGAAGAAGAAGAAGAAGAAGAAGAAGAAGAAGGAGAAGGAGAAGGAGAAGGAGAAGGAGAAGGAGAAGGAGAAGGAGAAGGAGAAGGAGAAGGAGAAGGAGAAGAAGGAGAAGGAGAAGGAGAAGGAGGAGAAGAAGAAAAAGAAAGAAAGAAAGAAAGAAAGAAAGAAAGAAAGAAAGAAAGAAAGAAAGAAAGAAAGAAAGAAAGAAAGAAAGAAATAGGTTTTGTAAATAAAAGTGGGTCAAACTCTCTGGCTTCTAGTAATGCAAAATATTCAAAGACCATGTGTAAGTAATGGTGCTCCAAAGCACCGAGTCCTTCTAGCATTCATTGCCAAGGTGTCAGCATTCAAGAACAGACTGATTTCTCTAAGAAGCAAGTAGACTTCCAAGAGACTGGCTAAAGAAAATATTGTTTCACTCAAATCCTATTTTCTAATTTATATTTCCTGTTTCTTATTCCATACGGATCATCTAATTAGACTCAGTGGAACATTCTGGATAAAATTATTGCCCCTTTCTGGCATTTTCTATTCTAATTTATTTCCACTTTGAACAGAGTCAACTGTAAGTTCATAAGAAGTTAGACACTGGAACGGGGTGGACTAAATGAGTCAGACCATTAAAGAGTTCAAAGCCAGACTCGTGTTTAGAAAGAGTTAATGAACTCATTTATTCCTGGGATGACTCACAGTAGCATTTACTTTTCATTTTCATATGTGGTTTTACCGGTTTGAAAAGCCCAGGATGGGACCAAAGGAAAAGCGCCCTGCTAAGGACTTGTAGCAAGAGCCTCTGGTATGTCTTCTTTTCAGTGCTCCAGGGAGCACTGAATGTTTTCAGACTCAGGGAATCAGAGTAGGGTGGTGGGTTCCAGGGTCTGGGGAGGGAAGGGAGAATGGGTGGCTGCTCTTCAATGGGCATAAAGTTTCAATCATGCAAGATTAGTACATTCTAGAGGTTTGCCGTACAACGGCAGCCACATGATTAACAATATACTTTAAGTGTATTGTACACTTAAACATTTAAGAGGGTAGATCTCATGTTATATTGTGACCACAAAAAAATTAATACTAAAAAAATGAAAGAGGTTGTAGTTAAAATCAGTCCTATAAACTGGAGCAACTGTAAAGTCATGGAGAGGTCACTGCTTTGTCATGTCTGAGGAGCACACTCTTCTCATCCGTGGTTACTTTGATCACAATTCATTTAGTACATGGTATCCCCACAGGTCCTTATTTCCAACTTGTCCAGACTGTATATTTAGGGTTGAATTGTTGAATGGCGGGGCCAAACACAAGTCTGTTTTCTACCAGGTCTACAGCGACCCTTCCTTCCTAAACCAATGCTCCCAGAGCTTTCTAGAAAGGTTCAAAATTTCCCAAACTGCTAGGTCAATTGTGGTATCTCATAGTCAGTCCAGAACTATGATAGTATTTTTCATCAACATGCACTCCTGCAATATCATTTTTCAAGGGTTTTTGTCTAATACTGGGCACTGAGTATCCAGAGATTAAGTAAGAGAGATTTCGTCAAGGAAAAATCAGATTATTTTCATGGCTAGGACATTTGTTTGAGCAGTTGCTGAATATATAAGGCATGCTTGCATTTGTCAACCTATTTCCTGTAATAGACTGAAACACACACACACACACACACACACACACACACATAACAGGGTGTATACGGAGAGGAAGAGTCAGTACTTACTACCTCTGCATTAAAGACCACATTCAGGAAAGTATGTATCCTTTCAATTATTTCAAAAAAGTACAAAAAGTAGTTCCAAAATGGACTTTATTAGTGACTCCTAAAGTATCAATAACTTGAAGAGTTTTGAAATGGCCAGTGTCAACTGAGTGGGAGGAATGAGAGGCCAGTTTGAATGACGACACACGTGAATTGCCTTTTTTTTATGTTTCCTCACCCAGCTCTTTAATAGCACAGGTACAGAGGAAAAACGGAGCGTGATGAATATATGAGAGCAAATAAAACGTTTAGGGTGTAAAATGTCCCGAAAACACAAGTTGTAATCTGCGGTTGTCAATCTAATACACACCCACTCTGTAATTAGAAACATATTGGAACAGGGCAGCAAGCACATAGCCGTACTTTTCCCTCAAACCTTTATTTCGATCATTCACACGTGACACACTCATTTTTATTGCCATTCGCACTCCAGACAAGAATTTTCAAGGGGCAGCCTAAACCCCCCCGAATTTCTTGAACCCTTCCCAATCATGTTTCAGTCTTCGCTCATGAAAGGAAGCAACACGGGCAGGATTCTCACCCGCTGGAAACGTTTTAAGCCCATCTCCTCTCCCGGCTCCCCAGATCCTTCTGACACACCCTCCTCCCTCCCTCCTCGGCGTTAAACTGCGTCTCCACTTCCTGTACATCAGTGGGAACACTTCCCTTATGGGTGTCGGGATCTCTCAGCGGGGTCAGGGGCTGCCCTGCGGAGGAAATGACAAGCTGTGAAATGTAAAAGAACAATTCCTTCCACATGTTTCTTTGCTCCGGGAGCAGCGAGGGGTTGTCAGCTAGCATCGCTTTGGAACCAGGCAAGACTCTGCGTCGTAGTTCTGTCAGAACTAATTTACAATTAAAGACCTGCATGACTGTTTAAAGCTTTTTCGATTCCGGCAGTTTTCTGAAATGACTTTGAGACTGAAGTGGATCAGACCAGAAACCACGGTTGTAATTAACTGCAGTGGATGGTGAAAGAGTTCATGAAATAAGACAAAGCTTAAAACAAATTATATATAGATGTATAGATATATATTTTATCGTATAATTATTATATATTTGTATATATTATAATTATAAAATTATTGTTTTGTTATGTAATTATAGAATAATATATATGTAATATAGCATATATTATTTAATATATATACGAGAGTGAGAGAGAAAGGGACAAAGTGAGAGAGAGAGGGAGAGAGAAATCCTTACTGTACCTCCAATTAACATATCTGTGGAAATTTCCTAGAGGAGCCCAAGTTAGTGAGTTTAGGGTTGCAGCTCTTGTAAATTTTATTTAGTTTGTAAATAAAGTTACAAAATGACAATTTCATAGATCTGAATGAAGGAAGCACAGAAGGAAGGAAGGAAGGAAGGAAGGAAGGAAGGAAGGAAGGAAGGAAGGAAGGAAGGAAGGAAGGAAGGGAGGAAGGAAGGGAGGAAGGGAGGGAGGGAGGAAGAAAGGAAAGCAGAGAGGAAGGAAAAAAAGATTGATTGACCTTGACCATTTGACACTTCAACATTTTAAAAATTATTTTAAAATTCTTTAAAAGAGTTTTATGATTTAAAATATTATGGGGCGCCTGGGTGGCTTAGTCGGTTAAGCTTCCGACTTTCGCTTAGGTCATGATCTCGCGGTTCGTGGGTTCGAGCCCCGCGTCGGGCTCTGTGCTGACTGCCAGCTCAGAGCCTGGAGCCTGCTTCAGTCTGTGACTCCCTCTCTCTCTGACCCTCCCCTGCTCACGCTCTCTCTCTCTCTCTCTCTCCTAGAAATAAATAAAACATTTAAAAAATAAATAAATTAAATAAAATATTTTGATGCAATTCCCTGATACATTAAGTAAACACATCTTCAAATTGCAGGTAATTAGTTTTTTATGCAGATTAATCACTTTGAAACATACTGTGGTTCCCTGAGGTTCCATTTTGCATTCAGGTAACCAACTCATATTCACTTATGCCATCTGAAAATCCAGAACAGATGCCATATCTAAAAAGTACCTCAACATCTCCCCAAGCGGTGATTCTGAAGTGACCACTCCATGTTCTTGAAATCTAGGATGTATTTTACAGATGTGCTCATTCCTCAGTAGCTAGCAGAATGAGCAGAGATACACCTAACGAGGACAGTCTCTCCGTACAGCCAACTCCACTGTCAAAAGCAAAAATGTCATCTATGCCATTTTCAAATATCAGATTCATACCTCTCCGATAGAAACAAGTGAACAATGGACTTTCAAATTACTAACTAAAGGTCTAGTGCCACTATGGTCTGGGATAATTAACAGTGCCTGAAAACTTGTTCTCCTTACCCTACACAAGAGAGGATGGTGGCCTAAGGACTTCGGGAAACATGGAGAATTGTCTAAGACTGTCCACGCATACTTGAGCTCTGACATCCACATGGAAGTTCTCTTATATAATAATAGCTCCCTATTCTAAGTTCCAGTACTATGGGCCCTCAGCTACTCTCCATCTATGCCTCTGTTCCCACTGCCACTAGTTAATTTTCCCTCCATTATGCTTCTACTTCATGGCTTAGATTGAACATAACAGTAGAGACTGGGCAGAGCCCTCTCACCAGGCCACCCAATACATTACGAAAATAGAAGGACATACACATGCCCAACTGATTTTTCACAAAGGACTAAAGGCAACTCAGTGGTGAAAAAAATTGTCTTTTCAACAAATAATGTTGGAATAACTAGACATTCACATGTCTAAAAATTAAAAAAAAGGGGGGGGGGTTCCTGGGTGGCTCAGTCGGCTAGGCATCTGCCTTTGACTCAGGTCATGATCTCATGGTTCATGAGTTTCAGCACCACATCAGGCTTTGTGCTGTCCACATAGAGGCCACTTCAGATCCTCTGTTTCCCTCTTTCTTTTCCCCTCCCCCACTCATCTGCATGCATACTCTCTCTCTTTCTCTCTTTCCTTCTTTCTTTTAAAAATAAACAAATAAATAAAAAGAAGGAAGGAAGGAAGGAAGGAAGGAAGGAAGGAAGGAAGGAAGGAAGGAAGGAAGGAAGGAAGAAAGAGAGGGAGGAGAAAGGGAGGGTGGGAGGGAGGGAGGGAAGAAGGAAGGAAAGAAAGAAAGAGAGGCAAACTACAGACATGGAAAAGCCATTTGCAAACCATGTATCCATCAAAGGATTTATACCCAGAATGTATAAAGAACTCTCAAAATTCAACAACAAAAAAAATCAACACCCAATTCAAAATAGGCAAAAGACTTGAACAGACACTTTACAGATATTAATATGGAAGACCAATAAGCACATATGAAGATGGTTAATAAAATTAGCCACTAAAAAATAAAAATTGAACTTTCAAATTTAATCTGAATGTAAATTAGAATGGCTTTAAAAAAAAAAAAAACCCGACAATACTAAGTGGAGTCAAGGGTACAGAGCAACTGAAAGTCTCATGTGCTCCTCGTGTAAATGCAAAATTGTACAGCCACTCTGTAAAAGACGCAGTTTCTTATAAAGTTAAGAATACACATAGCCTCCAACTCAGAAATTCTACTCTTAGGTATATCTCTTAGAGAAATAAATACTATGCCTACACAAAAATTTGTATGTGAATATTTATAGCAAATCTATTTACAATGACCAAAAATGGAAACAATCCCTGTGTCCTTTAATAAGTGAACAGATACACGATGCTACATCCGTTCTTGGGCACGTTATCCTGCCAGGAATAGGAATTAACTATTGATACATACAATTCAGATGAATCTCAAAGGCACTATGTTAGCTAAAAGAAGGCAGCGTCAACCAAAAAATTACTGTACCCTACAACAGCTTTTGAAAGTACAAAACATTAGTGATGATAAAGAATGGGGGTACCAAAGCTTACTGGTGGAGGTGGGAGCAATGGAGTAAGGGGTGGGGAGCCTGCAGCAGATAACAGAAAGCAAAAGGAAGGGGTTTGGGTAATAGAATCGTTCTTTATCCCGATTGCAGTGCTAATCACACAAATCTAGATATGTGCTAAATTGTATTAGCATTCCCAAAACTCAATTTTACCGTATGTTGATTTTAAAAATAAAATAAGTAGTTTGCTTGACTTATTTCCATAGAAAGGAACTGTAAGCACAGATAACACTCAGAGCCATATTCTCGTATTCATTCAACAAATATTTACAGAGAAGCTGTGACATGCCAAATATTGCTACAGGCAACGGGGTACATAGATGAGCAAAACAAAGATCCCTGCCCTCACAGAGTTGGAAGTCCAGCTACACCTCTTTACAATGACTTTTTCGGGGCACCTGGGTGGCTCAGTCGGTTCAGCATCTGACTTCGGCTCAGGTCATGATCTCACGGTTTGTGGGTTTGAGCCCCGCAGCGGGCTCTGTGCTGACAGCCAGCTCAGAGCTTGGAGACTGCTTCAGATTCTGTATCTCCCTCTCTCTCTGACCCTCCCCTGCTCATGCTACCTTTCTCTCTCTCTTAGAAATAAATAAAACATTAAAAAAATTTTACAATGACTTTTTCAAGATGTAGCCAAGTACATAGGGGCATGAAGGTGAAATGGAGCTCATGCTTTCAGAAGGAGCTCAAGGCTTCATCTCTAGAGATGAGGGAGGCCTTATATCTAAGAGTATGTCTGTTTCAGGGCACCTGTGTGGCTCAGCGGGGTAAGTGTCCAACTCTTGGTTCATGCTCAGGTCGTGGTCTCACGATTCTTGGGTTTGAGCCCTGCATCGGGCTCTGTGCTGACAGTGCAGAGCCTGCTTGGGATTCTCTCCCTCTCTCTAGCTCACTGCCCCTCACTCACTCACACGGTCTCTCTCTCTCTCTCTCTCTCTCTCTCTCTCTCCCACTCTCTCTCTATCTCAAAATAAATACATAAACCTAAGGGGGAAAAAAGAGTATGCCTGTTTCAAATTCCCTTCTCAGAACGTTATCTCCCCAGCAAGGCTGCAATGCCTACCATGGTTAGGCCACCTTCCGCTCTTGTTCTCATCTTCAGGAACCAAAACTAGAGAGGACTCTAGAATTTCTGCTTTATCACAGAGAGCAGTCTCAGGTAACACAATAGAATCGAACCAAATTAGAAGATTAATGAATTATGGGGGTTTTTACTATATTATTTGATTCTCCACACAAACTTAAAAATCAAAATTTCGCCCATTACTATTCTTATTTTATATACATAAGGAAACAATCTCACAAAAGCTTCACAAATACAGAGTAGTAAACTTGTGATTCACACAGGTTTTCAGACTTTGGGTCCATATGACTTTCGCTTGTACCACAGTGTCATGGCCAAGTGAAAGTCATTCCTTCGTACTTACTTCTTGGCTTTGGTAATCCAGAATCACCTGAGAAGTTCATTAATTCACTCGTTTGTTTAACAATCTTGTTTGAGCCATTGTTGGCTGCCAAGTACACCAATGGAAGACATAGACCTAGTGCCTATCCTCAAAAGGCTTGTAATCTAGGTAAGGAGACATACAGATAAATGCATATGGCCATGGAAAGAAAGAACCCTAGAGTAATTTGGGGGGGGGCACTGCATAGCACCCCTTTGGGAAGGAAGTTTTAAACTAGATTATGAAAGATGAATAAGTGGCAGTTAAAGACTCTTCCAGATAGAGGAAACAGCAGGAAAGAATACCCTCAGGTGGGAATCACCTTGCTTCGTTTGTAGAAATTGAAGAAAATCAGACCAACCAACAACCGCACATCAGTGCTTCTCAACTCTGGCCACACATTAGGATCACCAGAAGGAGTTTTTTAAGGATAATGATGTCCAGGTCCTGCCCCCTGAGAATTTGATACATCTGTTCTGGGGCTGAGCCCAGACAGGAGTATTTGCTTAAAACCCCACGGAAGATTTAATGTATAGGCAATGTTAAGAAAGGACTGCTTTTATTAGGTTTGTTGAACCAAAGAGTCAGGCCAATTTCTGTGTAAGTATGAATAGACTTCTTTCAGAATGTATCCATATGTTGGTTAATTTCAAGTGGGTCTTAATTTTTTTTCTTTTTAGTCAAGTTCCAGTGGTCTGATTTATACTGACAAACTCATGTAATATTAATTGATTCTGATATATATGGCACATGATGTAAGAATAAATAGGGGCTCTTTGTTTCCTCTTATATATGACAGTACTCATGTTATAGTCATTGATGAGAAAGGTCTAGGAAGAAGAAAACCATGGATTCATTCAATTACCTATACTCCCAAAGAAGTATACTTCCAAAGATGGATGAAATGCCTATTGGCAAAGGAACATGGCATTCATGGGCCAGCCACACAGGATCACAGGCTGAAGCAAAAATTAATTAGATATCAAGGCAGAGATATAGTATTATTTCAAAGATTCTTTGATCTAGGCTTCCTTTTTTATTATTACTTTTTAATGTTTTATCTATTTCTGAGAGAGAGAGGGGAGAGAGAGAGAGAGAGAATGAGCAGGGGAAGGTCAGAGAGAGAGGGGGATACAGAATCTGAAGCAGGCTCCAGGATCTGAGCTAGTTGTCAGCACAGAGCCCGACGAAGGGCTCGAACCCACGAACCGTGAGATCATGACCTGAGCCAAAGTCAGACACTTAACTGACTGAGCCACCCAGGAGCCCCTGAGCTAGGCTTCCTAAATACATGGTACTATTTTTATGCATCTCCCTCCCGAGAGCATATTTCTGACCCCTATACCTTTGACCTATCTTGCAAAACCATATTCCCAATATTTCTTAATAACGCTGGATAAAAAGTGATGCTGTACTAATCTCATGTTCTCTCTCTAAGAAGGTGCTTTTCTACACTTGTGTGGCTCAGCTTTTCCAGAAGGTATCAGAGCCCTTTTCATCCTTATTTTGTCCTCAGGCCAAAACCTCCAGCAACTTTGAAAACAGTAGCTTAATCTTGAGAGGGCCCAGAAGGGAAAGTACTTAATAAGATTAAGACACTTAAAATTAGAATTCCAAATAACATTATTGTTCTTTGGTGATTTATTACATTTCCTAAATTTCACACTCAAATTTTTTTTCTTTAAAGACTGCTGTTGCTGCTGTTAGTTTTTCATTTTTTTTCTTACATAGAAAAATATCAAAGAATTGTTTTTTAAACTATTCTGCCTTTCTTTTTTCTTTTCTTCTTTACCTCAGAGGAAGAATTATCCTTTCTCTCTTCCAGGACTAACCTCTCCCATCTATCTTGCTTATGATGGGAATTCATCCCAACAGACTCTTACATTCTTGATTTTTCCTCCCCCAGATATTTTCCCATGATTTATCAAGAGAGAGGTAAGCGTTCATCTGTTAAATGATATAGATAATCTTCCCTCAACCCTTGACTCCATTAACCTACTATTGAAACTCTCTCTCCTTAATAGGCACCCTCCTACACTGTTGGTGGGAATGTAAGCTGGTGCAGCCCCTCTGGAAAACAGTGTGGAGGTTGCTCAAAAAATTAACAATAGAACTCCCTTATGACCCAGCAATAGTACTGCTAGGAATTTACCCAAGGGATACAGGGGTGCTGATGCATAGGGGCACATGCACCCCAATGTTCATAGCAAAACTCTCAACAATAGCCAAATCACGGAAAGAGCCTAAGTGTCCATCAACTGACGAATGGATCAAGATGTGGTTTATCTATACAATGGAATACTCCATGGCAATGAGAAAGAATGAAATCTGGCCTTGTGTAGCAACGTGGATGGAACTTGAGGGTGTTATGCTGAGTTAAAGAAGTCAGGCAGAGGACAGATACCATATGTTTGCACGTATAGGAGGATTAGGAGGAACTTAACGGAGGACAATAGGGGAGAAGAAAGGGAAAAATAGTTGGGGAGAGGGAGGGAGGCAAACCATGAGAGACTCTTGAATGCTGAGAACAAACTGAGGGCCGATGGGAGTGGGGGAGAGGGGAAGGGGGTGATGGGCATGGAGGAGGGCACTTGTAGGGGTGAGCACTGGGTGTTATATGGAAACCAACTTGACAACAAACTATTTTTAAAAAAAAAAAGACACTCTCTTTCACCTCATTTTCAGGAGGGTCTTCTATATACACTGCCTTCATTTCTTCTTTCTTGTTCCCTCCTCTGATCATTGCAGGCTGGTTTGTGCCTCATTTCTTACCTATTCCCTCAAAAGGCATCAAAATGTACTTTATTTGCAAAGCAAACTGTGTTTTTGTCATTCCTCAAGGACAAACAGCATATGTATCATGTGGGAGCTGCAGAGTCTAAAGCCCATATCAGACCCACCGGATCAGAACTTGCATTTTAATTAGATCCTTGAGTGACTTGTCTGCATTTAAAATTTGAGTGGTGCTTCAACAGAGTAATTTACTGATGTGATCCCCCCTCTCCTTTCTTGAGATGTTTAAAATTCCATAGCCTCCATGATACCACATGCCCTCAGCCTTCTACTTCATTTTTTTTAAATGTGTATTTACTTTTGAGAAAAAGGCGGGGGGGCACAGACAGAGAAAAAGATAGATGATTTGAATCAGGCTCTGCCCTCTGCATTGAGAGACAAGAGCTCAGAAAACCCAATGGAGGCCTCGAACCCATGAACTGTGAGATCACGACCTGAGCCAAAATCATACACAACCAACTGAGCCACCAGGCGCCCCTCTACCTCTCCAGATTGCTCCTTTTCAGTTGACTCTATCCTTTTATTTCATCTGTCCCCTAAATTAAGGTTTTCTTATAGTTTCTGCACTGTTCTTTTTGTGGCCTAGGCCCCACCCCAATTAAGATGACACCCACATGTCCCTCCTGAATTTAAATCCATATTTTTTGCAACTCCAAGCTAGTCACAGTCTTATTAATTTCCCCAATACTTTAAACTCATTTTGATCAAGGGGTGCCTGGGTGGCTCGGTCCATTCAGTGCCCAACTCTTGATTTTGGTTGAGGTTATGTTCTCACAGTTCGTGAGTTGAACCCCACATTCAGCTCTGGGCTGAGAGTGCAGAGCCTGCTTGAGATTCTTTCTCTCCCTCTCTCTCTGCCTTTCTCCCTCTCTCCCTCTCTCAATCAATCCATCAATCAACAAACTTTAAAAAATTGATACTCAATTTGATCAAAACCAACTGGTAATTTTTACCTGAAATTAGCCCCTTTGGATACCTCACCTCTGATAAAGGCAAGACTTATTTTCCTAGATACCTGAGCTATAACTTTCTCATTTCTCTTTACGGCATAACCATTCATCTACCAAATCCAGCTGAGTCAACTTTAACCTTTCTCTTGAGTAAACGCTGTTGATTGCATCTCACTGCCACTAATCTCCTTCAAGCCCTTACCATCCCTTCTTTGGGCTGATGCAATGGGCTTCTTACTGGATTTCTCACCTTCCATTACTCCACTGCCGGTATCTATCCCCATATGTATGCTGGAATCCAACAGTTCTTTGTAGTTCTTCAAATATAGTTTGTACCATTCTGACTTCTTAACTTCTCTTGTGGCTTTTCCTTTATCCAAGAAAAAGCTTTTCCATCAATGAAGGAACATTTTAATTCCAAATGACCATTCTAACCCCAGGACAAAATTGTGACATTAACACATATTTTCCAGATCATACCAATACAGGATTTAAAATGGGATTGCATTAAAAGGAGTTCATGAAAACTTCATCTGCCTCCAAAACCTCACTCATTTGTTTCTGAGAGTCCATCAGAGTGTTTCACATGAACTCACAGTCTGCTTACTTATCTTGTTCCACAGTGGGCTCTTGGATTACAGAATTATCATATGAAGAAGATGGTGTAGGCATATAACACAACCCAGTATGTCACAAGATAGTATGTGCTATACTGTATTGCAGACTCCCATGTCTTACATAATTTCATTGAGAAGTTTCTCTCTTTCAGCAGGTTGGTGTTTCCACGCGGTCCCCTTCTCCCTAGGAATCCCACTATGAGATGACTGAGTGAGGGAACAGATCTGATTGACAGACAGTGTACATTTCCCACCTAACTCATCTAACTGCATCTTTCGTATTCAGCCAATTGCATCTGCTTCACTTCTGCAGGTTTGAAATTTGTCCCAGAAAGCTTATTGGTCCTCTCTATTGTGTAAATAGAGAGCTGGTAGGCCCTCCCACCATCTATTCAACATTGTGTGTGTGTGTGTGTGTGTGTGTGTGTGTGTGTGTGTTTCTCAGCAAAGGAGTACGTTTGGGCTCATGTAAGCCCAGCAGATTGGAGATTGCACATTATTTTGGCTTGCATTCCCAGAGAATTTAGTAGCAGGGTGCTTTGTTGACGGTGGTTACACAATAAAACTCTCCTGAATTGAATTCTGCATCACAAAACATATGTAGGTGTTGCCAGAGACCATTGTGTATGCAATGTAGGTACGCACAAAACAAAATTATCAAATGTAACACATATTTCCGTAGTCTGCCCTCTAAAAAGTAAAACAGCCTAAAAGATGGTAATAATGCTAGAATTATCATGGCTCTTTCCTTCTAGCCTTTCATAAATACTTTCTGGCCTCAGGTGTCCACCTATTTGCAAGGCTGATCACCACTTAAAATACCGACCGTGGGATTCAATTCAGAATCCTCTCAAGAGTGTCTGTGTGTGTGTATGCATGCATGCATGTGCATGCACACGTGTACTTGCAAGTGAATCCTAAAGTCACTTTTTTATGATTTGGGGGGTAGGGTGGATTCAACAGATTCCGTATGGAGCCTGTCAATGTGAGACAGCTTGTGAGAGGTCATAAACATATTTTTCAGATAGAAACGTTGCAGCCATGAACACATCACGTGGCCACACCTTCCCTAAGGTTTGCTCCTTTAATTGTAAATAGACAGAAAGCCATCAAGCCAGAGTTTAATAAACTTTTAATTTGAAATGAATTACCACATGTTGTGTTTGTTTACCCATTATTAAATCTCTTAGCAACATATCAGTGGCAGAAACAGCATACTGTAGCCCAGCCCTGATATATTAGAAAACAAACCCATTGGGGATATTAACTGCTAATAATATGTTTAGGAAACCTCTAAGAAAAATAAATAAATATAAGCAATGTAGCAGAGACACATATTGGAAGAGATCGTTATGTTCTAGGTTTGTATAAATCTATTCTGAATAGGAGCAAAGCATCCCTGTACAATCTTGGAATGTGAACCTCGAATCACCCTCTGAACTCAGAGCAGAGCAAATGCAAATCAGCCTTTTCCAAGCATTTTCTTCAAGCATAAAAGATTCTTCCTCTCACGGTACATAGTGTTCTCATATTGATTGTTTCGGTATTTATGTTTCTTGGAATATCACCTATCTTCCTTTTAGGGAAACTGAGGGCAACATTCTAAAAGCCAAGCTCAGAGCACAGTGCAGTAGGTGTGGAAAATATAGCCACAGTACCCTGAGGAAAAACTAGAAAGCAAAAATGATCTGGTGAAAACTGGTCTGAGAGTAATTGCTTCTAGTCTTCAGCTCAGTATCCTAAACTAGGTTAAAATGTCAGTATCAGCGAAATATCATTACTGTTAAGTCAGAACCTACTTTCCCAAAAGTTAAAAATTCTAAAATAAGATTTCGAGTTCCAGGCTTAACCTAAAACTTTGAGAGGAAAAAAGAAACAAGGAAGAAAGTTTAAAAAGAAAGAAAGGGAAAGAAGGAGGAAAGGAAGGAAAAAAGAAAGGAAAAAGAGAGGAAAAGAGAGAGAAGAAAGAAAGAGAAAGAAAGAAAGAAAGAAAGAAAGAAAGAAAGAAAGAAAGAAAGAAAAAAAGAAAGAAAAAGAAGAAGGAAAGGAAGGAAGGAAGGAAGGAAGGAAGGAAGGAAGGAAGGAAGGAAGGAAGGAAGGAAGGAAGGAAATCTATATTACACATGCACATTTTTTAGTGCCGCACAGTAGCTTGAGTTGACTAGACATTTGAACTTGGTATTTAAACAAAAAATCAAGTGCAATGCCTCCTATCTTTTTATCTAATGAAATTATAATCATTTCTTCTACATTTCTTGATTTCTTAATTCTTGATGATCTTCAACCATCAGAAAAGGTTTGGACATTTGTTTTCCTTTCTATATCTCAGATTCTCAAATCACACAGATAACATTCTAATGTTGAAGTAATTTATTTTCACAGAATAAAGATACCCCAAACCTTCCTATTAGAGGGCCTGACCATCTGATTCAATATAAAGAAGACACAGTGGGCTGAAGTCATTCTCCTATAGACACACAGTGAGTCTCAACCACAGTGGCCACCAACATCCTCAAAATTTGGAATGAAGCTAGGTCTGGCACTTTCTGCTTTTTCTATACTGCCAGGGCCTTGGGCTCATTCCATGTACCCCACCTTTCCATCCTCTCCTTATCACACCAAGTATATTGACAATAACATTGTTAACCACCTAACATTTAAAAAAATTAAAGTTTTAAACTTATTCAACTCCAACCCAGAATGCTTAAACACAGCTTAAAGTTGTGCATTTTGAGGACAATCAGCTCTACTCATTATCCTGCAAAACTAGGCCATGATGTCAGTCACCCATCTTCTCTGGCTACAAGTAGAGCAAATCCAAGTTCTTGAATGTGAGACACAATACACTCTCATCAACTTGCTTGATAGGGTTGGCACTGACTACCTAGCTTCAGTATACACAGTAGTGTTCCCATCCAGGGTTTTGATTTTCATGGTTTCAGTTAGCCACGGTCAACTGCATGGTGGAAACCAAATGATCCTCCTTCAGAAATATCGCCAGATCAGCAGTGACCTACTGCTGTATCACAGTGCCCGTCATTCACCTCACCACATTTCATCACCTAAGCATTTTATGATCTCATATCTTCACAAGAAGGAGGGTGAGTACAGTACAATAAGATACTATGAGACAGAAAAAGAGAAAAATGCATCCACATAACTTTAAGTACAGTACTTTGTTATAATCGTTCTACTTTATTATTAGTTATTATTGTTAATCTCTTACTGTGACTAATTTATAACTTAAACTTCATCATAGCTACATATGTATAGGAAAACACATAGCATAGTATATGTCAGGTTCAGTACTACCTGCAGTTTCAGACATGCACTGAGGCTCTTGGAATGTATCCCCTGCACATAAGGGAGGACTACAGTATCTCATATCTAATTTAATTTCACAAATGTTTCTTTAAAGCCAAACGACATCATTTGATATATATAAATTCTGCATATAAAATTTCAACCTAACCCTACAATTATATAGAACTCTATAAAGTGACATTTGTTTGTCTGGAGGTGGTTGGCAATTTAGTAATCATCAGCTAATGTTAATGGTTTCCTCACAGGCAAACAGGTCAGGTATGGCTAGGGAAGCCCAAGCCCATTGTACTGGACCCGCCTCTTAGGGAAGAAAGCAGGGGTTCTAGAAATTGAGTCTGGCAATCAGTGGAGTTTTACTCGGCTCAGCAAAGCATAATCTCCAAGGGACTTGGGTAACTCCAGGCACAAGAAACATTTATCAGCAGAAGTTGAGTATGAAGCTCTGTTACCCCGTTGGTAGGCAAAACAAGACAAGAAGACAGATGCCATTAGGAATTCAAATCCTGCAGACTTGAGGTCCGCCCATTGTGGCAGAGGTCCAGTATGTCTTCCCAGGAAACACTGCTGTTTCCCTGACCTATGCTCTCAACCCAACACTTCCCTCATTCTACACACTCTACACTCTACACACTCCATGGTGCAATTCAACCACATAGCAGTTTCAGGTAGTCTTTGTGTTTATGCCCCTCTAATGGATATATTCTTCCTCCTTACTTTCCATCTTTCACCTTAGCTTCATGTGCGCTTTCCCAAAGATCTCCTAAACATTTCTACTTGGATACAACATAGGGATCTCAAACTCAGTAGGTCCAAAATCAAGCTCATGGTTCCACACCCCCCCCAATCTTGTTCCTCTTCCTTTATTTCACACTATCTGCTGGTTAATATTCATGTCTACCCATGCCAAAATATTAGGAATCATCCTTAATTATTCCTCACCATCATTATCTAATCAATCAACAGGGACATTCTTTTCTTAGTCCTATAGTTATTCTCTTGCACCTTTTTAATGCTTGATAAATCTATACTCTCTTGTCCAACTTACTATTGGTGCCTTAATTCAGACCCTCTTCTGTGGCTGGCACTACTCTAAATTTTAATTAATTGATCTGATTTTAGACATGCCCTCTTCAAATAATCCCCCCTAAAATTTACCAGAAGAAACTGCCTAAAATAGTAATTGAAATACACCACTTCTCTTAAAATCCTTCTATTAGTTGCTGTCCACTTAACACCAACTTCTCATCAGCCTCAATAGACACAAACAGACACTGGAAAAAAATTATGAGGGAAGTTATTACTAGAATAGATACATGAATAAATGATGGAAAAGAGGAAAAGTAAGAAAAGTAAGGAAAGAATAAACACTTTTTCAGAGATACAGTGGCTAAGAGAGTTTACTGCTCACAGACCCAAACTCTAAATGAATTACGGAAGATTCTTTTCAACAAGAAGAGAAATGGAACAAGCTATATAAAAAGACTAGGAAGCACAAATATTGACCAACTGTGTCAGTAAATTAATTTTCTCTTGAGAGTAAAAAAAAAAAAAAAAAGCTTTCTGTTTAATGAAAAAATGAACTGAAAGCATAGCTGAGAATAATATGAGTGTACATGGAGGTGTTTAACAGGTAGGCAAAACATGCTAAAAGTCCTTGTCATGTTCTGGAAGAGAAGGGGAAAACTAGATGAAGTTAGATTTTGTAAAACAATTTTAAGAGTGGCCTGGGTGGCCCAGTCATTTAAGCATCCAACTCTTGATTTTTGGCTCTGGTCATGATCTCATACTTCATGAGTTTAAGCCCCCAGTCTGGCTTCTCACTTTTGGTGGGGAGCCTGCTTGAGAGTCCCTCTCTCCCTCTTTCTCTGCCCCTCCCCAACTTGTGTTCACTCACTTTCTCAAAATGAATAAAGTATAAAAAAATTAGTTAAATATGTAGGTGAGAAAATTCAGGATAACATCTGAAATAATTAACAATAAAGTCTATAGATGGTAAACAGCAGAGGATAAACAAAATAAAGAAAATTATTTTTGGTTAAAGAGAAATGCAGGAAATAAAGTATTTTTTAAGAGCAAACAAATAAGGTGGCAAAACTAAGTTGCAAAAAATGTTAACAGCAAGTACAAATGTAACAGTAATAATAATAATTATAAAAAATTAAACTCATCTATTAAAAAACACATATTAACTACTTGTCTTGAATACAAAACTAAAATCTAGATTTATACTGGCAAACTGTACTCAAAAGAACACCACAGATGAATTTTAATTTTTAATTTTAATTTATATTTTTAAGATGGACTATATATTTTTTAATTTTTATTAGTGTTTATTTTTGAGAGAGACAGACAGACAGAGTTCAAGTGGGAGAGGGGCAGAGAAAGAGGAAGACAGAGAATCTGAAGGAGGTTCCAGGCTCCAAGCTGTCAGCACAGAGCCCAATGTCAGACTCGAACTCACAGACTACAAGATCATGACCTGAGCCAAAGTCAGATGCTTAACTGACTGAGCCACCCAATTGTCCTGAATTTTAATTTTTTAAATAAATATTTAAAAACAATATATGCCATAAAGCACTTATCAAACAAAATTTAGGCAGTAGTATTAATATCAGAAGAAATAGAATGAAAATTGAATCATTAATAGGCATATAGAGGGAGACGACATCTGTATGAAAGAAATGATAACATATAAACTAATAATCACTAAATTGCATGCATTTAACAACACATCTAAAATATATAACACAATGTTGACAGTACTATAGAGATAAATGAACAGATGATTTCACCCATATCTACCACAGAAATAAAACTGAAGATAAATAACTCAAGCTTTCAACTCAAGGAGATTAAAAAGTAACTCTTCCCCAAAACCTGAAGAAAATATAAGCACAGAAATAATAAAGCTAAGTATAAATACATGGAAAACAAGAAAACAATGGAGAGGGAATCTTGATGGAGAGAGATAAGCAGTCATATATTTTTAAAAAATGAATAGAAAGATAAAACTCAACAAAAACTAATAAAAAAAGCAAAGAAGGTATATATTAACCAATATTAATAATGAAAAGAATAATATAATTACAAATTTAGTGGTTTTTCAAAATTATAATGGTATTTTTATGGTTCCTATAGAAACACAAAATATCTATTGAATAATATTCAGAAAACATTGGATTCCTCCAGGGAGAAGACTTTGGTTTGAGTAGGAGGCAGATTTTATTTTGAGCAATCTCAGTGTATTCCCTATTGAATAAAACTGGTACAAAAGAAAATAAACTTTAAAGATAATATATTTTGTGTAATAAACATATTAAGTATATAATATATATAATAGATATTATGTGTGGTGTATGATATGTCACATATTACATATCATGTAATACAATACATATATCATACACTTATTATATGTATATATGATAACATATATTGTATTATAAAAATATATAATATAACTTAAATTATATTCATATATTAAACTAAATATATAGTCATAGTATTATTATAGATTGTATACACAATAATACTATGACTAAGTTAATTCAGTTAATTTTTAAATGAATTAAATAAAATGAGTGAATACTCAATAACAATCAAAGACTGAATTAGAAATCAAGCACTTCCAATGACTCATTTCACATTAAAAAGAAAAGTCCAGAACTCTTACAGATTAAAAAGAAAATTTTTCAGGGGTGCTTCAGTGGCTCAGTCGGTTAAGTGTCTGACTTTGGCTCAGGTCATGATCTCACAGCTCTTGGGTTCCAGCCCCCATTTGGTCTCTGTGCTAACAGCTCAGAGCCCAGAGCCTGTCTCAGATTCTGTGTCTCCTTCTCTCTCTGCTCCTTTCCTGCTCATGCTTCCTCTCTCTCTTTCCTTCTCTCTCTCAAAAATAAATAAACATTAAAACAATTAATAAAAAATTTAAAAAGTTTTAAAATGACCCAAAGGAAAAATGAACAAAATATAGGTATAGGCAGTTCACAGAAGATAAAAACCAAATGGTCAACAGAAACACATGAAAAAAAAAATGCTCAAATTTAGTCATATTCAGGAATGTTCTAATTCAAGCAAAGAGATATTTCATTGCAATTGAATTGGCAAAACTGACTATAACAAAGATTGATAGGATGTGAGCCTAACAAACTCCTAGACATCTGTTAGAAGGGCAAATTGATACAACTATTTTGATGGCAATGTGTCACTATGGTATAAATTTTAAGTGTGTGCTGCGATTGAATGGTTCCTCTCCTGAATAGATATACTCTAGTGAAATTCACACCTATATGTTTAAGAAGAACACGTCCAAGAATAAACTCTGTAATCTTCTTTATGATTGAGCCAAACTTGAAACAACATATAAAATAAAACAAAGTTTGTTACAATCATGCCCATTGCTATATATGCTATTATACAGCAATAAAATTAATAAACCAAAAATACATATATGTGTGTGTATGAGGTGTGTAGATCTCAAGGATAATACTGAGAGAAAATCAAGTTGCAGAAATAGATGTAAAGCATGGTTACTTACATAACCTTTAAAAACATAGGAAAGACACTATACATTGCTGATACATCCATCTGTAGGAAATGTATTGAAATATACATGGAAACTATCAATAGGAAGTCTAAGAGGGCTGGGAACACAAGCAGCAAGCAGTTCACAGGTGACTTTAATCACATCTAAAATGTTACTTTAAAAAAAACCTGTTAACTTATTTTGAGAGGGAGAGAGAGAATGCACTCTCATGTATGCCTGTGCAAGTGGCACAAATGGTTACTACTACTGGCATATGTTATGCTATTTGCTGTATGGTATGTTTAAAATATTTGCTAATTTCCAAACTATAAAATAAAGTACCTACTATAGTGCCTGGCACATAAAAAACATGTATCACGGGGCGCCTGGATGGCATAATTGGTTAGGCGTCTGACTTCGGCTCAGGTCATGACCTTGTGGTCCGTGAGTTCGAGCCCCATGTCAGGCTCTGTGCTGACAGCTCAAAGCCTGGAGCCTGCTTCAGATTCTGTGTCTTCCTCTCTCTCTCTGCCCCTCTCCACTCGCATTCTGTCTCTCACTCTCAAAAGTAAATAAACATTAATTTAAAAAAAAAAACATTTTTCATGCATAATTATTATTACTGGTAATCCCTCTAATATTAGTATTATGCTGGTAATACTATAAGTGCAACTATTACTACAGCTACTACCAGTCCATCCCATACTTTTGCTTCTAATACTATCATTGCTGCTAGAGGATCTAACCTGTTAAAGAATCTTGTAAATCTTTTGGTAAAGGAAATAATTGTTTTGCAAAAAAAATACTAGTAATCTCTAATATATCCCTTCTATAAGCTGAAACTGCTGTACATTAAATAGTTCAAAGAATGTTATTTGCTTCCTTAGTGCCTGATTAAGTCAGTCTTTGAAAACAGATTTATAAAGTAAACTACATTATCAGAAAACTTCTTTCTGAGAGTATTTTCTCTTTCATAGCCATTTGTTAGCTACCACTCTTGTGAGCAAGCAAAAAATTTCCAGAACTTTACTTTAGAGCTGTAAGTTCACAGGAGAAAGACCTGTGTTTCAATGGAGTATATTTATATTTGATTATAATTAGTAAATAATTATGAGGCATGAAAACTAATATTCTTGTCAATAATTACATTCTTTTTAAGCAGCATGGCATAGAAAGAAATACAATAATTATTTATTTCGATTAAATAAACAATTAATTGTGTTTTATGCAATATAACACAATTTGAAATATTAGTAATAGAATGCTGAAGACAATCAACTAACCCTGAGAAGAGCGTAGGAAGGATTTAGCCTGGCCATCCAGCGATGCACAAATGGGTTCTTCTGTTTGTTTCTCTGAAAGGTCAGCTGTATTTTCCATGCCTGATTCTTCTGTCTCTGCTCCAGCCATTAAAGAAACTGGAAATTCAGGAGGAAACGGAGTCTGTCTTTCATGGGTTGTTTGATCATCCAAACAGTGAGGACATTTAACAACCTATAAAGAGATAAATCTCTTATCTAAACTGTTGAAAATATTACACACACAATGAATTTTACCCTAGAACAATGATACAATTTGCAAACTCTAAAAAGTCAATGACACATCAATTTCCAAACCTTATACTTGCTTTTGTTTGGCAGCCTCACAAATAATGCATTTTTTCTATTAACGATTTATATAAGTGCTTCAGATACTACCATTGCTCTATATAGTTCTTAGTTTTCCCTTTGTTTTACCTTATCATTTTCTTTAATTTCTTCTTGCAAATAACACTGTCTGATATTCACACTGTGATCAAATTAGCAAATACTCATTCAGTATTTATTATCTCCAAGAAACAATATTTTTAGTTCAGAAATAAAAGACAAAATTGTAGAATCTAGGGGTAAATGTATGGGTGTTCACTGTGCAATTTTTTTTAACTTCTCTCTATGTTTACAATTTTAATAGTAAAGTGCTTGGGGGGAAATCTATGACGTTGGAAGTGAAATATTTAGGAAAGTGAGAAACTTTTTCTGGGAAAAAGTTAAAGGATATCTTGCTTGCATAATTTCTCCTCTTGAATTCTTTCACACACCTTAGAGGGCTGAATCAGATCTGCTCTCCAGTCTCCACGCTCAGCTGTGGGTTTGAGTTCTATCCCTAAAATCAACATGGTAGAGCATGTGAGGTCACGGCTAAGCTACATTGTAGGTCAGCCACTATCTCTTTGAGTGTGGCACTTTTCTTCCACTCACAGACACAGGAGGCAAATGATCATAATTTATCTGACTTCTTTCCTTTCATTTCTCCTAAGACTGCATTACAGAAATGACTTTTCTCTTCTACTATCCTATTTACCTATGGTTTCTCTTCTATAATCCAAGCTACTTTTTTTTTCTTCTGAGAAACTCTAAAATGTGTACTCAAAAATTACATTTACTTTGTTCAAAAATTGCATTTGAGGAGACTCACATTGGAAAAATCCTAATATTTAAGAATTTCACATAAGAGGAAAATCGGATTCCAAGATAAAAATATTTCATTTTTATCCTTATGAAAGAGAAGCAAATACATTCCTACTTACTCTGCCTCACAATCAGAAAATCCTATCTTGAATAATGGTACTATTCTCATTAATAAGACTCCCGGCCCCCATGACATATACAGAGAGAAAACATTTGTTACCAAATAAGAAAGTCAGTGGACAATTACAACCATCTGTAATGAATAATGCTCAGTGGGCTCGACAGATAAATCATAAGACTACTTTTTACTACTTTTTAAAGGGAGTCAGAAAAGAAAGAGGAAAATTTTAGTAATGTGTTCAAGTAGATTTTAGTGAAATCAAGCTTTCTAATGTTGTTTTGCAAATAATTACTTTTTTTGACCCTGTAAATTTTAAACACCACTTCTTCATTTATCTTAAATATAAAATACTCATGTCTTTATAATCAATTCTGGCACTCCCAAATGACTTTTTATGAAATAAAATCGGTGCTGATTTTCCTTGTCACAATTTACACAACACTGAATTTTAAGTAACAATTAGTAAAAACTTATAGATGCCTGTCACATTTATTAGTAAGCCTATATCAAAATTTATTTTCTTTTATAACTATATTTTAATTTTTAGTTCATTTTGATTTCTTAGTGCAATATCCAAGTCATCTACTTATGAAATATTTTGCTTTGGGTTATCTATAGTTTTCTTCTAAATTTAGATGATTTTTCAATAACTCCGTTGAATTTATTTCTAATGGCTTTTCTTTTCAAATGTATTCATATCAGTGTGTCTAAACTGTGGAAGCTTTTAAAAACTTCTGAATCAGATATCCCACCTAAAAACAATTGACTCAAAATCTCTGAGAACAAGACTTGGGCATACTATTTTTAAACTTTCTACATGATTCCAATATACAGTCAGAATTATTCCAGAAGGGCAACTATTTTCAGAATGAGTAGAAAGGTACATATTTATATTTGTTTTCTTCACAGCAACCTTGAATATCTCAAAAAGATATTTCAGCAAAACATTACAATGGTATTAGCTAAGAGGGAAAAAAAATGCCAGTTGATTCAACTTAAAATAAATAGGACACAGGAAGACCATCACACAAGAAGGATATATACCTGCTGATTTTTAAGCCAAAACTATATGTGTTTCCTGGAAATGTCCGTATTTCATAGTTCTGTCACTCAGGTGGATCGATAACAGTGATAGATGATACATACTTACACACGTACATATAATATACATACATACAACATACATACACACACAACATACATATACATACACACATACATTAGATTAGATTAGATTGATAGCTACCTAGCTAGTCAGCTAAATAGACAGACAGATAGAGGACAGACTGGGAAATGTCAAACATGTAGGTAAGGAAGAAAAAAAGTCATAGCATTTTATGATACAGACACTGCAGAAAATAATCACAATCAGAAAGAATAAATATAGACACAGAGGACAAAAATAAACTAAAATCCTGTCAGAATGCTTTACACTAAAGATACCCTGTCATTTTTTTTTTTTTTTTTTTTTTGGATCCTCCATGATGTTTCCCTAGAATGAATTTATGCAATGACATTTCTGCCAAAAGACTTGGTTAGAAAATAAATTTCCAAATATGTACAAATAAAAGAGGTTCACCCAAGGGTTGTTTTTAATTCTTGAGGTAAATAAGACAGTGTGCTTTGAAGTGATATGTACGGCGAAGGGAGATTTGTGATGACGGTTTCTATCCCATGGAAATGTGGGTCATTAATTATCTTTTGTATGAACACATGCTTGTCTCATCAAATACGTGGCGAGAGTCAGGAAGACATAGACTAGATCTCATTTTTTCTGTATCCCTAGACCAAGCAATGCCCAACACAAAGTAGTAGTTAAATTAGTACACTGGATAAGGAAATACCATCACCCTGTACCCAAGTTTATGAGATAGACCAGATCCAGCAGCAGCAGATTATAAGCAGAAGATTGAAGGACTGGGGTGCCCTTCCTAGCCCACTGATGACATAGAAGTTTGGATTAAATTATCTTTAAATTTCAGACATCAATTTAATCAGCACTCAGAAAGCATTAAGATGTAAATGCTTTTACAGATTTATGATACATATTGAAAATTTCAATAGCACAAAAGTAAGCTAAAGGCTAGAAATAAGCAGTTTTAGGGAAAAATTTAATGTTTATTTATTTTTGAAAGAGAAAGACAGAGTGCAAGCAGGGGAGGTGCAGAGAGAAAGACATAGAATCCCAAGCCGGCTCCAGGCTCACCACAGAGCCCGATGCAGGGTTCAAACTCACTGACTGCCAGATCATGAACTGAGCTGAAATCAGATGCTTAACCAACTGAGCCATCCAGGTGCCCTGGTTTTAGAAAAATTTTAAGTTCTTTTTCCACTTACAAAATCATATGACAGTGGGTGGCGCAGTCAGTTGAGTGTCTGACTATGGCTCAGGTCATGATCTCGCAGTTCGTCAGTTAAGTCCCACATCAGGCTCGCTGCTGTCAGCCTGCTTCAGATCCTCTTCCCCTCTTTCTCTGCCTCTCTCCCACTTGCCCCTTCTCAAAAATAAATAAAACATTTAAAACATCATGTTACAAACCTCAAAGTAGAGATTGCATAGCCAGTGGTCCAAGTCCTGGCACATCAAATCTTCCATTTTCCTGAAGCTGTCAAATTTCTGGTCATAATGTCCTCGGAGAAGGGGACACTTGAATTTCCCTTCCACGACATCGAAGTTGTTATCACACAAAGGGAAGGCTGCGCAGCCCACAACGCAGTCAAAACAAGCATATTTCCCACGAAGGAGACAGAGTTCAAACAAGAGAGCCATGCCGGGTTTCACGTCTTTCTCAGGAGGGAGTGCCTAGGGAAAGATACGGAGACAAGGGGAGATCGGGATGCTTGTATGCAGAAGCGTTCTGCATTCAGTGATACTGATATATAATTTAGAATGATAAGGACAGAGTTGGGTTTTACTTCTATTGGTTATCTTTAAAAATGCACTCTTGTCAATAATGGTGCAATAAACATAAGGGTGCATATACCCTTTCAAAATAGTGCTCTTGTTTCTTTGAGTAAATCCCCAGTAGTGGAATTATTAGATCCCATGATGTTTCTACTTTTTTGAGAAAACTCCATACTGTTTTCCACAGCAGCATCATTTATTGTAGGCAAGATGTGGAAGCAACCTAAGAGCAATTGACAAGACAAATGTTTAAGGAAGATTTGATGTGTGTGTGTGTGTGTGTGTGCGTGCGTGTGTGCATGTGTGTGTGTGTATAAATGGAATATGATGCAGGCATAAAAAAGGATGAGATCATGCCATTTGCAACATGGATGAACCTAGAGAGTAAGTCAGATGGACAAAGACAAATACTCTATGAGTTCACATGTACAGGGACTCTGAAACAAACAAACCAACAAACAGAAAGCAGAATCAGAACAGTACGCACAGAGAACAAACTGATGGTTGCCAGAGGTGAGGGTGCTGGTGGGGATGAACAAAATGGGTAGACAGTGGGAGATACAGACTTCCAGTTACAACCTGCATAATGGCAGCTACATGTGTGGTGAGCATCACATTTAAATTTGTCGGGTCACTGTGTTATACACATGAAATGGATGAAACATTGTGTGTCCATTACACTCAAATAAAAATATTTAAAGAAAAATTCACCATCGGATATATTTACACACATAACCTTTCCAGCCCAAATTACTTGAGCAACATGCCACCATGAAAATGCGACCCAAGCCATAAAATGAACCTTGTCCATTCAAGAGTCTGCACTTCATGAGTTTTAGGAATCAAACTTGGAATAAGTTACCGAACATGGTATACTTCACTTTCAATTCCTTCTGCTGAAGTTGCTACTTCTATTGTATAACTATGTCTGTCAGTTATCACCATCATTGTTTTATTTGCCTGTCACTCATCTTTGTAGTATTCACGTACTCCAAACAAGCACTTTACACAGAAGAAATGCTTCTTTAAAAGATGGTTGAACGGGGGCACCTGAGTGGCTTAGATGGGTAAGTATCTTACTCTTGATTTAGGCTCAGGTCATGATTTCATGGTTCGTGAATCGAGCCCCCTGTTGGGGTCTGCATTGATAGCGAGGAGCTTGCTTGTGATTCTCTCTCTCCCTCTCTCTCTCTGCCCCTCCCTCGTTCTCCTTTCTCAAAATAAATAAATAAACATTTAAAAACAAATAAATAAATAAAAATGATTGAGCTATCACACTCCAAAGAAACTAATCCTAGGCATAATGATAGCTTAAATTACTATTACAAGGTCTACCTCTTCAAGGAAAAATAGTGTCCCACTTAATTGTGTGACTGTCCTGTTTATTTCCATTGACACTATACTGCACAGCAATGTATAAGCAATTTGTCCACACTAAATAAATAGTGTGAGGCCATAAAGATGAATGAAATGATCAGATTGACCAAATCATTTTTCAGGTCCCCAGATGTAGAGGTGGAGCCTGCCCTTTGGCCTTTTAAAAAAAGAATTTCAGGAAAGCGAATAATCTTTTTTTTTTTTAAATAGAGTATAGGCTTGGGTTTCTTTTTTGTTCTATGTGAATAATTATAAGTGGACAAAGATAAGGACGTGTCTAACACTATTGGATAGCAATATATTTAGCCAGAAGTGTGTAAGCATATTTTATATGATTTATGTAAAAGATTCCAAGACTTAGTGTATGTTTAAAGTGAAACAGAAGCATCTGTTGAAAAATACCATAACCCTGTGGCAGCTGCTATTAAACCATTAACAAGATCAGGTTTCATTTAAACCAGATTTACCATTTTCTACAACAGCCCATGGGAAAGCTAAAAACATTAGACACAAATTACTGACAAAAGAGATTCTTAATCAAGCCATACTTTTCATTTGGCTAGTTGGCTGTGAGTAAACTTTGCGATAAAAGAATAAAAGCTAACTGAGAAGGAGAAAGAGGAAACATAGAGGCAGAAACCTGTTTTGAATCGTCATTCAAATATAAAGCTGAATTGATGCCATTATAATAATTTCTTCTACTCTTATCCCTGCCTTTGAAAGTGCCCTTCTACTACTAACCTGACCTTACTCAGCTCTACATTCAAAAGAGATAAGGTAAGAATTGGATAAGTACTGACCCAGTTCTATCAGTAAGTTTCTATGATCTTGGGCTAGTCACTTTAAAAAAAAAAAAAATCAAGTTTCCATGCACTCAAGTTTCCTCCTCAATAAAAGACAAGGGTATAAACATCTTCCTCACTAAATTGATACAACTATGAAGTTGGACAATAAATACCAAAAAAAAAGGTCATAAAAACATGAAATGCATATAATTAGTATTATTATTGTTTGAGGCTTTATTTCACTATATCTACGATGAATCAGATTACAGTTCATTTAATAAAGAAGAAAAGAACCTATCTTCAAGATTCAAAATCCATCTGTAACCTTGTAAAACACCAGTACCATTTTGTGTGTGAGGAACAACAGTTCAAGGCTGCTAAACATAAGCTAATAATGCCAGGCAGCCTGTGCCCAGGAGAAGCCAGTCCTCATGCAAGAAAGGAAATTCCACCAGGGCCTATTTTACAAGATAGAGGAGTTCCATGCAGCTACCTTGACAGCCCTTTAAAAAAATAAATATATGAACAAAAATCTAGTCACTGATATTGATTGAAAAGGAGGATCAGAGCTATATGTTATCAAATAAAGGAATTTACTCTATCTGACAACAGTTGTCTTATCTTATTTATTCTTTTAGTGCCTTTCTCTCACCCTATATCACAAGAGAGATCTGTTGCTCTGTAATGTGGAGCTTGGGACTCATTCTTTCCCTCTTTGGCAAGAAAGGATCACTGAGTTTCATTGCATCTCTCAGAGTATCCTTTCCCTAAACCTGGACATTTCCACAGCTATCTTATGGTGTGATATTTCCATGAGCAATTTACAAGAGCTATGTAACTGAACACTATATAATGAGGGAAATAAATGTATGGGTCTCTGCCGTCCACCAATCCACCTCATCAGTCTTGATGGTTGGGGGCCATAATGTCTATGGAATAATGCCTTTATTTTCTGAGTACCAAGAAGAGGAAACTTTTTGAAGGAAAACACACTACAGACCTAAAGTTCACTATATAGCATAAGGGTGATGCATTTCACCTTCCATGAGATAGAAGGTACGTGTGAAAGGAGAATAGAGAAGAAAAATAAAATCCAAGAAACAAACAAGAATTTTGAAGGCCGAAGACTGTGCAGAAAATGGGAAGAGAAAGTAAAATCCTTTCCACTTGGACACCAGACACCTTGGAATTGAAGCAACTCAGGGACGATTAGGGTAAGTCTTATAAATGGTGAAAATGCATATTGATGAGGTATTCTTCAATTTTCTGGGGTTTCTGAAATTCTGAAAAGGATCATTATTTTTATGATCAGAAAAAAAAATTAACAAAGTGATTTCACAAACAAAATCTTCAAAATGCTATTTCTGCTTATGAGGAGGATGATCCTAAATGACCATAATTCTCACTCTAACACAGAAAAACACCAGTTAAATTACAAAATCAGGCATATTATTGAACCCACTGGGGAACTAGGACACAAGGAAATTTAGGGAAAACTAAATCTCAGAGAGGGGTAAGCCCTTCATATATGACCTTGGACTCGAGGCAGCTTTTAATCTTAGTGAATAGATGAAGAAGCAGACCTGTCATTGGGTAGGAGACTTTGCAAGTAAATGGAGAAACTCGCCAAATGTTTGGCAATCTTGGCCTAACATGGAATACCGAGCCCCAGACACAGAACGAGTTCTCGCCATCTACCAATTCTTAACCTTAGTGCTTGTATCCAGCGCTCAGCAGCATGTGAGTAATTGAGACCAGGGTGAGAGCCAAAGGGAGATCTCCAGTGGCCCAGACATCTTCAGGCAGGGCAAGGGAGCAGGGCAGAAGCCTACAGTTACATGGTGCTTGGTTGCCAAATCCTGCTAGAAGGAGGGATCCTTTATACCTCAAAACTTTTTGAAAGCAAAGGATGAATTAAAACTAACTAAGCTACAACTAAGCTGCAGCTTAGCTTAAATCTAACCAGAGAGATTATCTCTTCATCCTAGCTGCCTGACAGAGACAGCTTTCTAGTGAGGGATAAATATTTTCTACTTCCGTCTTTACAATTCATTTATACACTGTGTCTGGCACAAGATGCAGCCAGAGAAAAGGAACATGTTTGACATGTTCTAGACAAAACATAACAGCCCATAGAGACTGACCCACAGCTGACCTGGCTGATAGAATTAACAGACAAAGACAATCCATAATTAGGATAAAGAAGTAGAGGAAAAGATAGAAATAATCACTGAAAGGGAGGAACTCCAAGAAGAAACTTTTTAAAAGTTTTCTAAAATAATAATTGATAATAATAATAATTTTTAAATAAAAATTCTCTTTAAAAATAATAAAGTATTTTGAAATGAAAAGTTTATTGAGTGGACCTCACAGTAGAAATGCACATAGAAGGAAGAGGATGGATGAATTCTAAGAGAGATCAAAAAAAAAAAAAAAGTATCCCAATGGAAGCACAATGATAAAAAGAATGAAAAAAGAAAAGATTAGATCAGAGCATGTAAGACCTGTGAGATAATAATAAACACATGTAATTGGAGTTCTGAAAGGAAAAGAGAAAGACAATGGTGCAGAGAAAAATTTTGAAGAGACGGTGGCTGAGAATTTTCCAAAATTGATGAAAGACATCAACCCACCAAACCAAGAAGCTCAGAAAACCCTGAGAAGGCAAAATTAAAAAAGGAAATAATACCTAGGCTTACCATAGTCAAACTGATAAAAATCCAAGATAAAAGTCTTAAAAATATAGGGCCATCAATAATATGTAAACTAAAACTTTATTATTGTCTCTCAAAGGGTTATACTTGGTCAGGTATCCATATTCCCTTATTGGGAAGTCCTGAATGTCATATAAAAACATTTCTATTATATGGAAAATTCTACTTTCATTTCTTTATTGCTGTTCTGTAGTCTGGTCGTGTCAAGTTACTTTGGTCTCTGGCACTGAACAAAAACTTTGCAGAAGCTTCTGTTAAGAAGAAGCTCCACTTTTTGCCTCTTGGGTAGACTGGTTCTTGCCTAATTAGCGTCTTATTATCAACATCTATTTACCGTATATCTTGTAATTCCTTAGCATCACATTAAAGGTCTTGATGCCGCCTCACCACAACCTATCTTTCTAGTATTATTTCATAATAAGCATATATTGTTTTTAGTAAATAATAATATAATTAAAATATGAAAGACATACGAATAAAGTATAGTCAAAATATTTTCTCAAATGTCTGCCCATCACACACACACACATACACAGAGTCTGTTATTTTCTTCAAGAGCCTTTTTGTCAGGCAATCTTTCTTCCTCCCCCAAGTTTCACTCATTATGACCAAAGTATCTCGAACAAGACATTTGAGGTAATAATTTCTAAACTACAGGTTCTCAACCAGAAGTGCAGGCAGAGATACTGATGGGACCCAGACATGGGCTAGGAGATTCACACATTTTCATAATAATCACTAAAATGTTCTCAGAATTTTCAAGTCGCCAAATGTAAAGTAAATAATAACAATAAGAAGAAAAGAGTGGCAAATATACAATGACTTCAGAAAACGGCATTTTTAGAAATTTTGTTGAGGAATGCAGATTACCTAATAAAAGTACTGGTGGCATACACAACACAAACATTGAGAAACAGTGCTATATTCAATCCCTTGCTCCATTAGAATTCTGTTCTATAATATACAAGACAGTTGTTCATTCTCTATCTGAATCCCATACTGACTGATGGGAGGGTTTGCTAGTTCGTAAGGTAAATTGACGCGTGTGGGAACAGTTCTAATTTTTGGGAAGTTCCAGTCTCTCCCAAGAAGCGATATTGTCATTAAGGCTGTTTGTCAAATGTTTCTAATGTTTGCTGTTCATAAAATATTTCTAAACATATGGTAGGATTGCACTTCCAAACTCCTTTGTGGGCGGGTGGGCCCTTTAACTAGTTCTGACCAGTGATCTGTGAGTGACCATAACAAGTATTACTTCTAGGCCAGACCGTTTATTGTTGGTTCTAGACCCTCCAGAGTTCTCTTGATCTGTCCTTGCCACATGACAAATGACATTCCATACAGTGATCTTTTAATCAGTCTTTGACTCAGAATGAGGGTGGATGAAACAGAACTTCCAGCTTTCCTGAGTGGACATGTAGCTGAGGTTAAAAATAAGCTTCTATTGTATTAAGCCACTGAGATGTTTTGAGGAGCTTTTGCTTCCATAGAATAACCAAGCTAATGTACACTGATTCACTGGCCTGCTTTGTATTTACTCAAGTTCAGTCTTAACAGTTCTATAAAGACGATTATTATGACCAAAGAGCTTTGAGCCATGTCTAAGTCACCAGAGTTAAAGTCTAGGATGTAGTGGTTTTCGTCAGGTTTGTGATAAAGCTCATAATATAGGAACCTGCAAATACTCATATAATGGGTACCTCCACAGGCAAGCAGAATACTCAATAATGCTTATGTTGTTCAAGATGGGTCTACAATTGGGGTTATCTGCATATTTCTTTGATTCCAATTCTTCTAAATGCATCTTAAATGGTCCTCTTGACTTTAAATATGGATTACTTCAGTCCTAACTGTTCAGTCCCATTGTGTTTAAGTGCTTCCCTACTTTAAAAGAGAAGCTCTATATCCTAGTGATTAAAAATCATGGGCTTTGGCATCAAACAAACATGAGATCGAGTCCCAAGTGACCACTTAGGTAGGTAACCCACCATCTCTGCATCTTGAGTTTGCCATTTATTAAATGCTAGTGGTAGTAGCATCTAGTAGGGGAAGAGGAGGGAGAACAGTGGTGATAAAGAAAGGGGGCAGGTACACAGACTGGGAAATGAACAAAATGGTGTCTTCCAAGACTAACATTCAAAAGAGTAAGGGAAGTCCAGGAAGTAAACATATACAGTTAATCTGCAGTAGAAATAGCAACATGTTCCTTCCGAGGCAGACAACTGTGGACAGATGATTGGAAATTGATGTCACAGCACAGGGTAACCTAGGTGATCCAGAGAGAGTTTTATGGTACCATTATTTTCCTTTCCATTTCTTCAGCCAAGATAAATAAATAGGCAAATTAGCTCTAATCCCCAGTCTTTCTGCTGTGGGATAAAAGAAAGTAATGACTCTTGGAAGCTTTTCTTGGACTAGGGATCAAGCACAGAGGGTGGTAACAGTGAGCTACAACCACTATGGTTTCTGAGAGAAAAATCTTCCTTCCCACACCACTGGAAAACCATGCGCTCTCAGGTGCAAATGTAGTAGCCCTTGTTCCCTATTTTAGAAAATTGATTTTTTTTTTGTTTTGTTTTCCTTAATCCTAAAAGGTAGTATGTCAATAGTTGACGTTTATTGAAAGTTGATGAAATGCAAGGCACCCTTTAAATCACTTTATCCTTGTCAACTCCATCACCACAATAATTCTGTAAAGTAGATTTTATTATTAACTCCATTTCATGGAGGACACAAATGAGAGAAAGAGATTGAGCTCAAGATCGGACAGACAATAGATGAAGATGGTGGAGCTTTTTGGAAGTCCACTGCAAGGTCATTCACGCTATGCTTCCTGATATAGGAGGTGCTACACCAAAAAGCCTACTTTGGATTCACAGAGAAAAGGCTCAAGGTGATTCTTCTCTGCCCCATTTACTTCTCTTCATGATTCCTATAAACCAAGGGTTCTTCCTCCACATGTTTCAGCCTGTTCTCTCTTAAATTGTTCACTCTGAGGTCAGGCATTGAAAGCAGACATGGGAGTTACCAAGAAAAAAACATTTTTATTTCAACAAAATCCAATTGCCCAGGATCCTTAAAGAATGAGTTCTTTCTGAAGGGCTGGATTCACCAGATAGCTGACAAATTAGTGATTCTGAATAAAAATCTTTCTGAAATGGAGTCACAATTTTATGATCTCTCAAAACCTCCAGTCCCCAGATCTAATTTTTTGACTTGTCAACAACTAATTGTAATCACTGGAGAAACCTCAACTATCGTACAATGACCTCCTCAAGGCTTTAGACTAGCAGTCCCCCAAATTTAATTTGTGTAAGGATTTCCCAAGGGTACTTATGAAAAATTCAGATTTCCAGGCTTCGCTCTCTCCTTGAATCAATAAGTTTGGGGTGAGTCTCGGGAATCTGAATTTTTAAAAATTTTTTTAAATGTTTTATTTATTTCTGAGAGAGAGAGAGAGACAGTGTGAGTAGGGAAGGGTCAGAGAGAGGAGGAGACACAGAATCTGAAACAGGCTCCAGGCTCTGAGCTGGCTGTCAGTACAAAGCCCGAGGCGAGGCTCGAACCCATGAACCGTGAGATCATGACCTGAGCCGAAGTCGGAAGTTTAACCAACTGAGCCACCCAGGCACCCCTCGGAAACCTGAATTTTAACAAGAATGCCAACGTAAGGTGATTCAGGTGGTTCTTCAGCCACTTTGAGTATCTACTTTGAGTATCACCATCTAATCCAGACACAAAGGTAAGACAGATTCGTATGTCTTTGATCATACAACTTACACAGCTTAGGACAGCCACATTTCTCTTGAAAATCAAACTGATTCCTACCTGAATAATTACAGGCTAAAAAATATGAACTTTCTTCCATGTATCATCACACATGACTGAAATCAAGAGGAAATATATGGGATGTCATCTCATTATATCGAAATTCCATTACCTGACCTCAACCTCAGTGTATCATAACTCATCTCTTTCCATGCTACTCAAATGTTCAACTAAGAATATTTCACTCCAGGGAGATGGCAAAATCTAATTGAATATTTTAATTTAGAAAATTTAGTTCTGGGATTTCTACCACCCTTCCCCCCCCTTTTTTTTTACTGTGAAAACAAAAAGTTGAATTTTCTTTTCAGTTTCTCCTTGTTAGGCAAAAGATAAATTTCCCCTTCATTGTCCCTGAGAGTTGAACACATTGGGGAAAAATTGGGCACAGCCCATTACTTTTACAAACCCCAGTGACTGAGCCTCAATGCACAAAAAGATGGCATTTCTGAACATCTGCAGCATGATTAGATCAAAGACCAACAAATTAACCACAAATGGTTTTACAAGGAGTAGACAAATACATCATTTGGAAAGGAGAAAACTTTTGGCAATAATTGCTAATCAACATTTTTCCTTTGGGCAACCACTTTCTACCAAAGACATATAGTGATAATAGTAATACCTGTGCTATATTTTCTATTTTACAAAACTCTTAAAGGCATATTATCACATTTGAGTATGTCAATGCTTTTATACAATCGATATTAGCCCATTTCACAGGTGATGGAAAAAAAATGATTTAGGAAAGTTATGATTGGCTCATGTTTTCCCAGCACTAAATTGTTGATTTGACTATGTCAAAAATTATATCCAACTTTACTATTTTTTCCATTCATTCATTTATTCATTCATTCATTCCCACACATTTTATTAAAACTAGCAAATGTCCATATTGCACTTAAGTGCCATTTTTGGCACTGAGGATAAAACTAATCGAATAAAGACAAGGAAGCTTCTAACTCTCATTGAACTATAGTCTGAGGCAGGGAAGGATAATGAGTAACACATCAGACAATTTTAATAGTAATAAATGTTCTAATTTATCACTACTGATATTGAAATAACAAAGATAAAATAGTGATGTACTAGCAAATGACCAGAGAAGGAGCGAGTCTGTTAAGAAAATCTAGTCTAAGAAAGTGATACTCAACCTGAAACCTGCCATGTTAGTTGAAGGAGGAACCCAAGTAGGTAGGAAGCCACAATTAATTCAGTGGCCCCACAACAAGAATGAGCTGGTTGTGTTCAGAGGATGGAAGTGAGACTGGAGTGAAACCCACAAGGAATTTGGATTTTATTCTAAATATCATGGAGAGCCACTGGGAGATCTCAAGCAAAGGGTTGACATGATCCGATTTGCAGTTTACTAAATAGACCCTTATTGGCCCTGGAGTTCAATGATGTTTTTGTTTGAGCAGAAATCATTTTCCTGCCTCCACCATGAGCTTTTAGAGACCTATCAGTTGAAAAGTCATTGACTACTGCCTGGTAGGAAAAGATAACTGGCCCTTTTCTTCGCAATTAACAGGACATGTGACCTTGGAGAAATTCTTTACCTTTACTCAGCCCTTTGTGACTTCACTTGGTGTTCATATGAGAATTAGGGTCTTAAAAGTAATTGTAAAGCATTTTGTATAGATGTTGAAATATTAAAACATATTCCCTCTGAATGTGAGTGAGTTCAAATATAGAAACAAGTTTCTCCTCTTTAGAGAATTCAGAATGATTTGATTGTTGAATTGCATGCAAGGTGGAGAAGAACTATTTTGTAACTAGGGCATTCTTAACTCTGAATATAGCAGATAAGAAGAGATGTAGGGAAGAGACACCAAGGGCGGGAATGGATTTGTGGAACTTCAGAATCATTTTCAATAAGATAAAGGATGCAAATCTGCATACAATACCAAAAAATTTTTTTAAGTTAAAAATATTTCAACTGAAAGGCAGAGAATAGTTGATTAAATCTGCACTGAGACTCTGGACTTTTTAGATTCGTTCATTTTGGAAATATTTGAGACAGTCACATTTCAAGTGCTAGAGACACAGCAGTGAACAAAATAGACCCAAGTCCTAGTGGCAAGAGGTGTACATTCTAGTGTTACCAAACATTCTTAAGATCTTACCATGTACTGTAATCGTCTCATTCCCAAATGTTAGTTTACTACACGATACGAAATCTGTCCTCCGAAAGTACAGAGAAAGAGACTCAAAAGAGAGAGAGATTTGGCTTTAGAAATAGAAATAAATCTGGTTAAATTCAAAGAAATGTAATAAGAATCGATGACTAATTTAGAGATATAGAAAAGTCACTGTATCAATTCTTGCGACTTCCTTTAGGGTGGATTGTGAACCTCAGTGTTTACCCTGTGGGATCATTCACACCTGGGTTTTAAGCTCATCTCCAAACATCTGGGCAAATCCTCAGGTCTAAATCCTCAGTTTCTTTTATCTGCAAAATGGGTTTAACAATAGATTGGATGATGTGAAGTTTGCATTGGTAGTGTATATTAAGCATACAGTGAAGAAACTGACATACTGTAGGCACTCAATTATACCTTACTCTCTTCCTCTCATATCACTATGAGGCACAGTGATAAAGTGACCTTCTGCACTAATGGCCTTGAACCCTGAGGGCCATCACTCAGTAGCAAGGAGCAGAGGCAAAATAGCATCGAATAAATTCAATGGAAATTGAGTTGTCTTAAATAAATCAAGGATGCATTAACTAATACTTCTTGAAGGGATGTTTTGAAGAGCTGCAGAAACCTAACTCAGGAAAACAGTGAACATTCTACATGGAAGATTATTATTATAATGATAAAAGTAATTAGAGCAACCAATTACTTCCTACATGCAACCCACTACACTAAGCAATTTATATACTATATTATTTAGTGCTCACAAAATCCCTAAGAATTAGGTATCGGATTCCCATTGTACAGATGAGGGAACTGAGGCCAGGGAGATTAAGTATTTTCTTAAAGTATTGAGCACATGTAAGTCGCAGAACAGACCACTGCCGAGAGCAGGAAGCCCAGAGACCAACCATGTCATGTGGAAAAGGCCATCTGCAAATTACATTCTCACAAGTCTGTGGGGGCCTCTTGACCAACAGAGGTGACCTGCCCTAGAACTGACCAAAAAAAAAGCTTTCCTCCAACTGACATAATGGAAATACTTTCTAAAGCTGCATGATATACTCCAGGATTGTTCATTATTAACGGTAATAATCAATAATCAATAAAAGCAGTCATGTTTTCCTAAGATTGCTCCATCCTGTGAGTTATTAAAATCATTTCATTTTTTTATATTAAATGTCACACAGAAAATAACCCATTGTGAAATGTTGAGTTCATCGTATTTTAAGAATTAATACTTTAGGTCGTTTTAATCAGTTTCTGATATATGCAGTTTTCAGAAAGCACTTCAGGGAAGAACACTGTGGCTGTGACTAATAATGACAAGAATATGAACTATATTCTTCATATACATATTGGAATCAGAACATTACTGAAGTACTTTACCATCTTAAGTATTTAGGAAGCTTTAAATAAAAAATAAATTTGCCTATTTCACTGAAATTGAGCATCCTCTTTTCAGGCATAAAACATCAAACTTATTAATTTCATGGCTATATTTTAAAATGAGTGCCAGTACCGGCTAGCTGACTACATGATAAGTGTCTTAAAATTTCAAGAAGAGCCACTAAATTTTTCACAGTATTTGTGTTTCATTCTCAATGTAATAAAAATATGCCACCCTTTTAACAATGAATAATAGATTTTCAGTTTGATTTACATGCATGGATTAAATGTCATGTTTGAAAAGTTGCTATTTTATTCATATTGGATTTCCCTCCAGTAAAACAAAAATGGTGCCCATCTACTACTATAATAATGATACCTTGCCACACTGATGTATAAATATTAACTGGTTGATAGACTCCTTAAAATTCTATAGATACATGAAACAGTCTGATAGTTCTGTGACTCTAAGTCAGGTATTCTGTGGCATTTCTGAGGTATCTACGTGTGCCCTACAATTTGCCAAAACTTACCTACATATAGTGTGGATACACCAAGGAATAGGAGAGCCAGACCCTATTTCATTGATGCCAGATTTACACACTGAATTGTAAAAGGTTAAAATCTATCATTACTACTTCTTTCCAACTGGGAAAAAAAGGACAATGCAGAGTCACCAGTTCTTCATGAGGCCTCGTATTCATTTTCTTGGACTGTCATAGTAAAGTACCACAGGCTGAGTGGCTTAAACAATAGCAATTTATTTTCTGGCAGTTCTGGAGACTAGAAACCCAAGGTCAAGGTGTTGACAGGTTTTGATTTTAGTTTGTCTCCCTCACATGGATTTCCAGGGTGTGCATCTGTGTCTTCATCTCCTCTTCCTAAAGGACAGCAGAAATATTGGATAGGGCCCACACCAATGACCTCAGTTTAACTTAATTACCACTTTAAAGACCTTATCTCCAAATACAGCCAAAATTCAGGAGATATAAAGTTTGTCAAAGCAAACCACACAATTTAAAGAGAGGGTCCTGACTTTATTCCTCCAGCTCTTGATACAGTACTTGGTCCTATAATGGGCTAAATAAATAAGTTCTTCAGTGACAAATACTAAAGCAAAGATTAGTGGCTTGACTGTATAGTAAAACAATGTTTTACTATATCTGCCCATTCTGTGGATCAAGAAAAGAGGCACGGTTCAGCAAAGTGTCTCACCTACTCCACACAGCATCAGCTGGGGCCACTTGGTGCTATTTATGTGGTGGCTGACCTGAGCTGGAGAGTCCAAGATGGCTTCTCTCACATGTCAAGAACATTGGCGAAGACAAATGGAAAGCTAGCCCCAGCCCAGGGCTCTCTCTCTCCTGTAGTTACAGGGCTTCTCCTTCCTCTCTAGCCAGGTAGACTTTTATGAATTTTTTTACATAGCACCTCTGGGCTCTATAAGCATGGCTTCCAGTAAGCAGGAAGTGAAGCTACCTGTCCTTTAAGGCCTTTTTTTTTTTTTAATTTACTTCTAAGAGAGAGAAGGAGACAGCATGAGCAGGGGAGGGTCAGAGAGAGAGAAGGAGACACAGAATCTGAAACAGGCTCCAGGCTCTGAGCTGGCTGTCAGCACAGAGCCCAATGTGGGGCTCAAACCCACAAACCATGAGGTCATGACCTGAGCCGAAGTTGGACGTTTAACCGACTGAGCCACCCAGGCGCCCCCCTTTAAAGGCTTTTAAAGCCAGAACTTACACCTAGAAAATGAGAGCATCACTTCCATTCTATTCTATTGATTAAGCAGTTACAGACTTATCTCCTCTTCAAATTGAAGGGGATAAAACATGGAGCTCACTTTTCAGACAGCAAGGAAGTTATGGCCATCTTTAATCTACCACAACAGGTTATTGGTAATTGAATGAATGCACAACAGTATGCAAAACATATTATGCAATACAAATAAAATTAATCTATTTGGCCGTGTACATTGCAGTGACCTTTGACTAACCCAGCAACTTCCATCTAAATTAACACCAAACATGAAAATTTTCCAATAATTCAAGCAAGCTAATGTGAATTCAAGAATACTACTTGCCAGGTCTTCAACAAATTTTTTAATTCTTTTATTATGTGTATTTTTCCCTAAGTTTGAAGTGCTGGTCTATTTATTTACTGAACCTATTTTTCATTTCTACAGTGAATGAATAATTTAAGCAACTTAGGTTAGATGGCAATGACTAATAAAAGGAAGGTAAGTGTGTATGCATTTAATATGGCTTCAGAATGGCTGCACGTGCTTTCTGAGAGCTAGACTTTTACATATAGTTTTTAAATTCTGTGAATTTTTGAATAAAGAGCTTGTAGTGGCATTCTATAATTAGAAAGGCCAATACAGCTATTTTCACTTAAAAATCTCAAAAATAATCTGGAGAAATGTTTATGTGGTCTTTAAAATAACCAAGTTTGCAGTTAATATAACATAAAACAGGTGTATTTGTGGAGGTCCCCATGCATGCCAAAGTACCCTGGAAATTCTTAGAAGGCATTCTACTTGAGAATGAGCTTTGTCCAATTTGGCCATGCTTCAAGGAAGGGAGTTTAGGAGCTCACTTCTCTCTTTTAAAAAGGTTTACCTAAAATACTGCATTTGAATATTAAAGAAGGGAGAAAATAAAAAATAAACATAAAGTTATAAAATCATAAAACATTGAAATGTATTTTCTTATTCATTACCAGTGATGGGATCCTCATTTATAGGTAATGTGAAAATAATCTCTCTTCCTCTGAATTGATATGTTTCTTCTCAATCAGGTCTATTTCCATTTTAGAAGCTACTGTTGCCAAGATCTGACTCTTAAGATTATCTTGACATTTCCTTGTACTCATTTTTGTAAACTGAATTTACATTAAACCTGTTGCATCTTTATAACGAGAGTTTCACATTTCATTTTATCTTTTATTTTAGAAGCATCTAGGGGCGCCTGGGTGGCTCAGATGGTTAAGCGTCCGACTTCAGCTCAACTTTTCACGGTTCGTGGGTTCGAGCCTCACATCAGGCTCTGTGCTGAGAGCTCAGAGCCTGGAGCCTGCTTCAGATTCTGTTTCTCCCTCTCTCTCTGCCCCTCCCCTGCTTGTGCTGTCTCTGTCTCTGTCTCTCTCTCTCAGAAATAAACAAAACATTTAAAAAAATTTAAAAAATAAAGAAACATCTATTGAATATCTACTATGTACAAGTACTGTATGCATGTACACAAGACACAACAATATGATATGGCCTCTGCCCTCAAACACCTGAAATCTTGTTGGAACTCATTCATGTGTATAAACAATAGCAGAAGTGATTAAGTTTGGGGCTTGAAGGATATGCAGGAGTTAACATTGGGGACAAATGCCCAATGGCACAGCAAACTTGTAGGATATATGGAACTTGGGTATTGCCCAAGCTCAGAGTGTGTAATCAGACTGTGGACAGAAACTGAGGCCATATTACCAGTGTGCTTGAATCCATGACAAAGACTTTAATTTCTCTTAAGAGCAATGAGACGTCAACCTATGTTTTAAAAGGGAAGTGCTGGAGTGAGGGGATGGAGAGACCACTTCCACTAATGATGACCAAAGGAACATTGATGATGCCCTTGGGATTAATGGAAAGCCCTCTTTGGGGGTAGAAAGGACTTTTGAGTATCCAGAGTCATAGAGCAAGGGTTTCATTGCCAACATAGCCCTACTAAGCTATAAGATCTTGGGTAACTAGCATCATTTCTTCAAAATGCAGTTTCTCATTTATGAAATAGAAATATTAATGTCTATCTCACTTTCTTCTTTTGAGGTTAAATGTCATAATATTAGTAAAAACAGAAAACTCTACTTTGGTCTAAAACACCTTTCTGGGGGCACCTGGGTGGCTCCATAGGTTGAGTGTCTGACTCCTGATTTCAGTGCAGGTCATGGTCTCATGGTTTGTGACAGCACACACCTTGCTTGGAATTTTCTTTCTCCCTCTCTCTGCCCCTCCCCCACTCACACTCTGTCTCTCTCAAAAGTAAATAAATAAACATTTACAAAATAATAAAAAAAAATAAAACACTTTAGTGGTTTTAGAAAGGGTGGACATAAGACACACTATTGTTCACAATTGTTTATCCTTTTAAATTTTTTCGAAATGTTTATTTATTTTTGACAGAGAGAGACAGAGTGTGAATGGGGGAGGAGCAAAAAGAGACAGGGAGACCCAGAATCTGAAGCAGGCTGCAGGCTCCGAGCTGTCAGCACAGAGCTTGACACAAGGCTTTAACTAGAGACCAGCGAGATCATGACCTAGTCCAAAATTAGACACTTAATTCACTGAGCCACCCAGGCACCCCTGTTTATCCTTTTAAGCAATTTTCTCACCGACATGTTAGAAAGAGAAATAATGACATCCTTTAGTTAAGCAAAACCTCCTTTTAGGCATATATTTGGGTTTTGCTTACTTCATGTTTTTTAGAGTTGGTTTGTTCATTCGAAAATATTTTAGTCCTTAAAGCATGTTGGACCTGAGCTACACTATAACATTGACTCTGACCACCGCCTTACTGGTGATAATTAACACCGTAAGATCAATGAAATTTGGTTTCTTGTGATGCCCATTTTACGTGGAAATCGCAGAGGCACAGGGAGACTGGGTACCTGCTCTAAGTCCCATTGCTAAGTAGATTTTGGGAACCAAAATTCAATTCCAGGTAAAGAGCATGCACTTAATCACCATCCTACCATGGTTTTGGTCCCCTTTATTCATTCTTCCTATTTGAATATGCAAGAAAATTTTCTATGGTAGTATTTCCCAAAGGGTTTTTGTTTGTTTGTTTGTTTGTTTTTAGGAATTAAAAGGTATTGATTTACCTCCATCCAATGGAAAAGCCTCATTCAGTTACAAGTAAGTACAGAGCAGATCCTCCTGCAAGTAAGAAACTAATAAATGTCTGCTCACTGTGGTTTTGTCATGTGGAAGCCTGCGTTGTCACATTCTGTTCTACGATGTTCCTTTTCCTGTAGTTTCTTGGCTTTGGTGTGCTTATAAATACCATCCAATCAAACGGTAGCAAATGTCTGACTCTTTCTTAAGAAATTCTCAAACTGCCGCAAGTTCCTGTAATGCACATTATTTTCTTTTTTTTTGCCTTTACACTAGTGTTCATAAGTTTCAGCATGCATACACTGCCATGTGATTCACAAAACAGATGTGCTTGTCCAATAAAATGGGCTCAAGTACCATCAAAACTGAGTGATATTTTTCTGCCCTTGGTGACACAGACTCTCAATCCAAGACATGGGTTTATTTTTTTTGTGGTGTAGGGTGATGTGAAAAGTGAAATATGTAAGCCCCAAATTGAAGGAAACCATGGTCTTCATGGAATCATAGGAGAAATTGTTCCAGAATGCTACATCCTTCCAGAAATAATAACCCTGTAATGTCAGCAAATTCGGAGTCAGCATGGGTTACCTGCTCCGCACATCCCAATCACATTTGTTAGAGCTGCCTGAGGCTTAGCCCAACTTGAGCACTTGACCTTTCAGAATTGTTTTTTAATTCATTAATCAATGTTCTTTGCCTGAATTTTGCTGGGTTTGTTTCTTTAACCTATTATTTGTATCATTTTTTTAAACTCTATTTTGGAGAAAGAGAGAGAGTGTGTGCTGAGAGAGTGGGGAATGTGCAAAGGTGGAGAGAGAGAGAGACAGTGAGACAGAGAGAGAGAGAATCACAAGCAGGCTCCATACCCAGAGCACAGCCCAGTGCTGGTGGGACTCAATCCCACAATCCTGGGATCATGATCTGAATCAAACTGAAGAGTCAGAAGCTCAGTGGACTGAGCCACTCAGCCACCCTGTATCCCTTTTTTTAAGTTGACCGATGCCTGTACCTAATGAAAATGAGAATTATAAGCATAGCAGTTTTATCTAATATTTAACAAAATGTTCTTTCATTTCAGATACTATTGCCTAAGTGCAATAATAATGTGTTTTTTAATATATTTTTTTTATTTATTTCTAGGATAGAGAGAGACAGCGTGAGCAGGGGAGGGTTAGAGAGAGGGAGTGACAGACTCCGAAACAGGCTCCAGGCTCTGAGCTGGCAGTCAGCACAGAGCCCGATGCGGGGCTCGAACCCACGAACTACGAGATCATGACCTAAGCGAAAGTCGGCCGCTTAACCGACTAAGCCACCCAGGCGCCCCTCAATAATAATGTTTTAAATTGTCCTATTTAAATATTATATTTATTTAAATAATGATATATTTTAAATGATAATGCAAAATGCTGTTCAGAGTCATCACAATTCTTAATTTACGACTTGACATTTTTACAAAGCTCTTTGCTATGTTTTCTCTTTCAATTTTCTCTAAGCTCTAAAGATTCCATGTTTATTTACCCACAGAGATTAGAATATTAGAAACCAAGTATAACTGAAAAAAAAGTAAAATCTTTCAACAAATTTTCAAAGGATCTCTCCAATGTTCTTAAAATAAGATTTTCCTTATTTAGTGGTTTTCTACAGGATCATTTCCGATAGCTTCCCATCTTTGTAGTTGTAAACAAGAGGATTGCCATACATACATGAATGGTTTAAATCAGTGCTTTCCAGGGGCACCTGGGTGGCAGAGTTGGTTAAGTGTCTGACTTTGGCTCAGGTTTTGATCTCCCAGTTCATGGGTTTGAGCCCCGCATCGGGCTCTGTGCTGAGAGTTCAGAGCCTGGAGCCTGCTTCAGATTCTGTGTCTCCCTTTCTCTCTGACCCTCCCCTGCTCATGCTGCCTCTCTCTCAGAAATAAATAAAGCATTAAAAAAAAAAAAAAGAATATGTTTAATAAATAAATAAATAAATAAATAATCAGTGCTTCCCAAACTTGGCATACACATATTGTGCAAGGGGAGATATCTTAGCCACAACCCTTGATTTAACTTTGAGTTCATTAGCTGGAGAAATAATCATTTAATTATACAAATTATACAATCATTTATTCTTTCTTTTGCTACTCAAAAGCTCTTAATTGCCTAATATTTTATTAAAACTGAATAGAAAAGGCATACTGTTTTTTTAATATTCCTTTGGAAAATTACAAAACATCTCAAATATAGAAGAATCAAAAGAATAATACAAGATGACATCAGTTCTTTCATTCTTCCTTGTTCTTTTTTTAAATTTTCTAAATGTTTTATTTATTTCTGAGAGAGAGAGAGAAAGAGAGAGATAGGCAGCATGAGCAGGGGAGGGTCAGAGAGAGAGGGAGACACAGAATCTGAAGCAGGCTCCAGGCTTTGAGCTAGCTGTCAGCAAAGAGCCCAACACAGGGCTCGAACCCACGAACCATGAGATCATGACCTGAGCTGAAGTCAGAGGCTTAACCAACGGAGCCACCCAGGAACCCCTATTCCTTCTTGTTCTTGAAAGATATCCCTGGTTAGTTATTTTAGCAAGGTTGTCTGAAGGATATATGGGTTCTGGATTGGACTGAGTCCCTCAGAAGAAGGTGTATGGAAATCCTAACCCCTAGAATCTCAGAATGTGGTCTGATTTGGGAATAGGAATTTTGCAAGTTTACCCAAGTTAAGATGCAGTCATTAGGGTGGGTCCTAACTTATTTTGACTGGTGTCATTATAAAAAGGGGAAATTTGGACACAAAGACAAATGTGCACAGAAGAAAGATGATGTGAAGACGCGCAGGGAGAGGACCGTGTGAAGACAGACGATTGGTGCAGTCTATCCACAGGTCAAGGAGCACCTGGGGCTACCAGAAGCTAGGAGAGAGGCATAGGACAGTTATTCTCTAGCACCTTCGGAGAGAGTAAGGCCCATTGACATCCTGCCTTCAAACTTCTGGCCTCCAGAATTGTGAGACAATAAAATTCTTTGTTTTAAGCCACTAAGTCTATGCCCCTTTGTTAAGGCAGCTTTAGGATGCTAATATAGTATTCTTAATCAAACCGGTGTCTACTCATTTGGAACACTCCCTTCCCTAACTCTTGAATGATAGGTTAGGTAACTGTCTTCTCAAATTTTCTCCCAGGACTCTGAATGTGTTGCTTTCTTGTGCTCAGACTTCTGTCATTGCAGTCTGCTGCTTCATCACGTTGTGTCCAAGCAAGGTCATCGGTTCTGGCCTCCATGTCATTAGCTCTCTGCTCAGAAGGTCTAATCTATATAATACACCTTTTGAGTTTTGCATTTCAACTACTATACATTTTCCATCAAAGGAATCTTATTGTTAGATTAACAGGAGAAATAAATTTTTTAAGTTTATTTATTTTGAGACAGAGAAAGAGAGAGAGAGAGGAGAGAGAATCCCAAACAGGCCCCATGTGGTCAGCACTAAGGCCGATGCAGGGCTTAAACTCATGAGCTGTCAGATCATGACCTGAACCAAAATTAAGAGCTGGATGTTTAACCAGCTGAGCCACCCAGACACCAGGCACCCAACACCCCTGGAGAAATAAAATTTTAAGCAAAGCCTACAGAAAGAGGAGTTTCTTATTATTTCCCTCTATCGATGAACAGATTTTTTGGTTTGTTTGTGTTTGTTTGTTTTGTTAGTCCTTTCCGGACTAGTCTTGAATATCCTTGATTTATACAGGAGACTTTCAACACTCCATACCTAATGGGCCAAGGCCTTACCTCCTGAATGGCCAATAAAACCAAAAAATTTTAGATACTCAAGACTGATAATCTCTTCTCCCCATCCTGGGTAGCCATAGCCTCGGACTATTCACTTCCCTGTCCGGTTTTCAAATTCCTCTTCATTTCTGATAACGAAGGAAATCCTTTTCCCTCTTCGGTGTTGATCTGTGCATCTCAAAGCCATTTGCTGGTATCTTGTCTAGAATTCCCAGGTGTTTATAGAACCTAATTTGAAACCAAAATATGCCTTTGACTCCTAATTCTGGCAGAATGGTAGACTAAGATCATCTGAATATTTAACTTAGTTTATCACCCTACCAAAACTAGAAGACAAAAGGCACATTTTTTCACATATATCTTCTCAAAGATCCTACCCTGTTTATTGTTAATGAACATGAGCCACAAAGAAAGCAATGTTTTCCATATGAAAGATTTCCAGGATCAATGTCAACAGACAAGCAGCTTCCAAATGTCTCTCCCAAGGAATTATTCAAAATCTTCAAGTAAAATGAACCTAAGTTTACAATCCATAATTTATAGTATTCAAACTCCAACATTTATATGAGCGGACTCTGGCTCCGACTTGCCAGTTAACTCATTGTTTTTGACCACCTCCAGTTTGCAAAATGAGAAAACCAATGTTAAGATGTAAAATTATTTCAAGAAAATCCAAGTGATGGTATCTGGAAGTAGTATTTTGGATGCTTGGGGTGATACTACCTTTGGGCTTACCAGTATTTCCTCTACCTCCCTCAGACTTCTCCAACCATATAGGCAAAGTGCCTCTTGGCACAGCCTGATGCTGAAGGGAAGCCAGCTGTGACACTGTGACATTGTACCCTCATTCCAAGATCCATTAGCCATGTAACCTTACAAATGGGTGATGCATACGTTTCCTCAGCAGACTGGATGTTTCTTTAATTAGGACTCACCCCTCCATTTGAGCGATGCTTTCTCAGTGTCTCCTTTCTGCAGGGGAATAGATGATCATCCCCTGCCCCCCACCCCACTGGCATTTGTAAGGTACCCTGCCTTCCCAAATGACCTTGAAGCCAATTTCTCCTGTTCATGGAGTTACAATAGAGATGACCCTGTCTTTTGAAGTCTATTTATTTATTTTGAGAGGAAGAAAGAGTGAGCAGGAAAAGGGGCAGAGATTGAGGGAGAGAGAGAGAATCCCAAGCAGACTCTGTCCTGTCAGTGCAGAGCCTGATGCGGGTCTTGAACTCAAGCACCAGGAGATCATGACCTGAGTCGAAACCAAGAGTCGGGCACTTAACCTACTGAGCCACCCAGGCACCCCTTAGACTTGCCTTTTAAAAGTAATGACAAAAATATCTTCAATGTCTCCATACCAGTTACATACACAATGCACATTTATGCATTAGTGTATGTGTATTCCTATTATTATTAGAAAAGTGTATTTCTGGGCAACTTGCTGTTCCTCTGTCAGTCTCCCACACACTTCTAGCAGAGTGACTGGCAGGCAGAATTGTGTGGTTAGTGAAAAATTTGCTGTGATTGGGTTGAGCCCAATGGAATGAACAGGACTTTGGGCCACAGCGTTTTTATTCTGAACTCAAACAGCCTCAGATGACTTCTCTTTCCTGTCAAGTTCTGGAGGTTTCGGTGCCTTTCTTGCTTTGGTTTTGTCCCAAATTGTGTACTTTTCTTACATACACTGAGTGCGAAGTAGCCTAGCGTATTTCTTTGGGGATCCAAGATTTTGTTAGGTGATACCAAGGGACGGATGTAATTCCGTGACATTTTTGTCAGGCTGTTAAAGAATAAATTTTCCTTGGCTGTGGCAGGATGTAATTACTTTTGTTTGTTTGCTTCTGACACAAGGGAAGAAAATTTGGGGTTGTTATTTCAACTATCCCAAGATACTTTTTTATTCTTTCTGGCAGGAAGGGGAAAATGCATTTTACTATTGAAGGAAGGACCAGCTTCTGATTTCCCCAACAGACTTGATGTACTTTTTAGCACATGAATATTTTTTTAAGTTGTTTATTTATTTGGGGGGCTGGGGGGTAAGGACGGGCAGAGAGAGAAAGGAAGAGAATCTCAAGCAGGATCCAGAGCTGTCAGCACAGAGCCCAACACAGGGCTCGATCTCCCGACCCTGTGATCTTGACCAGAGACAAAACCAAAAATCAGATGCTTAACTGACTGAGCTGCCCAGACACCCCAACACTGTGAGTGTTTTTGCAACATGAGTCATGTAGTGGTTTTGCCCTTCTCCCTGAAGGCGTCCTCGGTGCATCTCTTCATCATCTCGTCCTTCTTGGCATCTGAACTGTAGCATATTCTGTTAGGATCATTCAACAGCATGCATGGAATATTCCCAAAGGAAGCATAGAAATATATATGGCTTCTGCACTCAGAGTTCACCCTCTGATCGCAGTGTCCAGAGACGGGCATCTAAACCAATAATAACAATGATAAAAACACTCATATCTCCTTTTACCATAAAACAGTTCTTTATGCAGATGGTTCTAGAAAGCAAACTGTTTGAATAATACGTTTTGTAACCTATCTCCATGCTTTAAATTTTCAGATACTTAATTAAAAGGAACCAAAAAAAAAAATGTAACTGCCTGTTAGGTGTTGATTGAACTCTTTTATTTTTAAATAGCTAAGATTTGGGGCACCTGGGTGGCTCATTCAGTTAAGCATCTGACTTCATCTCAGGTCATGATCTCACAGTTCATGGGTTGGAGCTCCATATCGGGCTCTGTGCTGACAGCTCAGAGCCTGGAGCCTGCTTCGGATTCTTTGTCTCCCTCTCTCTCTGCCCCTCCCCCACTCATGCTCTATCTCTCTCTGTCTCTCAAAAATAAACATGAAAACATTTTTAAAAAGAAATAAAAATAAAATAGCTAAAGTTTTAGGGACCCCTGGGTGGTTCAGTAGTTTGAGGGTCGGTCATGAGCTCAGGTGATGATCCCAGGGTCATGAGATCAAGGCCGGTATCAGGCTCCTCACTGAGTGTGGACCTGTTTAAGAGTCTCTAAATAAATATTAATATTAATTATATAATATTTATTTTAGGTAACACCACATTTCTGAAATTTCTCTGAAGTGAAAGGTGAGAAGCAAGACTGTCACAGCTCAGGGGTTCAATTATGCTGGCTGCTTTCTTAGAACACGTCCTCAAAGTCCGGTTCTCTAAAGGCAGTCAGTTCCCCCAAAGAAAATGTCATCTCCATACCCGCCCTAGACTAACTCCTCTCACAGGGGTCCCACATTTCTTCACAAAGCCTTTGGGATCAGTCATTAGAGGAAAAACATGTTAACCAACATTGTTTTCAAGCAAAGGTTAGTTTGAAAGTTACTAGAAATGTAAACATGTCATAAATATTAAAATGAAAGTCCACTGGGTAAACAAGTATGGGCTCCACTATCAAAAAAGCAGAATAATCATAGCATTAATAAAAGAAGCCTATGAATTCTTACTACACACCGACACTGTGCATTTCCCCAAATATTATCTCCATCATTTCTCACAACGCATCTGAGAGGCACATGTTAACCCAATCTCACAGATGAGCCAACTGTGAGACACAGAATCCGAAGCAAGCTCCAGGCTCTGAGCTGTCAGCACAGAACCTGAGGCATGGCTTGAACCCACAAATCACGAGATCTTGACCTGAGCTGAAGTCAGACGCTTAACTGACCAAGCCCCCCAGGCGCTTCTATGTTTCCTATTCTTAAAATTCACTACAGAATTGTTGACCATTAAAAAGAAAAAACAAAAGATAAGAAACAACTAGCCAACCAACAACATCAAAAACACTATCCTCAAGGATCTCTGATATCTAAAAATAAAGGTGGCCAAAAAATAAATAAATAGGGGCTCCTGGGTGGCTCAGTCGGTTGAGCATCCGACTTCGGCTTAGGTCATGATCTCACAGTTCGTGGGTTCGAGCCCCATGTCGGGCTCTGTGCTGACAGCTCAGAGCCCGGAGCCTGTTTCAGATTCTGTATCTCCCTCTCCCTCTGACCCTCCCCTTCTCATGCTGTCTCTCTCTCTCAAAAATAAATAAAACATTAAAAAGAATTTTAAAATAAATGAAAATTAAAAAATAAAAAATAAAATAAAAGTTAGTAATTCTCTTCTCAGATACGACAAGTAAATAATGACATCCTAGTTTTATAGTTTATAGATCTACATACAGAATGGCTCATTTTTTATAGCTTTACCTCCTACTTTAGCTGGTTGGTCAGAGTAAATACAATACATTATCTGCAGAGTATATTCATGTGAATAATGCATTACAACCCTTAATGAAATACCACATGCTAAAATTAATTAAAAGGATACCTTTAGCACAAAACCTAAGGGGAAATGGGGAAACAGAGCACACTCCTATCTATTTTAGAGAGAAATTAGCTTTTTTCTTAAATATCACTCTGCAATACCTGTATTAACTCTCAAGATGTGTGTTTTACGCATTCAAATTAATAGTGTAAAAGGCAAATCTGTATTTGTGAATAGTCTGTGCCCAATGTCCAATGCACCATCATGTGATAAGTATCCCAGGACTAACTCACTCTCCTTTTTTGATTACATGGTTTTTTTTGACGTCTATTCACCTTTGAGAGAGAAAGAGAGCACAAGCTGCGGAGAGTCAGAAATAGAGGGAGACACCAAATCCGAAGCAGGCTCCAGGCTCTGAGCTGTCAGCACGGAGCCCAACGCCAGGCTCAAACCCATGAACTGTGAGATCATGACCTGAGCAGAAGTCAGACACTTAACCGACTGAGCCACCCAGGTGCCCCTCCCCACCCTCCTTTCTTTGTGTGTGTGGGGGGGGGGGCTGGAGTTTCCTGGAACATGTCCCCCAGAAGAGACTGAGCCTTCCCTCTCCACTTCCAAAGGGAACTTGATACTCTCCAGCCTCTGTTTCTCATCCCAGCATCCAGGGTCACTGTTTTATCTTACCCACCTCTTCCTTCTTTACTCATTACTGTCTTCTCTAGAACCCCTTTCTGCATTAACACATACCCCTACATCCATAATATATTTTCTGAACAATCCCTCCAACTTCCCTTCTGGCCTCAAGCTTGTGTCTCACCTAAAATCAGAGTCCCTGGCTGCTTACATACTTAGACATGGACTACACACCCAACAACGGACCTCATTAAATACTCAGCATGTAATTCCTGAAAAGGGGGAGAACTAGACCAAGTATCCACAATATATGCTGTTGATAAATAAAGACAGCATTTCCATTTTACACAAGACTTAGGGTGTCCATTTATGGTCCACAACACATGCTTGGTCCATAATGGGCACTCATTGGCTAAAGGAAGGAAGGAAGGAAGGAAGGAAGGAAGGAAGGAAGGAAGGAAGGAAGGAAGGAAGGAAGGAAATCCTTTCTGTTCACTACACAAAGTTGCATAGCTGAAGCTGCATCAATAGAGATAAAAAAGATGGATAGATAGGAAGAGTGAGAAAGTTACATAAAAAGGGATATGTGTGCAAAAAGTCCAGCTTACCACATAAAGGCTTTCGTGGAAATACAGCCCCAGATCATAAAAATGTCCGCCATGCCTCAATGGGTGTGTTCTGGTCTTCAGCTGCTCCGTTTGCTGCCATTGTAAGACACAGCCACCTGGACGACCAAGCAAGGACACCCTCAGGAGGTAGGAGCCTCGGGGAACCTTGTTCTTGAGGCCCCTTATGCATTTCATCTGTATTTGAAGACGCTGAGGCACCCGACCCTGGTCAACCTAAAGAAAAGGCAGGGCCCCTGAAATACGCAGAAACTGGATGAAACCACACAATTAGCCACAACGTGCTTCTCGTGCTTCTCGGGGGTGGGGGGAAATAGACAATTATTTTCGCTCGACCTGTAATTGTCAGGTATTAGCAATGATAACAGACCAGGACACGCGATATATAATTAGGAGGTCAAAAGGCAAGCTGCCAATTATGCCAGGGAAAGGTTAGCCAATTTTTAAGCATGGTATGTTAATGATCTGTGACATCAGAAACCATTCATCTATTATAATAAGATAGAATTAACAGAGTACCGACACTTCTACAAACCACACATCATGCCTCTTTAAGAAATCTGGGATGGGTGGATGTGGGCAGTGAGTTTCAAACTCAAGAGTTTTGAAGGTGAAAGCCCTTACCTCTGACACTAATCACAGACCATGGGGCGCTGTATGTAGGAGAAGAAATATATTTTCTCTACGCCTCAAGGTCTTCACTGGACTCAAACTTAAGTTTACATGAACAGATGAACAGGACAGAGAGGCACAGGGAGGCCCAATAATGAAAATGAGACGTGAAGAATACACCAAGGAAAGTGTTTTTTATGCATTTTAGGAAGAAAGATGATACATTTGTGAGAAATAGGAAAAAGAAAACAGGCGTTTGAGGGTTTCAATTAGGAAGTAATTCAAAGCAAGATTTGGGCTGAGATAGTAGATCAGTAAAACAAAGAACAAGCTTTCTACAGCTTTCTTCGCTTTAAAGTTCTAGTCTCTGGCAATAAGGATGTCTTTTCACTTCTTAGTAAGGGAAGGTTACCTTTCATTTGGGATATTTATTTCCTGTTTTCAGGCGGATGGAGGAGGAGCTGAGTGGTCTAGTGCTGGCTGTCAAGTACCTTCAATTCAAAATAGTCAGGGTGCCATTGTGGTACCTTCTGGGCAGTCTGCCCTTGGTCCCTTGTACCACCTTGATGAGTCCAAAATAGGTCAGACAAACCTTTCACCTGACAGATACTTTTATCCAGTTTAAACATGAGGTCAACTTGCCCCATAGGCTTCCAATGAAAGGAAACACACACACACACACACACACACACACACACACACACACAAAACTGAAGGAGGGAGTAACATTTGTGAGTGCTTTAACCTAAAATGAAGCATAAATTGTATGCAACTAAAGAAGAGGATTCTAGAATATTTTATGCGACATTTGACTTTCATTGCTTACCTGCCTTCCGCTCACAGAAAGAGGCCATTTTCATTTTTAGTAAGTGCTGGAAACTTTATCCAAATGGATGAGATTTTTAATGGACTTGTTGCAGATTAAACAAAAATTAAACTGGGATTATTAATAACTCAAATGTCATCAAGTCATGTTTTCTCTACTCACAAGTCCCAAATAGTCTTTGAAATAATTTGACCTGGAAGAATTCTCTATTACATTGTGCTTTAAGCAAAAAATAATGTCGTTCTTGGAATCAGGGTACCTTCTTGGCTGCCGGAGTTACTAGCACTACCCATTAATCTGCAGCCAACGGTTAAGTACTTTTTAATCCTGCTTAGACTTTATTTGGTGAGCGATAATATATATTTCCATATAGACAGTACGCTTCTGGAATCAAATCACAGTGAAACAAACAGTGAAAGTTGCTAAACTTCCTTTGTTTTTTTCACAGAAGTCACACTTAAAAACCAATCAGACTAACAACGATTTTTGGCTTAATTAGAAAATCTTAATTAACAAGAAAGACTTAACCTTAATATTTCTGTTTCCAAAAATATTTTTTAAAAATTAACGCCATGTGGATAAATAAGACAATCTCTTTAAACCTCAAGGCAGGATTACTGATGCAGGCAGACCGAGTTATTAAACACATTCTAAATTAAACGCCTCTATGAATTTTATACTGAAATATATTGTGATAGTTTTGCATGCCAAATGTGACATTTTGTATTTTAGCTTCATCTACTGTAGTAATTTTGGAAATGTCATACAAACAAAGATTTTGTCATTTACCAATGGAATTACTATGCATGGCCGCTTAGCCATCTCCTCGCCGGCTTTTGTGGCTGCTTCAAGTCAGCAAGCCATAAAAAATCTTTATCTCTCTGAAACACAGCAATTTGGAAGATAATCGAATGGTGACTAGGGGGCAGAAATGCCAGTCTGAGGAATTATACCACAATCTCTCTTGCATTTACAACCTTCCTCAAAGCGAGTGTCAGATGAGTCTGGGAAGAAGACAGAAGATCCATCAAATCTCAAACCTGTCTCATTTGCATGGAGCCAACCCTAGCTTCATTGTCTAGTGGGAACCCCGCTTCGCACTGTGAACACCGCTTTGGGGAATTCCAAACGCTTTACAATGGAGAATTTGAGCCCTTCTGTTTTAGCATCGTACTCTCCTCAAAAATATGTACGAAGACCCGCGAAAATTTGTTCCTCTAAAGGGATCCCAACAGGAAGAAAAGCAAAACAGGACAGTGAGTCGAGAATCGCTCATCTCATCATTTACATTTTGCATCAGAGAAAAAGTTAATCGAGAGCCACACCTGCGAGCCAAGTCCTGAGGCCAAGTCCTTTGATTCGTGAGTTGCGTCTGGGAGAGTACAGAGCCTGGCTGGCCTGCGTCCCTTACAAACATCTCGGTCTGCAATTAATGGCTGACCTGGCACCCTGCAGCAGGTGGAAAGAGAAGGGAGATGGGGGAGATTAAAGAAACAGAAATTGACAACGGAGATAACGGAAATGTTTGCCTTTGGAACCACAACACAATTTGATGTTGTCCTTAAACACTGTGTCATATTGACTGAGAATTAGATAAATACCACACAACTACTGTTGATTAAAGTCGGGGAGATGAGTTGCTTTTGAAATGTGATTTCTGTGGGGCGCCTGGGTGGCTCAGTCAGTTAAGCGTCCAACTTTGGCTCAGATCATGATCTCAAGGTTCATGGGTTCGAGCCCCGCATCGGGTTCTGTGTTGACAGCTCAGAGCCTGGAGCCTGCTTCAGATTCTGTGTCTCCCTCTCTCCCTGACCCTCCTCTGCTCACATTGTCTCTCAGAAATAAATAAAACATTTTAAAATTTTTAAAAAGAAAGAAATGTGATCTCTGCAAAATACAAGACTCCATTATCATCAATATCGATCTCCCAATAATTAAAATGCAGCTCATTTCAGAAATTACCAGAAGATCAAATATTTGGTAATATTTTTCGCCACTTCATTTTCATTCCCCTACCCCTTCAGTCTTATAAATTGATGAAGAAACTTGGGAATTGAGGAATCATTTAAATAGATGAAGAGCGGAGATGACATAAACTTTTTCTTTTTTAGTGCAATGGCTAGAAAGCAAGATATATTTCTACCTTCAAAATGTTCCCCAGTCTTTTTGTTTCTCCTGTTAGCATTTACTGAGTTTATTTGAGGTTCTTTTTTATGGCTCGCTTATTTATTTGTTTATTTACTTACTTATTTTATTTTATTTTATTTTAAGCATCTAGCAACACTTGCCTGCTTTCCCAAATTCATTTGAATTAAGAAGGATCTTGTATTTCACTTCTCCTGACTTAAGCTTAATTCCATCAGCAGGGCCATCTGTAACAATGACTGTACCCCCACCAGAGGAATGGCCTTTTTGGATCTCACAGCTGATTTAGTTTCTTGTGATAGAAATGATTTCCCTTAATTTGGTTAGAGCTCCATTGACACAAGGGTTCATTAGGACACCATTTGCTGGCAATTCAATTTCAAATTAAATACACTTTGTTGTAAATTTTATTACTTTTAAACTACTGTATCTATTGTCTTTAATGGCCCTATTATACAGTTATGAAGGTAAACAGATTTCATTAGTAAACATAAAACATGATGTGTTAACCACGGCGAGATGGCTTCCTCAGTTTCTTTCTTTGTTCTCTTGATAAACATTGTAAGGCACCCATGAAATACCCGAAAAACTTAATCTAAATAATTAGATGCTGAATTCATGATTATCATCCTAAAAGGGGTGGTCTTTAGGGGGGATGGTCTGTAGTTGCCATCCTAGTTCTTTGTAATTAAAGGTTTTCTAAAAATACCTTCCTTAGTTAAAAAGAAACACAATGCACATCAAATGTTAATATACAACTGTAACACGATATCAGACACCTAGAGATGAATTGAGAGATTTGTGTCTTCTTGGAGTGAGTAGTCAGACCCTAGACCAGGAGTTAGACCAGACATGAGCTCATTTTGAATTAAGTCCTGTGGCATATTATTATTACTCTTCATTTCCCCTCAGATACAACACTTATTAATTTTGTGATTATAGAAATATGTTTATGTTTGCACATTATGCAAAATTTAATTGTCTGAAAAGACCCCCAAAGTCATCCATTAGTTCACAACCCTGAGATAAACACTGATAAAATATTGAGGTCCGTTCCACATAGCTAGGTAGCGAAATATACTTTTTTTCCCTTACAAAATAAGAAGGATGATGTAAATATTATTTTGTAACCCATATTTACCACTTTGTACATTATAGGCATTTTCCATGAGATTCAATTTTATTCCCCACAGCATAATCTCTTATTGTTGGATATTTAGATCAGTTCCAATTTTTCACTCTCATAAGCTAGTCTATAATGAACTCTCTTGCATATCATGCCTTGTAGACATCCCTGGCCACTTTCCTGGTCTGAAGTCCTAACTCTAGAGAAGTCGGGGACTGGGAAGGTATTTTCCTACACCTCAGTGATACCACCTTGAGCGCTGAATGACACCTCAGCAAAACACAATCCTGCTGCATGTTGTATTCCCTGAGGTAACAAATTGTCTTCACAGAGAGACAGGCCCCGCTCCAGTCAATACCTTATCTTCTCTGCTAGTCAGATTAGAAATTAAGTAAAATTACAATGAACAACAGGATTCCTCAACCTCTGCACTACTGACACTTTGAATGCCATAACCAGTTGTGATGGAGGCTGGCCTGTGCATTGTAGAATGTTTAGCACAATCCCTGGCCCAAATCCACTAGAGGCCATTAACAGACCCTTCTCTAGTCCCAGTTGTGATAATAAAAAAATGTCTCCAGTCATTGCCAACTGTCCCCTGAAGGCAAAATTGATCCCTGCTGAGAACCACTGATATCCAGTATTAACTAATACTTACGGGACGCCTAGCATGTTCAGGGTCCCCTTTTGAAAACATTAGATCTATTATTCTATTTAACCCTTCAGATAATCCGACAAGGTGTTATTATGTCTACTTCACTGGTGGACTGATGCTGGGGAATGCTGAGTAGCTTATTTGAGGTCACATGGTCATAAGGGGTAAAGCCCAAAATTCAAAGGGAGACCCTCTACCTTGAGAGTCCCTCTGAGCCCATAGCCACTACTATTACACTTGCTCTCCCGGCAGGGAGGAACAGCAACCACCACAGCCTGACCTTGGAAGTTCCTATATGGGACCAAGAATTGAGATACTTCTCGAGAGGTAAATAAGATATGGCTCCAAGCTCTACCTCCTTTACTATAATGGCCCCGTCCCCAACACTCCTATATGGATGAAAGAGCACAGATAAATTTCAGCAGGAAGGGGGGTCATGGCTCGCACAAACCTGAACTTGAGGGTGAATCAAACTAGGGGCGACTGCTACCTATAATTGCCCCATATTTAATCTATAGTGAAACAAACAAAATAAAGTTAGATGCATTGAACCCACCATGAAGGAACATACTTGCCAAATGTTTTGCCAGTGTTTAAACGTGACATTGGAATGTACTGACTGAGTCCTTCCACTTCGCATTTCAAATCCTGCATGGAAGAAGAAAGAAATGAAATAAAATGGATTAAAAAGACACTTGAAGCATTATATGTAAAAACTGGTTTTTCTAAGACCTCTATGCTACTATGAAGGCTGAGGTTCAAAGAGACAAATGAGAACATGGGAGTTATACCTTTAACAGCTGCCTTTTATAGATTATGACTTTCCTCACTCTGCTTAGTTACTTTTGGCCAGGAAGTGAATTATAAAAACATTTTAAAAAGAGGATAAATATTTGATGAATTCAAACCCAGCTTTCTTTTTTTAATGTTTATTCATTTTTGAGAGAAAGAGAAGAGACACAGAGCAAGCAGGGGAGGGGCAGAGAGAGAGAGAGAGAGAGAGAGAGACATGGAATGTGAAACAACTCCAGGTTCTGAGCCATTAGCACAGAGCCCGATGCAGGAACCGAATCATAAACCGAGAGATCATGAACTGAGCTGAAGTCAGACACTTGACCAACTGAGCCACACAGGCATCCTACAAACCCAGCTAACTTGTCCCCACTTCTCTCTCTCTCTCTCTCTCACACACACACACACACACACACACCACAATGGTATAGTTTATCAAAATGTAAATGGACATATGGCTGAATGTGCATGATGCTAGAGATGTTAATAATAATTGCAATTGTGTAATTTATCATTCAATCCAGAACATTTGGGTAGTCAATGAGAAAACAATTATCCTAGGACAACAGGCATAACCCAGGACTACCCCATGCAAACATAACACATAGCAACCCTCCTAATAATACTGATCCAGATGTTTTGAAAGGGAAAAATATCAACATATTTAGTGAAAGTGAATGATGAGGGAATGAAAGAGAGTGAAAGACCTCAAGATGGAAGTCGCAGTCCTTTATAACCTAACCTTGGAAATGACGTAACAACACTCCTGCTACACCCTACTGGCCACACAGATGAACCCTGGTACAGTGTGGGATGGAACTATGAAAAGGTGCTCATACGAGGCCAGGATCCGGAATCCATAGCAATGATGAAATCCAAACAAACAAATGTTGGCAGTTCCTCGATTAAGTCTCAAGGTTGGAATGCCTCTCTCTGGCTCTCAGCTCTATCTTCTAGATGCCTGCTTCCACTCTTTGGATCTTCCTTCTTGTTTTTTTGTTTTGTTTGGTTTTGGTTTTTTTGTTTTTTGGGGTTTTTTTAATGAAAAGTAGCCCATGTTTACAGCTACATAGTGTTCTCAGCCTGTTTCCCGGCAGTAGAATTTGAAAGCCAAAGACATTTTTATTTTGTTCTCTCTCTGTCTCTTTCTTTTTTAAAATTGTTTATTTATTTGGGGGGGAGGGCAAGCTGGAGAGGGACAGAGGAAGAGGAACAGAAGATCCAAAGCGGGCTCTGAATGGATAGCAGAGAGCCCGACGCGGGGCTCGAACCCATGAACCATGAGATGAAGTCAGATGCTTAACCCACTGAGCCACCCAGGCGCCCCTCTCTCTGTCTCTTTCAATCCAAGCAGGTGCTTTTTCTGCTTATCTAACTCCATTTAAAACAGTGTAGGTCTTTGGTTAATCAGTGCAGTCCACTTCGTTAGACAAAAACCAAACCCCACAAATCTCTTCAAGAGAAAACCTTCTCTACCACATGATTCCACCTGAAGGATGCCATGTCATATACTGTGCTTGGTTCAGACAAATAAATTCCTTAATACAGCTCTGCCAAGAGACCATGTAAAATAGGTATGTGAGATCAAATAAAACAGTCTGATTCCAGTAAGTAAACCTTCTCAGGTTTATCACATATTTATTAGAATGAGTTTCGTAACAGCAATGCTAATGTACATGTATTGAGCATTGATACCGTCCTAGGCGCTATACTTCCTTCAGCCTCTGAATCTGTGGATATTTATTATGGTTTTACTTAATGCCAGACACCGTGCTAGAGGCCAGAAATACAGTGGTATACAAATATATACCTTATACCTGACATTATAAAGCCATCTTTCTACTGGACATGATAAATAAAACAAGCTCCAGAAATGAACAAAACAATGGCAAGTATGGTAAGAATGACTACTGCAGAGAAGAGCCCAAAGAAGAGTACAGAGAAGAATATTTAGGGACAAGGTTGTGGGGGGAGGTTAAGAAAGATGGTGACTTTTTAAAAAAATGAGACCTAGTTAAAAAAAAATAGTTTAGCCATGCAAAGAGCAAAAGAAATTAAGGCAGAAAGAACAGCATGTACAAAGGTCCTGAGGCAGGACATAATTTTATAAATAAGAAAAGGAAAGGGAAGGGAAAAGAGGAGGGGAGGGGAGGGAAGGGGAAGGAAGGGAAGGGAAGGGAAGGGAAGGGAAGGGAAGGGAAGGGAAGGGAAGATCAGTATGGCTGTGACCTAAGTATAGCCCTAGAGAAGAATATGGGGAAATGGGCTGGAAATATAAACAGGAGCCAGACCCTGTTGGACATGCAGGTGAAGTTAACAAATCAACATATTATCTATAACTAGAAAGCCAGTAAAAGGTTTAAGAAATAAGTGATAATCATCTGACCTATGTATAACCAGTGATATAAAATTTTGAAAGTATTAAATTCAGCAAAATTCAGCTATGATAAAATTCAGCTCCAGATAGTTGGAGAGGGGAAATGTCTTCTCAAGATGGAGAACATTAAAAAGAAGTAACAAACAGAAAGCAAGAGGCAGTGGGGAATCTTCACCATTTTGCTCCAAGTGGAGTGTGAACTGAAGAAGGAGGTAAAAGTAAGGGAATCAAGCAGCCAAATGTATACATATGGTGGCTTCCTCCCACCCCATCCCTTCCTCTCCAAGGCAGAAGTCCTGCAGGAATTGCAGAAGTGTGAGACAAGCTTAGGAGAAACCAAGGAACAGAATTTAATTTCAGTTAAAATTCTGAGGAGAGACATGTACCGCTTATACCAACATGGCGGGTGTGATGTTAGTTAACCAGTTAACCACATTAAGCAAAATGGGAGCTTTACTGTGGTTACCCACCAAGAAAGCCCAAGTTTAGGGTCTATATCAGAGAGGGTCCCAGTAGAAATATATGCATTCTCGGGGCGCCTGGGTGGCTTAGTTGGTTGAGCGTCCGACTTTCGCTTAGGTCATGATCTCGCGGTTTGTGGGTTCGAGCCCCGCGTCGGGCTCTGTGCTGACTGCCAGCTCAGAGCCTGGAGCCTGTTTCAGTCTGTGACTCCTTCTCTCTCTGACCCTCCTCTGCTCACTGTCTCTCTCTCTCTCTCCTAGAAATAAATAAAACATTTTAAAAAAATTTTTTAAGAAAGAAATATATGCATTCTCAAAATGAGCTGACTGTAGGAAGAAGATGTGTGTACAAATGTATTATTGCAGAGCTGTGGATTTAGGAGCAGGCTGTTTCTACTGTTAGGCTTGAAGGGATGAGGAGACAGAATAATCCCCAGACACTGGAAGAAGGGTCATATAAAGTCATCTATCTTGAGGAGAACATGACCCTGGATGGAGAAACAGAGCCAGCTCAATGCAACCTTAACCTCACAAGAAGGAAGGAACTATTATTTGACTTCTCTCTTCTCTCCTTCTTAACTCTTAACAAGACTCCCCACTGATGGAAAGCAACCAGATGCATAGGGTCCAGGAGCATTACAGATATGCCCTCAGTTTAGCCTTGTGTGACCGAGAGCATGGTGGATTCAGACTAGCAAGGTTACCAAAGGAGCAAATGGTGCGTGTAGAGCAAGCTGTACGGTGAATCACTTGACTCAACTCTGAAGTCTTACAGGTGAACTGAATGAGGGAGATAAGGGGAAATAAAAAACCAAAAATGAATTTGAAATCTCTGGCCTAAGTAAATTAGTGGTCTGGGTGCCATCCGCTGAGAAAGGAAAGATGGCAGGTAATGCAAACACAGTTTTGAGGAACAAAATATGAGCTTCCAGGTTGCACATGTTAAATTTGCAATGATTTTGTGATACGCATGTGGCAATGGTATATAGGAGTGAACTATGTGAGTCTAACAGTAACAGGAAATCAGAGCTTCTGGTTATCACCAGCAACATAATGGAATTTAGGTAATGGGAGCTAATGAAGCCACCTTGAGAGACACTTCTAAGCACTTTAGTATGCATTATGTCATTTGATTCTTACAACAGCCCTATAATGCATATGCTCTGAGTGTCACACTTATTTTGCAGATGGGTAAATTGAGGCTTAGAGAGCTTAAGATTACAGTACATGATGGAGACTGGAGTTGGCTCTCTGTGGTTCCAAAACTCAGTCTTTTATATTTTTTAAAGTTTATTTATTTTTGAGAGAGAGAGACAGAGTGCAAGTAGGGGAGGGGCAGAGAGAGGGAGACACAGAATCCAAAACAGGTTCCAGGCTTCACACTGACAGCACAGAGCCCAACATGGGGCTCCAGCCCTTGAACCATAAGATCATGACCTGAGCCCAATCAGTCGCTGAACATACTGAGCCACCCAGGCGCCCCACCAAAGCTCCATCTTAATCCATGTAATTGGCACTTCACAGTGTCACATTGCCTTTTTAGAGGTTACGTGCCCAGGGTGACAGGTTTTACACTCACCTGACTCCATGTAGATTCTATTATTAGCCCATAATCAACATCCTTGTGAAAACAATTAAGGCTTGCATTGATGGATGTATACGGTCTTTGGGAATGAATGCAGGGAGCTGAACAGTAAAACTTTATTAAAACATATGAAATTTTCCTTTGCACCAACCATTTTCCAAAAAAAAATCAAACAGGGCAAGCGTGGTTTGCAAAGACAATGAATTCCCTCACGGAGCTTTCAAGTACTCTGGAAGCACAGACTATTTATTAACAGTGAGCTAATTAAAATGTATATGAAAAGAATTCTTGTTTGTATAGAATTTCTTTCAAATTATTTTGCAACCCAGATCGTCCGCCATATCCTATCAGTCTGAACAAGTGATGACTTGTTATAATTGAGGATGACGCAGGGAGAAATTTGGTAAAAATTATTTGTAACTATTGTTGCTAACCAGAAATTAAGATAGTGATGCATTCATATTCATCTAACATCTAAATAAAATCCATAGCATACCTCACTAACTCTCAGAGAATTTAAATATTGACTTTCCAAAAATATTTCTTCAGATCTTTCTTGTCTGGGCCCTCATTTCTAACAAAAGTATGAAAAAAATAACACAAGGGGAGCAAGATTGTCCTAGATGTTTCTATATTCAAAAATAAGAACATGGGGTAATCATGCTAGATTTTTCATAAGTGTCCCTAAATCCTCAAAAACTATTTATAATCCCTTAACTCTTTTCTGACCTGTAATACAAGTCACCAAAGAAACAAGTTTGATTTGGCAAATTGAATAGATGTCGAGTTTTCATTTTATCTAACTGTGAATTCTTTACTTGGATATTATTATTCAAACTCTTCTTGCCTGTGGTAGTGGCTAGCATAGGGAAGAAGAAAGAAATGAAGGGCATAATTCAATTTTAGCTAACATTTGTTGAGTACCTGTAATGGGTTAGGCACTAGTGTACAGAGATTATATGCAACATCCACTGAATCCTCACATTAACTATTTCATATAGATACTATTATTATTCTCATTTTTGAAGTGAGGAAATTGAATGAAGCAAGTTTAGATCAAGCCTAAAGAATTGGCCCACAGATACATGCCTAGAGTACATGTTCCGAATCCCTACTTTATGGAATTCTGAGTTTGATATTGTTTAACCACATACTAAATGATTTGAACCAACTCTCTTTATTCAAAAACAATGCTTAGTAGGCAAACACACCATATGGGAAACCATTCCCACACTGCAATTATGTATTTAGAAATAACAAAAAAACTTAAGTTTATATGGAAAATAATTTCTACACTGGAATTCTATATATCACATTTACAAAACAGTAATATTAAAATTGCCTTTGAAATCAATGTCAATTCTTCCTTTTTTTCTGAACCCTTAAAATGTACATGAGCCATGCCAAGCAATCAAAGCAATATATTTAAGTAAAATCTTGCATGAAACTGTATGATCTACATTTCTATATAGGGATGATGTCTCTGGTTATTTAACTATTTTAATTTTCTCTCAGTTTTCAAAAAAACTTACACATGTAAGTACATAAGTAACATCAATTTAACATATGTCCATCTTATATATATCAAGAATATGTATGTATGATACAATTAATAGTTCAATGATGATTGGAAATGTATATGTGTCCTTAAGATAAAAATCCCAAGTCTAAAATCATAAGGTGAGGTTAGAATTATTCTTTGAAGAGCACAACCTTATTAAAACAATTCACTTTCAATATGGCGTTCATAAAGTTACTTAGATTGAAGGGTTAACCCAACAGGCATCGAGCTAAAGAATAATAGGCAATAATGCCTCAGAAAACTTAAATAGCTTAATCTTGCCAGATGAAATCCATAATCATGTTTAGGTACTTTAAACTCCGTATTACATTTCTCAAATATCAGAGTGAAGAGTGAGGACATACTATGGGTAATTAAAAAAAAAAAAAAAAGACTCCCAGAAGTCTTTCTCCAACTATAGACCATCCTTGAAGAGCTTGACACACTGTGAAATATCTGCTCCATTTGGCTATAAGGGTAATGTCTTTTTAACTTTTACATCTGCTACTTTAAAAGACAGAAAACATAAAAATCTCTTAAAAGAAACAAAATGAGAAAAAAAAATCTCTGGTCCCTAAATATAGAAGTGATGACTCTATGGAACATTTGATCAAGAAACAATGAAAGTTGTCTTTAATTTGTCTTTCCATTCTATACATCATCTACTTGAAGCTCCTGGGAGTCAGATCCCAGACCTGTCTAAGAATGCTTTTTCTATTAATATGTAGGGGAATATAAAAAAATATACAGACATAGGTTAAGAAAGTAAGAACATTTAAATTTACATTTCCAAGAAATGTAAAATCAAGTATGCAACAAATATTTGGTATGATTCAGAGTAAGGGAGAAACTGAGAAGTACCTGTGGAATAATGCATCACTTTACAAACTCATGAAAACTTTCATAATATATAAGTTTCCTAAATTGATTTAATTTTCAAACTATTTTTAATAACTGCCTTACTGAGATGTATTTTTAGAGTCATGAGGGAGAAAAATGGTTCTGATGTTAAATATAAAATCATGCCTTTAAAATATAAAATAATAAAATAAAATAAAATCATGCCTTTTGCTTTTCAAGTAAAGTGTCCACCAATGACCTAATACCATGAAAACTGTTTTTACATTTAACCTGTTTTTTTAGAAGAAACTATTTAGGATAATAAAATAACTGCAGTTGGAAAGTTCCATGTATGGAAGAATGACAGCTAATAAATTTAGACAAAATGGTAGAATATAAAGCCACCATTTTGCAATTCTTAATGAAATTATAATTTCTGGCAAGGATTGTCAATTGATAGAATAACTTTAAAAAGTGAATGGTGACAAGGAAGTGGATATTGTTTGATATCAGAGTAATCACACAGATTTTATTAGTTTATTTCAAAGGGGAAATAACAGATGAGTCAAGCTACCATCGCCATAAACCAACAATCAATTTTAGCATCATAAATGAAGCAATCAATGATCAGATATTATTCATCTCTAGGTATATCAAAATACGGACTTCACAATAATGTCTCTGATGTATTCCAGCCAAAGATATTCATCTTGAATTTGATTAGCACTTTTAGAGCAACTTCTATAATATGGGAAGTATAGAGAATAGAATAGGCTAACATCACCAATAAGAAGCAATGTAACAAATTTGTCTATAGAATCCCTCAGTGCATCTGAACCAGTCAGTATGTCAGACTTGACTTGTAGGACACAAGACTAGATGCAGTGCATGGTCCTGATTAGGTGCTGGTTTTGACAAAAATATGGCAAAATGTTTTCTGGTAATAACTGGTGAATTTAAGTATAGACTAGATATTAGATAAAATTAAGGAATTATTTTGAATTTCATTAACCATGTTGATAGCTTGGGCTATGTTCTTATTTTTCAATGGCATAAAGAAGTTTACATTTTTTTGAGCTGGCTCCACACCTCTTACAAAACTGACATAATTATTCATCAGCTCCCCCTCTTCTAAGATATGTCCATTGAGATGTCCAATAATTTCTTATGAAGATACCATCAGTAAATGGCCTTTACTTAGAAACTGGCAATCATAGTGACCTCCTTCACAGACCACTGCTTGAACTAGCCAGGATGACTGGAACCATGAGAAAAAGTTCACGTATTTCTGACTTAATCTTTTAAAACATTAAATGATGAGGGGCGCCTGAGTGGCTCAGTTGGTTATGCATCTGACTCTTAATTTCAGCTCAGGACATGATCTCAAGGTTCTTGAGTTTGAACCCTGGATCCGGCTCTGTGCTGACAGTGCAGATCTTGCTAGGGATTCTCTCTCTCCCTTTCTCTCTGCCCCTCCCCACTCTCCTCTCTAAACAAACAAACAAATACATAAATACCCATTGCAAAATGAGCTGGGGGTCTTTCAATGCCTTCATTTCACATAAAATGACTTTTACATTTTAAGAACTTAACAAGTATTCTCCTTTAACATTAAGTTAAGGCACCTGGATGGTGTTATCGGTTAAACACCAGACTCTTGATTTTGACTTAGGTCAAAATCTCACTGTCATGGGATTGAGCCCCAAAACAAGCCCCACATTGAGCCCTGGGGTTGTTCTCCACACTGAGCATGGAGCCTGTTTGGGATTCTCTCTCTCTCTCTCTCTCTCTCTCTCTATTTCTTCTCTCTCCCTCTCTCATTGCCCCTCCACCTCTTATGCATGCACGCTCTCTCTTTTTCTCTCTCTCTCAAAATACAAAAATAAACATTAAAAAGAAACATCAAGTTCACATATATTTGTAAGTTCCTATCATGTAGAGGATATAAGAAAAAGCCCTTGTCCATAAGAAAATTGTGATTAAGTTTGAAATAAAACACATTTGAATAATAGTGCAATGTACTATAGTATCAAAAACAGATAAAATGGGAAATTCCTCACCAATAAAGATACTGGATTATGTGTATATGATTTAGTAGCTAATATTTTTATTACACATAATAGTTGTAACAACATTGTATGATGTGTATTATTGACACTAATACCCTGGGAGCTTAATTGACTTGTCTAAGAACACATATGCCACAAGATTTGGAGGCTATTTGAACCCATTACTCTCTGACTACAAAACCCAGTCTGTCCACCATGCCATGATGCCTCCCTCAAAATATAATTAACTGGACTGGGACCCTATGAGAAGCTATTTAAGGTTTTTGACCAAGGAAGTAAAATGATCAGTGTTACCTTAAGCACCAATTCTGGAATGGATTGGAGCAAAGAGAGAAGGGAAGCCAGGAGAAGAGCTGAGATTTTGTTAAAGTGCATTATGGACTTCAGTGCTTTATGGATTTCAGCATTTTGCTAATATTTGCAGAACTGTTAAGCAAGGAATGAAATTTTTATATTTTAAAAAATGTATTTATGCCGAGTTATGATGTTTTCCTTTAATCATGGGGGGAGGGGGGAGAAACTGAAAAAGATCAGATTTTTGCATATCTCTGTTTTAGTTAAGAGTTTTAGGAAAACAATATCTTCTAATGGAATTTCAGGTTATTCCAAATGGCATGGAATTTAGAACAGAATTCACATTTTTTCTTCCTCCACCGCCTGCTCCACCCTTTGTCATTCTTAACATTCTTGCATTTCTAATTCCCATCATTCATCAAATAGTTCTTCAAAAATTATATATTCATCCAAAAATTATGGTATCTCAAATCATTCAATTTTTTTTACAAGTATCTATGATCACAATACATGCTAAAAGAAGAAGTAAAATGGTATTTTTAGGGAGAAGGTAAAGAATAAAACCATTCCCCAGAAGGAAGGGCATCCAGGTGGCTCAGTAGGTTAAGGGTCCCACTTCTGCTCAGGTAATGATCTCATGGCTGGTGAGTTCAAGCCCCATATGGGCTCCATGCTGACCACTCAGAGTCAGGAGCCTGCTTCAGATTTTGTGTCTCTGTCTCTCTCTGCCCCTCCCCTGTCGTGCTCTGTCTCTTTCTCAAAAATACACATTAAAAAATTTTAAAAAATAGGAGAGGGCAAGATGGCGGAGAAGTAAGGAGCTCCGTACTTGCACTCGCGCCCATACATCACACAGAAAAGATCTGAAGCCATTGGAAACCTTACAAAA